>NC_081405.1:316315540-316681790 GCF_030272615.1 Cryptomeria japonica | reverse complement strand
ATGGCCTTAGGTGTTATATATGGTTGGAGTCCATTGTGTTGTCAGATGTAATTGTATAGTAAAAAATAGTCCTAAAATTTAACTTCATACTAAAAACTTTAATAAATTTTAATATATTTTAATGTGTGTATTTTGTGGTGGTACATATGTGTCCATGTGTGTTGTCACATGTAATTATATAGTAAAACGTTAGTCCTAAAAAAATTATATTTAATTTAGTTTAATTTCAAATGGGAAGAGTAGGAGTGAGGGTAACGCATGCAGGAGGAGTGATGGTTTCTATAGGGGGCTATGTTGAGGACAACAAGGAAGGAGATAAAATAGATGAATATGATACTCCTAACCCCCCCTCTTCCTTTTTTTTTGGTTCCTATTTTGTAGGATATGTCCAGAGGATCGAGTGATAGGTGCAAAAAGAGATGTGGCAGTGGTGGTAGAAGAGTTGGGCACTCTATCGTAGAGGGAGTTGAAGATCAATATGATGAGGTTGCAAGAGATCCCCACCCCCTCCTAGTGACTACCATGGTCTTTCGTTTTATTTTTTCCCAATGGAAGGCACGTAGAGGTTTGAAGTTATGCGGGAGATGGAGACATAACCTATGTGACTGCAAAGGAGACTCAAGGGTCTTGATTTTAAGTGGGGAAGATGTTGTTGGTGTTGCAGATGAGGTGGATTCTATTGGAAATGTGTAGTTGAGGTGGGTTTGGACTACCTACCTAATTTTTCCCTTGGTTTGTTTGGGGCTGGGTGCCCCTATTTCTATTCTATTTTATTCAAGATTTGGTTGCCCTTGTTCTACCAACTTTAGCCTTTTTTGTTGGCCTTTCTTGACTTTGTCAATTGGAGGGCTTTAGCCAGGGTTTCAATGTGGTGGGATTTCCCTTTGACACCTATGCATGCTTTTAAGGGATCCATAGTTGGGTTGCTATGTTCATTTTAATGTAGAGTTTTTCACTTCATGTCCTTTCTTCTATGACTCTGCTCAATGGCCCTCTGGATATGGGCTCTTCATGTTGGTATGGCTTTGAAGGGGGATTATTTTACCCTTCCTATTGACTTGGCCTTTGTTTCTCTAATTGAGGATGAGAGTTCCTAGCTAAGATTCTTTGTTTTTTCTATTTCAACATCTTTGGTCTTCTTTGGATAGTCCTATTGAGGTGGAGCTATCTTTTATTTAGGTGGAAATGGTTTTTGCTGAAGAAGATGAGAGGTGTCTCTTGGTGGGGTTGAACAGTGTTTGGTTCATTCAGCATGAGGTGGGTCTCCTTCATACTGAAGTGGTAAGGAGTTATGTTGGTTGGGTGCTAACTTCCTGCTAGATTATCTTTGTTGGGTTATGTATACACCTAAAAATGGTCTGAAGATAATTAATTAAATAAGAAATTATTTAATTAATCTCCCCTCCCCAATTTAATTAAATTCACTAAGCAATTTGATTAAATTTCCGTTTTCATCTACTTATTAATAAATGTAAGGATTTATTAAATAGGTTCATTTCATCCCTTTAATTAATTAATTCAAATTAATTAATTTCCTCATCCAAAATCATTTCTTCTAAATCCTTTAATTAATTAAAACAAATCAAAATCATGAGTTGTTGATATTAGTTGTCTATTTTCATATTATTTGAATTTTAAATTCAAATTATCCTAACTTCTACCACTACTAAGCCTAACCATTCCTAAACCTAACCCATTCTACCTACCACAATGTACCCTTTCATCCAACATCTTCTAGAACCTTGTGACACTTGTCACTAAGTGTTCCCTTTCATCCTACTCTTCTAGAAGCCTCTTGACACTTGTCACCATAGAGATGACAAATGCTCCCTTTAATCCAACCCCCTTTGCCATCCTCCTCCAGTTTAACCATTGATATCTTCAAATCAATGTTGACCGTTCATTCTTGCCACATCACCCCTAGCCTTGGAAAATCCTATAAATAGACCTCATTTTGGAGCACAAAAGGGTACCAATTTCATAACCAATTTCATATCAATCTCACATATCATTTGATCCCATCTCATTTTCATCTTTTGCATTGTTATTATAGGCATCTAGCTTATAGTTTATCAGTTTTAACAATGTTATCATGCTCAATTTTAGCTTACATCTTAGCTTAATCATGCTAGATCAATCATTCATGTAGCTTAATCATGCTATTCTTGCTAGATCATGCATTTTCATCTTTCAGATCCTCCATCTAAGTGTAGTCAATTCACTGGAATTTGCATACGAAGATCTGAGAGCATCTTTCATACTCGTATTTACTAGGAGGCAATAAGTCGATTAGCTATGGTTTTCTCTTTCTTTGATTCAAATCTTCTAACCATGCTTGTAATGATTTATTGAGTGCATTGTGTTTGCAGGTACAGGTACACTTCACAGAGCATGACATGTTAAACTTACTAGTTTTGGGAGCCAAATAAAAATCCAATACAAATATTTGGGGAGCCTTTCAAAATCCTCTACTTATAGATTGTTCATTTATGCTTCTTATCAAGAATCTAGTGATTGTGGTTTTGGGATCATTGCTGGAACTCAATGTTTAGCTTATGGGCGCCTGAAAAAACCCTTGGTATCTGATGAAGGTTAAGGGAGCCTTGATAAAAACCCTTTTATTTTCATGTATTGACATCTCCTAGTGTTGTTTGAGTTTTTTGGAGGATGGCTTTGTCCTCCTTTATTCAGTTGGGTCTTCAATAATTTTTTGTTTAAGTTGAGGGTGGGATGATGGTAGTTTTTTCTATTTCTTGTTGCAACATTCTTCTATGGGTTATGGATCTATACAAGATTTGATAGTTTCATGTCCCTTCAAAACTTGTTGTAAGGGGTTTCCAGTCTCGTCAAAACCTATTTGTTTCTTAATAAAAAACAAATTTGAAATTTGAAATTTAAATATACATTTTAATGTATGTATGTTGTGGTGGTAAATGAATGTCCTTTTGTATTATATTTGGTTGGAGTCCACTATGTTGTCAAATTTATTTGTATAGTAAAATATTAGTCCTAGCAAGTTAAATATAAATACCCTTTTCAGAGGGAAATTAATTCTAATTGATAATTTTAAGAGTCTAAGGCATAGTATATTTTTATTAATACCAATTCTTAGAACATAAAATTTAAGACATTATAAGCAAATCAATATTTTTAAATTTAGTTAAAAAATGTGAAAAAATTGCTACTTTTGAATGGGCCTAATTTCCTATTTAATAGTAGGATAAAATTAACTGCAAAGGTGAGAAATATAAGCTTCATACATGTCCTTGCACATATAAGTACAATATCATCTACTGTAGTGCCTTAATTTTTTTTGAAATGGAACCAACACATAAACCCTTTTTTAAACAAGACAATACTTAAGCTAGTTTTGAGTCTAACATGAAAGCTAAGGCATGCACAATATGATATCCTTTGTATATTACTTAACGAGTGTATCTTCTTGTATAAAAGATAAGAATTAGTCATGATCTAGAGTCCTTTATTTTAATCAATTGGAACCTCATATCACTTGTTCCAAGAGGCATATGGGTTCACAATCATCCTCATTTTATCAATGATATATATTTTCATTTATATACATATAAATTTGATATTGGATGGATTTTCCTTGTAGATGCCAGACATCAACTCATCTTGATCTCAGGACTAAGTGAGATCTCTTGACTTTTGAAGGTGGCAGTGGGAGGTAGTGTTGAATATTCAAAATACTAAGAGGGAAGGGGTGGATTAGTATTCCCTTGAACCTATTGAAACTTCTAACTGTATATGGTGAAAATGGATAACAATAATAACAAAATTGAAAGGCTAAATGAATTCAACCACCAAACCCTAGCCTAACAACAACAAAGATCCACCATAACATATGAAGATTATCTAAGACAATGCAAATCAAATGAAATCACAAATATTATACCATCACATGTCCAATAGGGTTTTCATCTCCATTCTTCCTATCTCCATTGATCTTGCTTGATATATTTGCTCTCAGATTTTATGTGCACAAGAGCTCAACAAAGAACAGAATGTGGTTGCAAGTAGGATCATAGTATAATCAATTGATCAAGTAGTTAGGGTTTGATAACAAATGAAGCATCTCCTTATATAGAAGACACTATAAGAAATGGAGAGATAAGATTGAGAGGTGTAAAAGGAGGTCGGCTATGATTAGAGGGTAGGTAGAAGAAATAATAAAATAATGAAAGAGGTAGGTAGTGTATGAATTAAGAGATGAATGACATGTGTCATGGGTAGAAAAAGGCTAATGAATTAATTAAATAAATAAAGATTTATTTCATTAATAGAAGAAATGAGATCAATTAAATAAATAAATATTTATTTAATTTAGGAAAAGGATAATTTAAATAAATAAATGTATTTATTCAAATGAGAAATAAGGCTAGAAGAGGATAAATGAATTAATTAAATAAATAAAGATTTATTTAATTAATAGAAGAATTAGGCTTAGATAATTAAATAAATAAAATATTTATTTAATTAGTCAGGACAATTTTAGGTGTCTACATTTTGCCCCTCTTTGAGACAATGTAGCTTGTCACGTTGTTTCAAAGAAGATAAGATGAACTGATACAGAGTTGCCCCAAGATGGGAATGATATGCCCCCTCGAGAGATTGGATGAAAATGTCTGAAAAGATCACAGACAATCTCTTGATAAGAAAAATGGGATAGAATAGACTGACCGGATAAAGTGACAGAGTCATGGGATAAAGAAGACTAACTTGGGAAATGAGGGCTAAGGTGAGGGTAGGCTATAAGATGGACCACAAGGAAAAGACATCCTCATTGTCATCCACACATCCATGAGAGCAGAGTGCAAAGCGAGAAAAGAGCAGTAACAGTCAGCAGTGATGGCTTTTGTTCACAGATTCAACCGCGTTCGCCGATTCCAGAGGCCAGTAGAGGCAGGAGAGCTGGTAAGTACCACAAAACCTCTTTGTACTTTGATGCATTTATTTTTGTCATTAATGCATGGTAGATATAGAAATAAATGCGCTTTAGGTTAGGGTCCAAAAAATGTCAAAAAATGTGTAGGTGCGTCTGTGTTGGTGCCAGGTGCATTTATGTCATGAAAGCACGTTTGTGTCCAAAAATGTGAATTTGTGTCTTCTAGGTCAAATCGATAGTTCTGTGATGAACATACGCTATCGATTGGATAAGCTGCTGAGAAGATACACTCAAGCAGGTCCTCTAGGGAAGAATAGAATAGATCAAGGCACTTTGTGATGAACAGTGAGTACCAAGATAGAGTACTTTGTGATGAACAGGGAGTACCAAAATAAGAGCAGCACTTTGTGATGAACAGTGAGTGAAAATGTGAGGAGCACTTTGTGATGAACAAGGAGTACCACTAAGATAGAAGAAACACTTTGTGATGAATAGTGAGTGTCACTAGGATAGATGGCAACACTTTGTGATGAACAAGGAGTGTCACTAGGATAGAATGCCATATGCATTTAGATAAAAACTAGCATTTTGTGATAAATAGTGAATGCCACTATGACTAACATGATTGATTTGTTTGACTGGAGGAGTATTTGCTGATGCTAGAGTCATGGGAGAGATTCCCGTCGACATAGAGATTGCGACCTGAGTTGACACTTGGGGACTGAGCAATGATTAAGACTATGGGATTGAGACATGTTCCATATGTGCTTGAGTTTTGGGTGAACATGGGACTGCTGACTACACTGGCGGAGAGGTGGCACTCTGAGACATGTACTTTTCATTTGCCGATGGGTGAGATGACAGTCACCCTTGAGGATGTATAAAAGATACTCAGGATTCTGATTGATGGGGAGCTGATTCTGTATGATCGAGATGGAGATAGGGAGGCCCTGAGATGAGTGTTCCAGGACCCTGGATTGGAGATGAGGGCTGGGCATGTGGCTTGGGATACTATGACTGCTACAGGATTTGCACTGCTAGTAGTGATAGGAGGAGTGATTAGTGGGTTCCTGTGTCTAGATAGAGTGACATGGGGGTTAGCTGTGGGCTGGGGAGGAGCACTCAAGACACTCGTGACACAGCACACCAGATATGCCTGGGGACCATGTGTGCTGACACACCTATACTATGAGCTGCATCAGTTTGTATACCATGGATCAGTGGGATTGGGCTATGGGGTGACATTGTTGCAGGTGTGGGCTTATGAGCATCTACTAGTGATGAGACTGATACATTTTAGTGGTAGAGGTCATGGGCACAGTTTTGTTCACTTATACGATATGATCATGTTGCAGCCACGGATTGGCAGGTTAGAGCACTGGCAGCCGGTGATAGATGACATTGATGTCGTCATTTGGAGGCCATATCTGGGATGTGAGGAGTGGGAGGATGATGTGGTAGAGCTTCCCTACACCTTTCGGAGTAGGTACCTGATTGGGAGGATGCCCTATGTACTAGAGAGATAGCTTGTGGATAGGGTTTGCAGGTAGTTTGGCAGGATCTAGAGGATGCCATGGGGCTTAGGTATGTATGCGCGGATAATCAGGGATCAGACGTAGTTTGGACCCTTGTTATCATATGATCAGGTTGTTATGCAGCTAGTAGAGATGGTACCCCTACCCTGGGACATGTGGCCAGAGAGCGAGGATGTCGGCATGGATGTTGAGTATACTACCTACTGGGCCAAGCATCCATTCCCACGCCTAACAGATCCAGGAGAGTTACTTGAGGGAGATGGTGGTGGGGATGATGATGATGATGGAGCTGATGGGAGCAGAGGCTGATGGAGGAGGAGGGGGGTAGTTGGAGAGAGGAGGGTTGCACCATGGAGAGAAGGTGGAGAGGAGAGGCAGGCTCAGGTGGTGAGAGGTCGCGGTGGATTGCTGCTATAGGTGCCAGCAGCACAGGGTCCCAGATAGGTATAGGGACAGGGACAGGTACCAGTATAGGCACCAGTATAGGTACAAGCACAAGGGCAGGCACCTGTATAGGGGGATCCACAGGCAGATCCACAAGGGGCTGATGCAAAGGAGGATGAGCTGATTGAGCTGAGGGAGATCTGCCAGGGACAGGCAGATGAGATCCAGGACTTGGAGAGGGAGAGGGATAGGCTCAAGAGGTGGCTCAGAGATACTAAGTGGGAGTAGGATTAGGCCATTCACCGTTACACAGAGGCGGAGACAACATTGAGGGCTGGGAGATAGGCAACAAAGGACACAGGGGTCGGATATGCCTATGTTTTGTGAGCCAGGGAGGAGATTTCCTACTGGCGGGATATCTATTATGGTGCAGTGCTAGCGGATCAGTGGGCGAGGAGCTTCCATAGACCATCGTGGATAGCGACAGCTACAGGAGGGAGCCGGAGGAGACAGGCATCTAGTGGTGGGGCTATGGGTCCTCCACCACCACTAGATAGAGGGGACAGGAGGGATGATCCTAAGGGGGTCCTTCGGGGGCTCAGATTCCATTGACGCCAGGTGGCTCCGAGGGAGGGAGTTTATCATAGCCTTAGAGGGCTCCCTATGTATCAATATTGTACCATTTTTTGTATGATGATGTAGACACCTTCGGGTGAATGTAGCCATATGATTTTGACATCATTGTATCATGACACTTTTGATATATATATATGAGATGATTCATCTTTGCGGCAGCTATATGCATGTGTACCTATGTGATGGGATGTTCTTATGTGATGCTTATGATATGGATGCAAATATATATATGATGAAATGCAATATATTTTATTCTTTTATGTTTTATATGTTATGCTAAGGCAAATGTGAATGTATGTAATGCAGATGAATATGATAATGCAAATGCAAATTGTGCTAATAGGTGTTGTGTGCCAGATGTGATGCAGTTGTGATATCTATATGTATATATGAAATGTTTATATGTGGTAATGTAGGTGCAAACTACATGAAATGCAAATATTTTTGGTGTGTCATTATACTCAGTCATGTGATAGCAGGCTACACGGACTCAAGAAGGATGATGGAAGTCAATCAAGAAAGGGGGATGAAAGATAGAAGATATGAATGTGAAAGAGCTTCTTGTGCATTATCATCATTGAGCTTTATTATGGCAAGTAGGTTATGACAATCGAGGCATATGTTTGACCCAGAAAGTCATTGTACCTATTTGCATGGAGATAAGATAGTCACAAACAACAAATGCCCCAATTCATACTAGACTCACAGTGTCCTTATATCCTTGGACAAGTCATAGCATTACTAAGAGACAATCCATAGATAGCAAATACAAATAGGTGACGATACCCCATCCTTGCCTTTCTAGTCAAAGACATCTTGGAGATAAAATCTCTAGTCAGAGACATCCTGGAAAAGCTAAAAGACATGTCAACAAAAGATAAAATCAAAAGAAAACCAAGACTCGACACCAACATTCACTGTAGGCCTTAATTTTAGTGTCTCTTGTCACTTGTATAAGTCTTATTTGATTGTGGTCACAATGTTTACTTTCACAAAATGGATCGATAGCACTGAACCATAACGTTGTTTGAGTCTGTTGAAAGATTTGATTTGTTGAAGCCCATTGTTGCTATTGTGTCTCATCTGAAACTGACTGAATCCATGAAACTGATATTTTATTATGGAGAAGATGGAACTTTATTGCAGATCTATGATGCAAATGTTGCTTTATTGCGGATTGTGCGTGAATAGACTGAAGGAAGCTGGAAGAAATTGTACTCCTCAAAACATGTGATGTTCTCAGTTCCACACCCATCACTAGACATAGGATCTGATTTATTATGGATGAAAAGGAAGGTGAAAAGGGAGGTTTATTATGAATGGCTAACCAATCTTAGGTAGATCAATAACAAGCCATGATGGGAATGGGTAAGTTTATTACAAAGGAATAGGCTGTGAGTGTGTGCAAAGTGAAGGATGAAAGTGAATCCTGAAGGAGGGAGGAGCAATGTCTCTACGCATGGCGCTGGTGACCCAGTTTTCACCATGGTACTTGCCCAGGGCACCACCGAAGTGGTTTTCACTGTTGGACAAAATTATTTCTCTTTACTTTTTTCAATTTTTCAATGTTTTCTGTGCCACAAGGTGCCTGTTTGCCAGTTTTCACCAAGTAATGATTTTTTTTTGTTTTATAATTTTTTTTGTATTTTTGAATTTTTGATTTTTTTGTATTTTTGAATTTTTGATTTTTTTGTATTTTTGAATTAGGATATTCCGAAGAGCTATGCGTAGAACTTGCGAAGGTGCATGTTGTTGATAGGATCCTCCAAAGGTTCACCTTCTGTAGTTGAGAGCTGATATGCCCCAGATCCATATACTATTGTAATGATGTAAGGACCAAGCCAATTTGGTTCGAACTTTCCCTTCTTCTTTCTATCTTGCTGTTTTTTGGGGTTTTCTCTGAGAACCAAGTCACCCACCTCAAATGTTCAAGGCTTGACCTTGTGATTGTAGCTGTGACTCATTCGTTGTTGGTAAGCCCTGAGATGATTAAAAGCAGTTTGTATCCGTTCATCCAGTAGTTCAAGTTCTTGTAAGCGAGAGACCCTATAATCTTCATCACCGATGATGTTTTGCAAAGAGACCTGTAAAGAGGGTAACTCGACCTCAATAGGAAAGATGGCTTCAGTGCCATAGACCAATGAATAGGGTGTAGCTCCTATAGGTGTGCGAACACTTGTACGATAGGCCCAAAGTGCAGGATTAAGTTGGATATGCTAGTTACGGCCAGCGTCATCGACTATCTTCTTAAGGATTTTAAGGATTGTTTTATTAGATGCCTCAACTTGGCCATTACCTTGGGGGTAATATGGTGTGGAGAAATGATGGGAAATATGGAAGCGGTCACAGAGTTCATGAACATCCTAATTTTTGAAGGGACGCCCGTTATCAGTGATAATGGAAACAACAATACTGTATCGGCAAATGATATAGTTAAGGATAAACATAGCAATCTGTTTTCCAGTGACTTGTGTGAGAGGCACGACTTCAATCCATTTTGTGAAAAACTCTATGGCAGTGATAATGAATTTATGACCATTAGAAGGAGGGTGAATCTTGCCTATGAGATCGAGTCCCCACTGACAAAAGGGCCAAGAAGACGCAATTGGTTGTAGTTCTTGTGCTGGTGCATGTATGAGGTCTCCATGAATTTGACATTGCTTACATTTCTTGACAAACTGATATGAGTCCTTTTCCATATGGGGCCAGTAATATCCAGTCCTAATGAGTTTCTTGGCCAGGGTAGGACCACTAGCATGTGGACCACATATCCCTTCATGCACTTCACGTAATGCAATTTGAGCTTCATTGCTTTCTAAACATCTAAGAAGAGTGCCATCTAAACCTCACTAATATAGGATATCAGCTAAAATGACATATCAAGAGGATTGGCGAATGAAAGTGTGATGTTGGTTATTTGATAAATTAGGAGGAAGGGTATTATCGCGAAGGTATGTGAAGATGGAACCATATAACTGGGACTCGAGACCAACAACACATATCATCTCAGTAGGAGTGATCTCATATGAAGGAACCAAAAGGTTATCCACCAAGAACTCATAGTAGGTCTCATTTGGAGGTAGATCGATCAGTGAAGCAATTGTAGCCATGGCATCTATGACATGATTCTGCTCTCTTGGTATCTGCTCAAAATCTATCTTTGTGAAGTGTTGTTTCAGGTCATCCACCATTTGTTTGTAAGGCATTAATTTTTCATCTTTTTTTTGGTAATCATCAGTTGCTTGACGGATGACAAGTTGAGAATCCCCAAAAACACGAAGTTCCTGGATCTTCCACTGAACTGCAATCCATAATCTAGTTGTTAATGCCTCATATTCCGCTATATTGTTAGTGCAAGGAAATGATAAGTGGTATGATTTTGGTATAGAATCCCCTTGAGGAGTTATAAAGAGGATGCCAGCTCCTACCCCATGCTGTGTGTATGAGCCATTAAAGTACAGATGCCATGGCTTTGCATGTGATATTGTTAAAATGGATTCATTTGGAAATTATGATCTTAGAGGAACATCATCAATCATGGGGGCATCTGCTAATTGATTTGCGATGGCTTATCCTTTTATTACTTTTCTGTCCACATACTCGATGTCAAATTCACTCAGAATCATTACCCATTTGGCTAGTCGCCCAGTAAGTGTTGCTTTATTGAGAAGGTATTTAAATGGATCAATTCTTGCAACCAACTTAGTCTTATGAGTGAGCATATAATGTCATAATTTCTGTGAAGCAAAGACCATGGCGAGACATGCACACTCAATTGGTGTGTAGTTTAGCTCATATCCCACCAATGTGTGACTGATATAGTATACTGCCTTTTCCTTGCCCTCAGCAATTTGTTGTGCTAAGAGTGCCCCCAGTGTTGTTGGAGTAGCTGATATGTATAGTAATAGAGGCTGATTTGGAACTGGTGGCATCAGAACAAGCAGATTCAAAAGATAATCTTTGAGCATCTAGAAAGCCTGTTGACAACTATCATCCCATTTGAATTTGATATTTTTATGTAGCAGGTGCTGAAAAGGATTACACTTATCTACAAGTTGCGCTATAAATCTTCGTATGGACTGGAGTCTGCCTTGTAAGGATCAAAGTTGACTGATATTTCTGGGTGGTGGCATTTCCAAGATGGCCTTGACTTTTGCTGGATCAGCTTCAATTCCGCTTTTGGATACAATGAATCCTAGGAGTTTCCCGGAGGCTACTCCAAAGACACATTTCTTAGGGTTTAATCTTACTTTGTATTTTTCCAATAGATCAAAGATGACTGACAGTATGTCCAAAGGTGTATTTCTATCTTTTGATTTGCCCAAGAGGTCATCGACATAATCTTCCATAGTTACGTGCATGAGATCATGAAAGATAGTAGTCATGGCTCTTTGATATGTAGCACCTGCATTTTTTAGCCCGAAGGGCATGACATTCCAGCAGAAAGTTCCCCAAGGACAAGTGAATGATGTTTTGTGTTGATCCTTGGGTGAGATCCTTATTTGATTATAACCAGAGAATCCATCCATCAATGATAACATTTCATGACCTGTTGTGAGATCAACAATCAAGTCAATATTTGGTAATGGGAAGTCATCCTTTGGACAAGCTTTGTTGATGTCTCTGAAATTTGTACATATTCTGATGCTATGATCTCGGTTACTGACAGGCACTAAATTGGAGATCCATTCAGGATAATCAATTGGGCGTATGAATCTGACATCCAATAATTTCTCCAGTTCTGCTTTGACCAGTAATGCCACTTGTGGATGCATTTTTCTTAATTTCTGTTTCACTGGCTTTGCGCCTAGTTTGACTGTCAAATGATGCATTACCAAATTGGGATCTAATCCAAGCATATCAGCGTATGACCATGCAAAGTTGATTTGTCATTCTTTGAAGAAACTTATGAATTTTGACCTTTTGGACTCTGTCAATGATTGAGCTAGGAATATGTTGTGTGGAACCTCTTCTGTACTAATGTTTGTTTTGATAGTCTCCTCTACCAACATGGATGACTTTTCCTCATATGATGCTGGGAGAATGTCGAGCCTTCAATCTTCGGATGCCTCAGAGAGGTTTTCACCCTCAGATACGTCCTTTCTTTTTACTTTTTTGGGGTCAGATAGCGCCACAGTGTGGTTTTCGCCATAAGACCCTTGGTTTGTTCTTATTTTCACATTTTTGCTACTAGAAGGTCTGACACCCTCACCAAAATATGCCATGTCGTTGAGTTCTATAGTGTATCCTACTTTATGGTCCCCAGGGGGAAGATAATCTTGTATGCCAAGATAGTCAATAATAGCTTCATCATTTTGGAATGTGTCAAATTGTGCTGGTCCTTCATGATCCCAGTTAATGAGTTGATGGTGAAGAAGGGGAAGGCCTTTTATGTCTTCAAAGTTAGTGGGGCTAAGAGTGAAAATGCAATTATATTCGGGTATGTCAAGGTAATTATCAAGGTCATCGATGGCACTCTCCTCATCAGTCTCGATCACGAGCGAATCCAAATTGTCATCACTAGTAGCGCATTCTAGGACAAGTGTTCTCATCCTATGTGATTTCAACCTAGAACCTTGAGACAAAGACTGTGTGGAATCCTCATGGGTTGTTTCTTGACCAACTCTGAACTTTTTATAAAATTCCTCTTCTTCTGTGGGTTCATCTGGCTCTCTGAATGTCTCGGTGAGCTCGTAGTCACTGGAGGATTTGTCTGAACCCCATTCCCATTCGTTGGAGTCTGTGGAATAGCGATCCTCTTGTTGGATTTTGGCAGCTTTGATTTGTAAGGCTTCCTCTATCTTTTTAGTGTGGACCTTGGAAGTCAGGAAACCAAGTTCCTTTGAGCGTTCCTTTTTGAAAGTCAATTCAGGTTGTAAAGGTTCAATAATGCCTTCCTTTCATAACCTAAGAGGGCTTTTTCCATCATACCTGAATTTTTGTAGAATCTTGAAGCCTTTGCCATATTTCTCACAGGGTATATTGATGTGATCTTGTATGTCATCTTCAATGTCTTTGTAGAGCATTTTGTATAAGTCTTCTTCTTCCAGTTCACCCCATCTTTGAAAGGTAGTAGGGTCCCATTTGAACACCATGATGGATACTTGCTTGTTGGGATGTGGTCTTCCATATTCTTTTGGGGAACTCATGACTTGTCGTAAGTACATGGTCTAGTTTAAAGTATATTCTCCCATGCCTTTGTCCTAAAATTTGCCTTTAAGCTCACCTTTCTTTGATGTCGAAGGTTTCAATGACTCAGGATCAATGTATGCTGAAGAAGGAACAGCTTCATGATTACTAGGAATGATGATCTCCGTTTGTGATCTTAGGTTATTGCAATATATGAACGGATTAGGATCACCATTAACTGTTACTTCGACTCCATTGTGAGGAAACTTAATGCATTGGTGATATGTCGATGGGACTGCCCTCATTTCATGAATCCAAGGACATCCTAGCAATATATTATAAGTGAGATCTAGATCCAAGACTTGACAAACCACATCCTTTGTAACTGGCCCAACTCTAAGAGGTAAAGTGATTGTACCCTTGGATGAGCGCTCTTCATCATCATATGCCTTGATGGTAATTTTGTTTGTACAATTCACAGCTTTATCAGAATATCCCAATTGTTTAATTGTGCTCAATGTACAAATGTTTAGACCAGCTCCTCCATCTATCAGGACTCGTTTGATTCTATGTTTGTGTATGAAGGCTTCAATGTGTAATGGTGCATTATGTGGCTGACTTACGGAGGCGTCATTGGCTTCTATGAAGGTAAGGGAATGTGGAATGGAAAGGTATCCCACCATGGCTTGAAACTGGTCCACATTCAGATCAGTAGGAACAACAGTGTCTCTCAATATTTTGTCAAGAATGGCTTTATGTGCGGGGGATATGCGTAAGAGCTCAAGGATGGAGATGAGCGTGGGTGTCTTCCCTAACTATTCTACAAGGTCATACTCAAGTTTGGTTGATGAAGAAGTGGTGTTTTTATTTGAAGCACGTGGCAAGGTGATTTTACCTTGACGGGCTATAACATGACATTCAAAAGTAGGTTCGGAAGAAGATCCAACACCTTTTAGGACAATCTTGGGTCTCTGAGTAGGATTCTCAAGGTTTTTGTCCTTGATGATAATAGTAGAGACATAATTGTCCATCGAGATGTGATTGATAGTTGAATCATAGTTGTAAGATGCTCTGGTATAGTTGGTTTGATCATCTGTGGCTTTAGCTTTTCCCTTGTCATGTTTTGGGAATGGTTCTTTAAACATCTCATGTTCTTGATTGGATGAGTGTCCCTCAATCTCAATGTCACCTCTACCAATGAGATCTTGTATGATGTTCTTCATTCGGTGACAATTTCCTATCTTATGACCCTTGCTCTTATGAAATTCACAATACTCATCATCATTCCACCAATTTGGTTTAACCTTTGGTTCATATGGAGGAAAATCTGGAACTATGATTACCTTGTTTTCCACTAACTTTTTGAAGACTGACTCAAGTGGTTCTCCCAATGGAGTGTACTTCCTTTGTGATCTAGAAGTTGTTTGAGTATTCACTTGATTGTTTGTAGAACTTGATCCCGAAAAGATGAATTTGGGTCGCACTGTATTGGCATCAACAACACCATCATTGATTGTGTTCTTGTTTTTATTCCAAAATCTTGGCTTGTCTTTTCCTTTAAAGTCATCTTTGTTTTCTTTGAATATCTTAATGACTCCTTGCTCAATTAGGACCTTTTCTATTGCTAAGCCTTTTTCAATGATGTCCTTGAAGGTGGACAAACAAGCTTTCCTTAGATCATAGCCAATGTCTTTGTTAATGTTTTGTGTGAACATCTCTACCATTTGTTTTTGTGGAATTTCACAAGAGCATCTGCTAGCTAGATTCCTCCATCTTTGTAAAAATGATGCAAAAGACTCTCCCTCTTTTTGCTTGGTGTTGCACAAAGTAGTGACTGATATGTCTGTCTCTATATTGTAGGAGAAATGTTGAATAAATGCCTCTGCTAAGTCACCCCTTGACTTAATACCAGGTGGGAGTTGGGAGAACCATTCCATAGCTTGATCACCTAGGCTTTGTGGGAATAATCTCATCAAATATGTTTCTTTTGCTGCTACCTCAATGCAAGCTGTGAAAAACTGTCTTATGTGTGCCTTAGGATCCCCTTTTCCTCTTATCAAATTTTGGCATCACAAAGTGTGTAGGAAAAGGAGGCATTGGAATGCTCTTGTCGAATGGATAAGGACATATGTCTCTCATTGTGTATGTTGGCTTCGATGTATTTATGTCCTCCATTTTCTTTTGTAAGTACCTGATTTGTGGCTCCAAATTTCTCTTAGGTGGAGATCGACTTCTTGGACCATACCCCATGCTTGAGGCACCAATTGGAGGAGGAGCTTGTTGCATATATGGATGATATTGATCATACACATGTTCATATGGAGGAGGTCTATAGTGATGTTGTGTATATGGACCACTTGGTATAGATTCATGTTGAGGAACACCATATCTATTTTGTGCATGTATACCATACTCTACAGGCATGTCATGTTCTAATGTGTTGCCCCCAAATTTGACACGGGGTTTCCTTGTTTCCAAATTTTGAGCATGCCTTTGAATATCCAATTGCTTTGGTGGTTGATCCTTAGCATTTGTATGTGATTGAGCATATCTTTCTACATAAGACTTCCATAATGGTCTGCGAAGGTGAGTATCATATGCTTGACCATGTGTATGTGGGACCTCTGGTTTTTGAAACAAAGATGATGGTGATTCAGGCACAAGATGTGGTCCTCTATTTCCTCCACTATGAGGCCTCCTTTGATCCATGTTGGAGTGAGTTTGTTGCAAAGGTCAATTTTCCATTATTTGAGACATGTCAAAATCATGAGGTATCTTGGCTCCACTTTGTGCCATCATTTGTAAGAAGTATTGTCTATCTCTCCTCATTATTTCCTCAATCAATCGATTGAAGCGGGGGTCCATAATGGATTCTTCCACATCTGCTGAATGTACTGAAAAGTTGTCTATATTGTCATTGTGTGTATCATTGTTGTTTGTAGTGTCCATGTTCTCAACATTTGGAATGTTTCTATAGGCATCCATGTCAGGTAATGTAGTATGATCAGAATTGAAAAAGATATCATTGTCATACTCATAAGAACTCATGTTTGTGGACTCTTGAGCCTCTTTAGTTTCTCTCCTAGATTTTTGAAGATGAGTTTCAACCATGAACTAGGTATTGACCAAGATGTGTGAGACTAGATGAAAATGGAAAAAATATGGAAGACCAAGAGTTGGATGGAGTGTAAATGAATATGAGGTGTGCTTGCAATGTCCAAAGTGTAAGACCAAGTATGTATGTAGTAGAGTAGGTGTGACTTCCAAAGAGAGGATAGTTTCTCTTGATGAGGTAAGTTGACCTTGACTCTAAGTAAGACCAAATGAGACCCAAAGGTAAGAAACCTTGATGAGGGACCACTTAGCGAAGTATTGTTGTATGTAGTGTGTTGACAAAGTATAGTGAGGACAAGCAAGTGACCTTTTGACTCAAGTTTAGACAATTGTGAATGTAAAGTGAGATGTGAAGCAATGATGGACTATGTGAGACCCAAAGACAGGTTGAATGCTAAATGAAACCTGGAGAAACAACCTAGGAAGCTCAAGAATTCCGAAACTAATTGCTCTTGTTTGCTGGACTATAAAAATTTTGTAATTCTGAACACAGATGCACCTGTATACTTCACAGACGCGGTTACCTGACATAGACATGTCTCTGTTCAACACAGACGCGCTTCTGAGATTTTTTGTGAAATGCACTGTTGATTCTGGGAACACAGATGCATTTCTGCCCTTCACAGATGCGGTTAGACAACACAGACATGATTATGACAAACATAGATGCGTTTCTGTAAAATTTGTGCAATTTTTTCCAATCTATGAAGTCATTTTGTTGTGACCAAATCTGACTGTTTGACTATTTTTCGTGACAAGAGGACACAATGTTGATGAAGACCCAATGTTTGTAAGTGTCTAGACTCAAAAAATGACTCCAAGGAAAGTGTATTGTTTGATGTAAAAATTGTTTTGCATACACTTGAAGACACAAAAGACAATATTTTGTTGTTTGGTCTTGAATGTTTGAATGTTTAAAATAAGTCAAGCACAATTCTTATGGCTAGCCAAGACAATAGTTGTTGATCCCACATGGGGTTTTACCCCCGAGGCTACGCTATTCAGAGTGAATACTTAGATGCTTGACCTAACTGGCTCCACCCTCGGCACTCACTTCTTAGGTCAGTCAAGCATCAGTCCCCATGAAAACTCCCCGTGGTGAACTTTGTATCTCTACTAAGAACCGTATGTGTGTGGGCCGCTACCAGAGGTCCGACCTCCTGCCCCAACAACTAGAAGGATTTGGGCTTCTAAAATAAAAAGGTGCTAGTAAGGGCATCCGCTCATGTGGCCATACATGTGGCACTTTCAGCTCTGTAAATATAGAAGGCTCCCAGCCGGTAGGGGTTACGCTCTACAACTAATCAAATCAATTTGATCAAATGGGTTTATGGGGAGACATAGTGTCGGTATGAACTAATTAGCACACGTTATCCATAATTTTCACCATGAATACATTTGTTTATAGTGGTTCGGAAGAGGTGGGTTTTCCTCACTACCACTTGGGTCATTCTCTTCTCACTAGTAGTCCTGACCACATGGGAAGACATGCCCTCTAAAGATTAAACAAAAAGAGCCTATTGCTCAAGACAGAAAAGACAATGATTCAATTTTAGTGCACCAATTAAAGTGTTTGCTAGTCTATGAAAACAAGGCACACAATAAAAATCCAGAAAACCCTTGCCAAGGACCTGCAACAAAGAATTATTAGTAGTTTGGATTGTTTCAAATGATCACCCCTTCCTGCAAGCGCACAAGTTAGGTAAATTTTAAACCCCAAAGACTTTGTGAAAATAGGGGCCTTCAACAAAACGTTTTGCTTTCAAGACAAGCTACACCAATTTCGTTAGCTAGATCTGAAAATGTTAGCTCAAAATAGACCAGATTTGAAACCCTAAATGCAAAACTTGAAATTGAATGAATAAACTTCAAAATTTGAAATTGATAAACACAGACACAGTTCTGTGATGCAAACGCGGTTTTGTGAGGCACAAACGCAGCTATAAATCATAGATGTGGCTATTTAACATAGACACAGCTTAAACAACCATAGACACGACTTCAGGACATAAATGCAATTTCCGAAACCTGCAAAACAAAATATTGCCGATAACACAGACATGATTTCAGTTGTCACAGATTCGTCAGAAAATCAAAAACGCGATCTGAAAGTACGCAGACGTGAAAATACCAAAAATGCTATCGAAAACGTCCGATCTGCAACTTCAAAAATACAAAATCTGCAACAAGGAGGTTAAATACAAAAGGGACAAGGGTCCCACCGGGCGTGCCAAAATGTATATGGTGAAAATGGATAACACTGATAACAAAATTGAAAGGCTAAATGAATTCAACCACCAAACCCTAGCCTAACAACAACAAAGATCCACCATAACATATGAAGATTACCTAAGACAATGCAAATCAAATGAAATCACAAAGATTATACCATCACATGTCTAATAGGGTTTTGATCTCCATTCTTTCTATCTCCATTGATCTTGCTTGATATATTTGCTCTCAGATTTTATGTGCACAAGAGCTCAACAAAGAACAGAATGTGGTTGCAAGTAGGATCGTAGTGTAGTCAATTGATCAAGTAGTTAGGGTTTGATAATGAAGGAAGCATCTCCTTATATAGAAGACACTATAAGAAATGGAGGGATAAGATTGAGAGGTGTAAAAGGAGGTCAGCTATGATTAGAGGGTAGGTAGAAGAAATAATAAAATAATGAAAGAGGTAGGTAGTGTATGAATTAAGAGATGAATGACATGTGTCATGGGTAGAAAAAGGCTAATGAATTAATTAAATAAATAAAGATTTATTTAATTAATAGAAGAAATGAGATCAATTAAATAAATAAATATTTATTTAATTTAGGAAAAGGATAATTTAAATAAATAAATGTATTTATTCAAATGAGAAATAAGGCTAGAAGAGGATAAATGAATTAATTAAATAAATAAAGATTTATTTAATTAATAGAAGAATTAGTCTTATATAATTAAATAAATAAAATATTTATTTAATTAGATAGGACAATTTTAGGTGTCTACACTAACTAACCAATCTCATAACATAATTTAAATACAATAAATGAATTTAACACAAAACACATAACATTAGATTTGCATATGGAAAACCGAATATGGGAAAAACCACGAAGAGAGTGATCTCTCAAGAATGATGTAATATATAACAAGTGACATAGAACAAAAGGGGTCGCTCACTATCGATGGGGGATCACTGCATGGAGGGCTCACTACCTGGTGATAGAATAAAAAAATTGAATTGTTAGAGTTGCATCTGACATATGCATGAATTATAGTTTCGTTGAAGTGCATAATCTTCTTTTTACATCCACTATACATACAACACATAGCAATATTCACATCCACAAAAATTTCAAATATACAATAATGTACACAATAGTTATTTTTCAGCTACCATATCTCTAACTTGCAAAATTATTGGTTATATATATCTACACCAAATATCCTGATGAATTGGCTCAACCAAAATGAGGTGAGACCGAAATATCCACATGCAACAACAAAATGTCTTCATAAGATGTCGGTTTCAATCTTGATCCACAATTACATTGTAATACATACCTCCAATATGTCCTGATAAGATCGGATCCAAAAATGCCTTTTAGATTATGTCTTTATCACATCCAGATGGAACCGGACCCAAAATACCTTCTGATAAGGTAGATATTGGACCTCAAAATCACATGAAGTAAGCATACATACATTGCATATTAAATAAATAACGTATACTATGTTGGCAGTGGGCCAATGTCCTTCGCTGGGATTCGTGACATGGTTTAACAGCCTCTTATGGATTCTATAAGATGTCGATCTTTTGGTGCAATGGCAACCACACTTGTAACAAGTGGTATCAAAGCTTAGTCCTCTTTTGCAGAAGTTTAACAGCTTGAGGAGATCCAATGTCTACTAATTATTTTAGGAAGGATAGTCCTAAACTTGAGGGAACGAACTATGACATATGGAAGATCAGAATGGAGACACATCTGAATTGCATTAGAAAAGACATCTGGGAAGTTACAAAGAATGGTTATACTGCTGCCATACAAGGTCAGCCTAGTCTAGCTAACTTAACAAAAGATGAGGAAAATGATTGCAAAGAAAGACAAGCACTTTTGAGTGCATTATCAGATCAACAAATTATGGGACTATCAGATAGGTCTACTGCCAAAGCTATTTGGGATCATTTGGAAACACTGAATGAAGGAGATTCCACAGTCAAAATTGCAAAACTTGAAAGCTTCTGAGTCAGGTATGAACATCTGAAAATGGAAGAAGATGAAAGGATTTCTGCTTTTATGGAAAGAGTAAATGAAATTGTTTCGGGTATTAAATGTTGTAGAGGAACCTTAAGTGAGGATGAAATTGGTTCAAAAGTTTTAAGAGGATTGCCACTGGCATATAAAATGAAAGTAATTGCTATAAATGAGTTAAGAACAATGCCTAATACATCAGTTACTAGGCATACATTGATTGGAAAACTTTCAACTTTTGAAATTGAAGAATTTGGTCCTATTGCTACCATAAAGATAGATTTAGCCTTTAAAGCATCAAAATCATCTGCTCCATCATTTGACAAATCTAATTGGAAAGCCTTTTATGCAAGAGAACTTGAAGAAAGTAGGAAATAAAATGAAGAACTTGAAGGACTTGAAGCACTATTTGCAAGGAAAATGTCTAATGGTCCAGTTGGAAGTAAGTATGAAGGTAAAGCGCCCTTTAAATGTTTTAACTGCAATAAGATTGGTCATATGGTTTCAAGATGCCCTAATAGACATGCTAGACTAAGAGAAGAATCTAGAAGAACATACAAGCCTAACCCTGAATATTAGAGATACAAATTTAAGAAGAATAAAGACAAATCTTGTTACATTGTTGATGAAGGTGTGACTGGTGATTCTGATGAAGATCCAATAGACAATGGATGGGTTTTTGTTGCTATAACAGAAGATCAACTAACACCTACTGCTCAACCAGTAGTACAGGCCTTGGTAGCTAAAGCTAAAGTAAAGGATGAATGGATCATTGATTTAGGATGCTCACATCATATGATAGGAGACAAAGGTAAATTCTTGAACTTTCAAGAATACAATGGAGGCTTAGTGAGATTTCGAGATGACAAAGCTTGTTCAATCAAAGGTAAGGGTACAATATCTCTTGATGGTAAGCATAACACTGATAATGATTACTATGTCGAAGGATTAAAGCATAATCTTTTGAGTGTTGGTCAATTAGTTGAGAAAGGATTTCATTTACAATTCAAAAATGGAAAATGCAAAATCATGAATAGAACTAGTTTGGAAATTGCAACCAGTAATCAGACTAGCGGTAATATCTTTCATTTGAATAACAATGAAAAGACATGCTTAATTGCACATATAGATGAAAGTTGGTTATGGCATAAGAGACTCTGTCATGTAAACTTTGATTGCATGGTAAAGATTAGTACTACTAAGGCAGTTAGAGATTTACCTAAAATTGTCAAACCTCAGAATACAGTATGTAAGGAATGTCAATTTGGAAAACAAGTTAGAGCTAGTTTCAAAAGTATTCCAGAAAATCCAATAATGCTCTTGATTTGATTCACACTGATTTATGTGGTCCAGCTAGAACTAAAAGATTACAAGGTGATAGATATTTCATGCTAATTATTGATCACTATTCTAGAATGTGTTGGGTAACTTTTCTCAGAGAAAACTCAGAAGCACTCGGAAAGTTCAAACTATTCAAAGCAATGGTAGAAAATGAAACCGGTAAGAAAATCAAATGCTTAAGATCAGATCAAGGAGGTGAATTTACATCTACGAAATTTAATACATTCTGTGAAGTAAATGGAATCAAAAGATAGCTATCAGCACCTCAGACACCACAACAGAATGGAGTTGTTGAAAGGAAAAATAGAACTATCTTGGATGCAGCAAGAAGTATGTTATCAGAAGCAAACCTAGCACATGTATATTGGAGAGAAGTAGTTAGTACATCGGTCTATACATTTAACAAAGTTCACATCAAAGGTGAAACCGGTAAGACCCCTCATGAACTATGGTTTGGTAATACTCCTACTCTTAAGTATTTCAGAATTTTTGGAAGTAAATGTTATATCAAAAGAGACAAGTATGTTCGCAAGTTTGATCCTAGAAGTGATGAAGGAATATTTCTTGGTTATTCATCTAACAGCAAGGCATATAGATGTTCCAAAAAAAGATTGCAGAAAATTGTTGAAAGTATAAATGTAAAAATTGATGAACAATTCAGAGGAACTTCAAGGTATATAGACTTTGAACTGGCAACAAAAATTTTGACAAATGAACCTACTATAAATCCACCGGTACAAAATGAAGATCCAGTTACCCCGGTATCATCTGAGGATTCCATAGTAACTGAGGAACAACAACAAACAAAGACACCCTGATACATAAGACTGAATCATTCTGAAGATCAAATAATTAGAAACAAGTTTTAAGGAGTTATGACAAAAGGAAGATTGGCAAATGAAGAGGTATGTCTTATTTCTCAAATTGAACCATCATCTGTTAATGAGGCATGTGAAGATAAATTTTGGATTAAGGCTATGGAAGAAGAATTAGAACAAATTGAAAAAAACAACACTTGGACATTAGTTCCCTGACCTAAAGATAAAAATGTAATTGGAACCAAATGGGTATTTAGAAAATAACTTAATGAAGATGGTAAGGTTATCAGAAATAAAGAAAGACTAGTGTGTAAGGGATATTCTCAGAAAGAAGGAGTTGATTTTAATGAAACCTTTGCACTGGTAGCTAGAATTGAGGCAGTCGGACTATTTTTGGGGTTTGCAACACACAAGAACTACAAAGTTTATCAAATGGATATTAAATGTGCATTTTTTAATGGAGATCTTGAAGAGGAAGTATACAATGGATTTTATTTGACAGATGATAATGATATGGTTTGCAGGTTAAGGAAATCTCTATATGGACTAAAACAAGCTCTAAGAGCTTGGTATGCAAGATTGGATAAGTATCTTTTAAAGATTGGTTTTACTAAAGGAAATGCAGACATCAATTTATATTATAAAGTAACTAATGATGACATCTTGATTTTAGGATTGTAGATTTCACAAACTGATAAAGGTATATTCTTGAGTCAATCCAAATACTTAAAAGAGTTACTAAAGAAATTTGGGATGGAGAAATCTAAACTGGTAAGCACACCTATGACAACAAATGACAAATTATCACAAAGGGATGAATCTACACCTATTAATCCAACTAGATACAAATCTATGATAGGAGGTTTATTGTATTTAACACAAACAAGACCTGATATTATGAATGCAGTATGTATTGTTTCAAGATTTCAAAGTAATGCTAGAGAAAATCATGAATCAGCAGAAAAAAGATTTTCCGGTACTTACAAGGCACTATAAATCTTGGATTATGGTATCCTAGAGATGAAAACTTTGAATTATGTGCATACACAGATGCAAATTGGGTAGGAGATGTGGATGATAGAAAAAGTACCACTGGCGGAGCATTCTTTCTTGGAAATAGACTAGTTTCTTGGTTGAGTAAGAAACAAAGTTGTACGTCTTTATGAACAACAGAATCAGAATATGTTGCAGCAGCAACTAACTGTATAGAGGTACTATGGCTTAAGCAAATGTTGAAAGGCATAAAGGTAAAATGCAAGGAACCTATTACTATCTATTGTGATAACACTGCAGCAATTAATATATCTAAGAATCCGGGCTACATTCTAAAACCAAACATGTTTATATCGAACTGAATTTTCTAAGGGAAAATGTTGAAGCAAAGGAGATAAAACTAGTTTATGTGAATACTAAAGAGAAAATTGTAGATATTTTTACTAAACCTTTACCTAAGGAGAGTTTTGAATATCTCAGAGATCAGCTTGGAGTCATACCACCACTAGTAGAAACTTAGACAGTTGATGATTGACATCAACCGACAGATTTAACAAAGAAATCTTTTATTCCGGTCTTTGATGGGAAGCTATTTCTCAGAGGGAGTAGTTGGTATATTGAATTGATTGGTATTTTGTATATGAACTTGGTTTTATTGTAACTTTGGCATTTGATGTCAAAGGGGGAGAGATATCTATGGAAAAACACATTATCTTTTAGGGAGAGATTGGTATGGAAAAACTTTGAAAAACACAAGGAAAACACATGTTTCTCTGAAAGGGAGAGATTGTTGTTTAGGAGAGATTATTACTCTCTGTATCTATATTTTGATTTCTGTTTATAATCATTTTGGAGATTATTGATTTTTGGTATTTGGCATTTCCATTTTGGCACTTTGATGGTTTTTCCATCTTGTGTTGCCATCAATGCCAAAGGGGGAGATTGTTGGTATTTTGGTATGGTTTTGTCATTGATGTCAACACCTACAAAACTCTTATCAACTTTGACACTTTGGAGAATCAACAACATTAACCGGAAAGCAAGTAACTATTGCACAGTTACTGGTATCTGGTACAGCGACAAGATATAATGATCACCGACACTTGGAATGATATGGAAAACACATGGTTATGCCAAAGCCATCATTTGGACATCTTGTCCTAGATTTTTGTTCATTGGTACATTCATAGTTCCATATTTGTTGTTACCGACAAATAGGTATAGGGTTACACCGACAGGTTTATCTTTTCCAGATCAACATGGCATGCTATGGAGATGATTAATTATTGTTGTAAATGCATTAAGCCAACATGTTCAATCGGTTATTGCATCGGATATTATATTGTAATATCTTGTAGAACCGACCTACTAAAATTGGTCTTAGGTTATGGTATAAATGTAAGATCTTATTTGTAAGATCAAATGTGCAATTTGAAAAAGGATTGTGTGTAGGTATATGCAAGATTAAGCAGAGCTATACATGCAGACATCATTTGAAGGTGAAGCTAGGTTTTTGTGAAAGCATATCAGCATTACACTGGTACTGAATCCAGCATATGAAGATGCTATTTTGTATAGTACGATCTTATTGGATTTAACCATCCAATTGTAGTTAGTGTGACTCCTATTTTGTGTTTGAGCAGTGAGCTCTAGGCGGTTGGCCTTTCTGCATGTGCAGACCCCATTTATGTACATTTACTATCTACAGTAGTATCATCTGATTGTGGGTAAGGTTTCCCACCATGGTTTTTCCCCTTACAGGGTTTCCATGTACAAATATTAGTGTTATGTGTTGTGGATGACTTTGTGTTTATGTTTCATGCACTAATCCTTACCGGTATAGCAATTAACTGTTAAAACTATCTACTGGCATATTGAACTAGTTTACCGATATTAAGCATTAAGTTGGTTAAGTTGTTTTTGGTCTAAATTTATTTGACAACTGATTCACCCCCCCCCCCCCCTCTCAGTTGTCTTCGGGACCTAACAAGTGGTATCAGAGCTTGGACACAGGTTTGAATCACGCAGGTCATAACAAGTGACACTAAGAGGGGGATTGTTGGCAATGGGCCAGCATCCCTCATGGGGATTCACGACATGGTTTAACAACCTCCTGTGGATTCTATAAGTCTAGTGGTTGTATCAGACATTGAAAGGTTAATCTTTTGGTGCAAAGGCAACCACACTTGTAACATACTAAAGCAAAATGTTGGATGAAATTAAAAGAATACATGTCAGACAAAATCACATTGTTGACATCAATGACAATAGGCCAAAAAGTAGCACATAGGTCCTAGGTGTCCACCTCATGTTGCTTCGATGAGGGAGCAGGGTTAGTACCTGTAACCTTTTCTTATTGTTGGTCTGAGTAGGATAGGTCACCTGTCGTGCAGTGTGCGCCGAGCCAATTGACTGTGATCTTTGGTTTTGTGCTATGACTATACTTAGAGCTTTAATACAAGGTTGAAATAATGCAAAAACCATAATTGGATGTAAAACGTATTTAAATGTATAAACAACAAATAATAACAATTAATTTGAATAAGTATATGAATATATGAATATATGTGTACATATATATATACATATATATACATATATATGCATATATTTAAGTGTATATATATATGTATGTATATATATATGTATATGTAAAATGTATATATGTATGTATGAATATATATATTTATACATATATATATGTACATATATATATATATACATATATATATACATACATATATATGTATATATGTATACTTATATACATATTGTTGGCAATATGAAGGAATTGATTATGTGTTGCATTGATTTTTGTCATTGATGTCAACACTAGCTATTATGATTAATTACTGACAGACAGAATTTGGTTACTAGTAGAAGAACTAGTGTTACCGACATAAGGGACTATCAGTTGGTTACTACCAACATATTTGGATAAATGGAATATGTTTGGTTTAGTGTGTTGCATGTTTTTGGAGTATATTTTGGTCAGTTGTTATTGACTAGATGATCAGATTCTATCATACACTCTAGTAAGCCTATACCAGTAAGGGTTTAGGGTTTTACTGACAAAGCTTTTACTGAGAATCTTTGACAGGATGAAAAAGTGGTGTTGGTGTGGCTTCTAGATGGAATTCAGGATGGAAAAGGTGATCTTTGTTCATGCCTTGATTGATTGGAGACATCACTTTGGCATGGTGAATCTATTTGGGTCCAGGGTATGGACCGGTATCATGTAACGTGTTCTCTACACATTACTAGGATGATTTATGGATTGGTTAATGTTGTTTTGGTCTAAAGATGACATGGTATATCATTGTAATGTGGATGTATGTAATGATCTTATTGTAATATCTTTTAGGTGGCCGACCTAATTGGTTTAGGCCTTAGGGTTTGTATAAATTTATGTAAGATCTCTCTATAGATCATGGTCATGGAATAAAATGTGCGAATAATGAAAAGATCGTATGCAAAGGAGATTTGGTTCATCATAGGTGATCGGATTGGGTTTATGTAAGAGGTCAAAGGCCTCTGGTATTGAGCTTAACCAGGACTGTAATCGGGCATGGTAGATGCTATCATTGGCAGTTTATTCTTTTGGATTGTTGTCCAATTATATTGAGGTGCTAATAACCTCTCTGTAGTCAGTGAGACTAGTTTGTAATGAGTAGTACACTCTAAGCAGTGTGCCTTTCTGCATGTGCAGGCCCCTTATTATATCACATACTTTTTATAGAAGTATTATCTGACTGTGGGTAGGCTTCCCACCATGGTTTTTCCGTTTATTGAGTTTTCCACATACAAATCATGGTGTTATATGGTATTGTTGCATTGTGTTTATTCTCTATTTCATACTTAAGTTTTATTGCTTACCGGTATCTGTTTCTGCTATTTTGGTATTTAATGTTTATGTGCTCCGGTTAAAGGTTATAAAGTGGTTTGATTAATATAATCTATTGACAACTGATTCACTGCCCCCCCCCCCCTCTCAGTTGCCCATCAATTATTCTAATAATTGGTATCAGAGATTTGGTCCTCTTTTGCAGAAGCTTAACCACTTGAGGTAGATCCTATGGCAACTAATAATTCAAATCCACCTACAGCTATTTTCAGAAGAGAAATCCCTAAGCTTGATGGAACAAACTATGGGATATGGAAAATATGAATGGAGACTCATTTTAGATTTCTTGGCAAGGATGTTTGGGAGACCACTGAGAAAAGATATATACCTTATGATCCAGAATCTGGCAATCCTGCTCTAGCAGACTTGGACAAAAATATTGAAAAATGATTGTAGAGAAAGAGAAGCCCTCTTGTGTGCACTCACTGATCAGCAAAACATGGGATTGACTGGTAAATTGCAAACTCTAAATGAATGTGACCCTCCTTTCAAAATTTCTAAAGTTGATGGTCACCATGTAAAATATGAAAACTTGAAGATGAAAGATAATGAAAGAATTGTTGCATTTATGGAAAGAGTAAATGAGATTATCATGGGAATTCATTGTTGTGGAGGATCTCTGAGTGTAGATGAAATAGTTTACAAATTTTTGAGAGCCCTACCACCGGCTCACAAGATGAAGTCTACTGTAATTAAGGAATTGAGAACAATGACAAACACTTCAGTTAACAAAGACATTTTGATTGGGAAATTGTCTTCTTTTGAGCTTGAAGAATTTGGACCCTCTGGAGCTGCAAAGTCTCAACCTTCTTTTCATGCATCATCATCTACCATCAAAAGTGATTCGAAAGTCCTATATGCAAAATAATTGGAAGATATGAGGAAAGAGGATGAAGAATTTGAGCAACTTGAAGCCTTATTTTCTAGAAGAGTATCTAAAGGATTGACATGAAGTAAGTATGAAGGAAAAGTGCCTTTTAAATGGTTTATATGTAATAAGATTGGTCATTTTGCATCTAGATGTCTTTAAAGGAATGCAAGATTTGAAGAAAGAGTTACAAAATTATTTAAGCCTAATCAAAACAAATATAGATTCAAGAAAAACAAACTATGCTACATAGAAGATGAGGAAGGAGTAAATGATGACTCAGATGATGAACCGTCAACAGACTTTGCTAGTGGATCCAATAATGGAAATGAATGCGTGTTGTATGCTATAAAGGAAGATGAACTGGAACCAGTTATCAAGAATGAAGAAAAGGCCCTGGCAGAAAAATTTGAAGACAAGGATGAATGGGTAATTAGTAGTGGATACTCACATCATATGACTGGAGGTAAAAGAAATGTTTTGTCCTTGCAAGAATACAATGACAGTCAAGTCAGATTTGGGGATGACAAAGAATGTATGATCAAAGGTAGAGGTATTATTTCTTTGGATGGTAAGCATAATACTGATAATGACTACTATGTAGAAGGTTTAAAGAACAATCATTTAAGTGTTGGTCAATTGGTGGATAAGGGATTCCAACTTCAGTTCAAAGATAGAAAATGCAAAATCATTAACAAGAGTGGTTTGGAGATTGCAACCGGTACTCAAACTAGAGGTAATATCTTTTACTTGAACACCAGTGATAAGACATGTTTGATTGCTCATATTGATGAGAGTTGGTTATGGCATAAGAGGTTGTGTCATGTTAATTTTGATTGTATAGTTAAGATCAGTTCAACAAAGGTAGCTAGAGATATACCTAAGATTATAAAGCCTCAAAATCTGGTATGTAAGGAATGCCAATTAGGAAAGCAAGTTAGAACTTATTGTTAGAGCATACATGATAAATCTAATGATGTGCTTGATTTGATTCATACTGACTTATGTGGTCCAACAAGGACTAGAAGCTTTCAAGGTGATAGGTACTTCATGCTAATAATTGATGATTAATCTAGAATAGTGTGGGTGACTTTTCTAAGGGAGAAGTCTAAAGCTTTTGAGAAATTCAAGATCTTTAAAGAAATGGTGGAAACAGAAACTAGATTCAAAATTAAATGTCTGGGATTAGATCAAGGTGGTGAGTTCACATCTCATGAATTTAATAGTTATTGTGAGATAAATGGAACTAGGAGACAATTATCTGCACCCTAGACTCTTAAGAAGAATGGAGTAGTGGAAAGGAAGAATAGAATGATTTTGGATGCATCAAGAACCATGGTGATGGAAGCCAAATTTCCTCACATCTACTAGAGAGAAGGAGTGAGTATAATAGTCTGCATATTCAATGGAGTTCATATCAAAGTTGAAACCTGTAAGACTCCTTATGAATTATGGTTTGGACATACACCTACTCTTAAATATTTCATAATTTTTGGAAGTATATATTATATGAAAAGGGATGATTCAATTGGGAAATTTGATCCTAGATGTGATGAAGGGATATTTCTTGTATATTCAATTAAGAGAAAAACATATAGATGTTATTACAAAAGATTGCAAAAAATTGTGGAGAGCACAAATGTGAAAGTGGATGAGAAATAAAGAGATCAATCTATATCATATGATAGAGAACCGATAGTGGAAGTGATCATAATTGATCTAGTAATGCACCAACCAATACAAGACACTGAGACAGTTACACCAGTACAATCAGAAAATTCAACTATGATTGGTGATTAGAACAGAGAACTTGAAGTTCAGAAGACACCAAGGTATGTAATATTAAATCATTCGGAAGATCAAATCATTGGAGATAGGAACAAGGGAGTTATGACAAGAAGAATTCTGGAAAATGAAGAGGTATGTCTTATTTCTCAAATTGAACCGACATCTATTATTGAAGCTTGTAAAGATGAATATTGGTTAAAGGCTGTGGAAGATGAATTAGATCAGATAGAGAAGAATAAGACTTGTACTTTAGTTCCCTGACCTAAAAATAAGAATGTTATTGGAACTAATTGGGTATTTAGAAATAAACTAAATGAGGATGGTCAAGTTGTAATAAATAAGGATAGACTCATTTGTAAAGGATATTCTCAAATGGAAGGAATTGATTATGGTGAGACATTTGCACCAGTAGCTAGAATTGAAGTTGTTAGACTATTTCTTGCCTATGCAGCATATAAGAACTATAAGGTATATCAGATGGATGTTAAATGTGCATTTTTGAATGGTGAACTTGAAGAAGAAGTATACATTGAGAAACCAGATGGATTTTCATTGACATATGACAAAGATATGGTTTGCAGGTTAAGGAAAGCATTATATAGATTTAAACAAGTTCCTAGAGCTTGGTATGCAAGGTTGAATAAATATCTTTTGAATCTTGGTTTTACTAAGGGCAGTGCTAATAATAATTTATATTACAAGATCATTGATGATGATATTTTGATTATTGAAGTATCTATTGATGATATCATTTTTGTAAGTGAAAATAAATTGTGCATGGAATTCTCTAATAATACGAGGAATGAATTTAAAGTGTCTATGATTGGTGAGATGAGGATTTTCTTAGGTTTGTAGATTACTCAAACTGACAAAGGCATTTTTATCCATGAAACTAAGTATCTAAGGGAATTGTTGAAGAAGTTTGGTATGGATAATTCCAAACCGGTAAGTACTCCTATGGTGACAAGTGAGAAATTATATGTTAAAGACACATCTGCACCGGTAAATTCAACAAGGTATAAGTCTATGATTGGTGGCTTGTTGTATCTAACTCAGACTAGACTAGATATTATGAATGTAGTAAGTATTGTTTCAATATATCAAAGTAATTTTAAAGAAAATCATGAATGTGCAGTAAAAGGGATATTCTCGATTTGCAAGGAACAACAGAATATGGCTTATGGTACTCTATAGATGATAACTTCATTTTATGTGCATATACAAATGCAGATTGGGCAAGAGATAATGATGACTGGAAGAGCACTTATGGTGGAGCTTTCTTTCTTGGAAAGAAATTTGTTTCATGGATTAGCAAAAAATAGTCATGCATTTCTTTATCTACTGCAGAAGCCAAATATGTTGCAGCAACAACTAATTGCACTCAAGTCTTGTGGATCAAGCAAATGTTGAAGGATATCAATGTAAATTGCAGTGAACCAGTAGTTATCTATTGTGATAACTCTGCAACTATTGACATGTCTACGAATTTGTTATTTGACTCTAAGACTAAGCACATATTAATAAAATATAACTTTCTGAAAGAAAAGGTGAAAGAAAAGGAAGTCAAATTGGTTTATGTGAACACTAAAGAGAAGATTGCAGATATATTCACTAAATGGCTATCTAAGGAATCATTTGAATATTTGAGAGATAGGTTAGAGGTATCTACCCTTTCAGAAGAAACTTAGTTGATGGAGTAGAGAATTAGTCTGGTATGCATCATCAAATTTATCCTTTGCTTTGGATTGATGTAGTGGTGCTACTACTAAGGGGGATTAGTCATCTTTGAGATTCACAAGATTTTGATATCTATGTCATATCTTTGGCATTGATGTCAAAGGGGGAGAGATACATAATGTGAAAAATAAATGTCATAATATGTCATATTGGAGAGAGATTCAGATCAGTTTGAGATTGGACTGCACTCCTTACAGGGAGCTACTAGGATTTTTCAGTATTTCATTATTATATCTCCTGTGAGAAATTTTTAGCATTTCTTGGCACTTAAATGTTTTCTTTTTCACATCTAGTGTTGCCATTAATGCCAAAGGGGGAGATTAATGAAAATATGAAGGAATTGATTATGTGTTGCATTGATGTTTTGTCATTGATGTCAACACTACCTGTTATGATTGGTTACCAACAGACAAATTTTGGTTATTGGTAGAAGACTAGAGTTACCGACAAAAGGGACTATCAGTTGGTTACTACCGACATGTTTGGATCAGTGGAATATATTTGGTTTAGTGTGTTTCATGTTTCTAGAGTATGTTTTGGTCAGTTGGTATTAAATTGATGATTCGATGCTATCATACACTCTAGTAAGCCTATATTAGTAAGGGTTTAGGGTTTTACTAACAGAGCTTTTACTGAGAATCTTTGATAGGATGCATAAGTGGTGTTGGTGCGGCTTCTAGATGGAATTCATGATGCAAAAGGTCATCTTTGTTCATGCCTTGACTAATTGGAGACATCACTTTGGTGTGGTGAATCTCTTTGGTTCTAGGTTATGGACCGGTATCATGTAATGTGTTCTCTACACGTTACTAGGATAATTTATGGATTGTTTAACGTTGTTTTGGTCTAAAGCCGACATGGTATATCATTGTAATGTTGATGTATGTCATGATCTTATTGTAATATCTTTTAGGTGGCCGATCTTATTGTATATATGTGTGTGTGTATAAATAAATATTTGCACACTATAACTTTGGAATTATGTCATAAATAGTTAAATCAAGAAATATACTTATTTAATTAAAAGTGTTAAATTAATTTGATATTACAAATAATTAAAGTTTTAATGGGTAATGGTTATTATGGAAAGTTAAGTAATTTTCTAATTAATGCATATGGATAGTTATGATGGTTGGAAACGATATAGTTTGAAGAAGCATTCTGAGAAGGGGACATTACACTTGGTATCAAAGCCCATGTTGTAAAAATTGGGCTCTCTGGGTAAGGTTGTTCTCTTAGTCTTGTGGGATGTGTTATATTGCTTTGTCTTGTTCTTTCCCTTCTAGATTTTTGTTTGGGATAATATATAAAGACCTTGGAGGTTTTATATATATATGTTTTTTTCTCTCTTTTTCTTAATCTTTCTGAAAAATCATAATTCTGTGTATCATGTATAATCATCTCTTGTTCTTTCCTCCTTAATGTTAGTAATTGTTATATGATTATCTGTGCCCTTGATTTGCCTTGTAATTTTTAGTACTTACTTGAATACTAAAATTGGTTAGGTATATAAATGATCCTATTATAGAGAAAATGCTATGTATTACCTTAACTAATGTTAAATTATTAAGGACTAGCTTATTATGTTTGAATAATGCATTGATTTATGTATGAATATTAAGATGAGGTGTTTGTGTGCTACATTTAAATTTGACTTAGTTTGGATTTTGATCTGTATGTGAAGAACTTGCTTGGAAGGTATATGTATATATATATATACATATATAGTAGTTTAATGATATCTTCTCTCTCCTCTGCTTTTCTTATCTTGATATGAATATCAATTAGAACTATTGAGTGTCGATATATGTGATCTTGCATGTAATAAAAATATTGTTTGTATAGATCTCACCTTTTAGTAAGGAATTAAGACCTCTAGTTGCATTTGCAGTGTTAGGAGACCTCACGAAAAACTGGATTTGCATGTAGGTACAATAAATATGACATGTTTAGAAAATTTAATCAACCATGTATGATCTTGCATGCATTTATTGATTGATTTGTAACACACTCTCTCCTCCTTATCTTTGTTTAGATAAGAGTCCATAATGTTGAGAAGTGAACTCAATATTGAATATAAGTATTGAATGCTTATTATGGATATAATTTTACATGAATTTAAAGAGCAGTTGGTTACAATAAATCTTCTTTGAAGATAAAAATTAATGTATTGCATCTATGATTTCCATTTTAAAAGAATACGTTTGATAAATTATCTTTTGCATGAATAATATAGGAAATCTTATGAAATATTATATTAATAGATCATGTTATAGTATATGTGTTGACTATGGTAAAGTAGGTGCAATGTATGTATAGTATAGGAAATTTGAAATCATTCCTTCATGTGTCCTTATTTGATTTACAATGATAAAATTCTTTATTTTCATGAAAGATCTGCATGGTTTTGATGAAATATTGTGTTTGATTAAATGAATAGGTTAAACAATGATTCTATCTCCTTAGCTTATTTGAATTTGGAAGGAATGTTATTGCTCAATGAATTTTAGTAGAATGGATTAAAAAAGGGATGAATGATGCTATAACAAGCTAATAACTAACAATTTTTCATGAGTTGTAGAAAACATTAACCTTTTGAATGGTCACATGGAATTTTTGATAGGAGGTGAGCTTGGTAAGAATCTATACATATTTGAATAAGTGTGGCATTTCTTGTCTGTCTTTGTGACATATGGAGTTGGAATGGCTTGTTTGTCTTGGAGATGTATGGAGCTCGCATTGCTTCTCCATCCATAGGACATTTGGAGTTGGCATTGCATGTTCATCCATGAGGTGTTTGTAACCAGCATAGTTGAATGCCTTATCCTCATGAAAGGTTATCAATGGCACATGTGTACCTTGGGAGGTACCATCTAATGACACTCCTTTTGTAATGTGTCCTAGCACCTTTCCCGGAGCATTGGGGCAATGAGCCTCTAATAGTAGACCTTGATGATAGTATTTGACTTTCCTTGGGATGGATGAATCTTGCTGACCCTAGAATGTCTATTAGGACCTAGTTTCTATCTCACTAACATGATGGGGTGGACCTTCAGGTTCCACATGGTTGAGTGGTCATGACCTACCTTTGGAAGTCAGTTTTCTTCTAGAGCATGGTTGTGGTCTTCTCTAGTTGGTGCATCTTATTTATGTTTCCTGTGTTCATGTTGAGATGTATTTATGATGATGTTTCATTTACTATCATACAATTGTAATTGTATCACTCTATTAAGGAGGAACCTTGATATAATTGGATAATGTAATCTAATGTTAATTTATGTTTGGTGGTCTTAGATTATGCAGTGTTGATACTGACAAACTGTTATGTGTTTATGAGTTATCTTATATTTGAGTTGATGATTAGCTTAACATGGTTTAGATAGGTTAATCATATGCAATGCATTCAGATAGTTGAAATTTAATATGTATGAATGTTTATGAATATTCTTTTATGTTTCATGCAATTTGAATTGTATATGAAGTTGAGGAATATCTTAGAAATTGATGCGTTGTAAATCCTATTCAATACTTGTCATTAAATGTTTCTTAAAAAAAATATTGTATTTATCTATTGTTGTATGTATGCTTATCTTGTTCCTTGAGGTTCCTCGTAAGGGACATTACATCTTTAACTAAATAAAATTCATACAGGTTACATTCCCTTAAAATATATGTGTTTGTGTTCCCTAAAATACAATGCCTATAGTGTAAAATATCCATACGCATTTTTTAGATTAAAAACCATGTATAGTTTTTAAACATTATAGTCATTGCTTGTTGGCAGCAAAGATGAAGGAACCACTTCAAAGGAAAAAAATGCATGTAGGTTAAGGAAACTTAATTCGTATACACCTTTGGTCTCTAAACTTTAGTGTTATCACTTTGGAATCTACCTAAGTGTTATGAAACTTATATGTTTTTGAGAGAGAGAGAGGGGGAGAGACGTGGTGGAGAAATGGGAAGGGTGGGGAAGATATGAGAGAGAGAGGGGGAGAGATGTGGTGGAGAAATGGGAAGGGTGGGGAAGATGAGAGAGAGAGAGTCCTATTCCAAAAGGATTTATGCTAGTTGAAGCTAAAACCCCATAGACATTTCTATTGAGGTGATCAATTACAAGAATTTCAAGTCTGATCTAACTACTTCATTGAAAAGAAATATCACATAGTATTAGACTAGTAAGGTAGACTTTTTATATTAATATCTCAATATATCTTATATCTCCTTTATTAAGTATGTCTTTTATCAATTGCCTTAGTCTTGGCTTCCTTATCCTAGTCACCTGGTGACTATCAATTCCACCTTCTACCTATATCTCCCTTTAGGATTCCAACCCTTTGATAATAGACTTTTAACTTATTTGTGAATTACTATTGCTAGATTACACCTTTATCTCTTTGGACCAATGTCTATAGCCTATTTTTTAGTCAGCAACATTCTCTTAAAAAAATCCTTGACTTTTCCTCATGTCAACTAAAGAGAATATGTCTTGATAGATCACCTATAAAGTTTGAAACTAATTGTCCCAATTTTTATTAATTAAACATTGTGAGGAGCCTTTTAAAGTAAAAAAAGAGCCTAATTCAAAATTAAAAAATAAATATTGAATAAAATTAAAAAAAATTAAAAAAATAATTTTTCACTAGATGAGAGAATCTTCTCGAATAACATTATTATTTTTTTGGTTAATGATAAATTTACTAGTCAAGAGGTGTTGCCGACCAAAAACTATCAAATTTATTTATGTTGGATTTCAAAATATTATAATGAGAAAAATATACATCAAAATTTTAATTTTAATTTATTTAACACTGCATATATATGTTCTCTTCTTGGAAAAAAAATTAGAAAAAAATAAGTCCATTTTCATTTTCTTATGTGGCACCGACTAGAACCACTGATTTTTCAGTATTTTTCAGCAATGAAAAATCTGCCTTCGAAATTATAAAAAAAATATCAATCTTTTTCCTAAATTTTCAAAAAAATAATAGACATAATTTTTATTAATATTTCTACATTTGGTTAGTTTACATCATTTGAAAATTCAATTTAGAAATGTCACTTTTCTGCGGTCTAAATTAAATAGTTTTAGTTCCGTTGGTCGGTGCCTTTATAAAAGTGTTACACGACATTGTGCTTTTACCCAGAAACATTATCAGTGATTTTTAATATAGTATTCTCCCCCTTTGCCAATTAATTTTTTACTCACATCTTCTCATTTTGTTTGCCAACTTCTCATTCTCTCCTCCTTTTCCATCAAGGAAAAAGGGTCTGAGTCAAAAATGTTAGCTCGTTCTATTCAAATCCTCAAAACTCACAACCGCACTTAGCTCCCATTAGAGATAGCCTCGAATAATTAATCTAGAATAATAATATTCATGATGCTCACTTGAATGATACACCACCGTATGCATTTAGTTTAGAAAAAGGATGGGAAATAACCCCCAATTTCTCCCAGAGATATTAAAAAATATCCTTACCAGGAACATTAGTAAAGATATCGATAATATATTATTTTGTAGGTTCATAATCAAGTTTCGCCTCATTCTCCAATACCTTATCTCTCAAGAAGTGATACTAGATTGAAATGTGTTTCAGTTTTTAATGTAATACCACATTCTTAGAAATATTTATTGTATTGGTATTGTCACAAAAGATAGAAATGGGTTCATCAAACTTTATTTAAATGTCCTTTAGAGTTTGTTTCATCCATAATACCTATTTGTAGCAACTAACAACAAAATATATTCAGCTTCAGTAGGAGATACAGATACCAAATCATGTTTCTTACTTGACTAAGAAACCAACCATGTTCCAAGAAAAAATGCACCCCCACTTGTACTTTTCCAATCATCCACACAACCAACCCAATTTGCATCAGTATAGGAAATAAGAGTGAAATTAAATCTTCTAGGATACCATAGACCATAGTCTTCCATTCCATATAAGTATCTAATAATTCTTTTCTCAACAACATGTGTTTCTATGGGATCTTGCTAGAATCTAGCCACAAGACAAATATCATGCATGATATCTAGCATGGTAATATTTAGATATAGTAATCATCCATCACTAATTACATATTTGTTCCCATCAGTCTTTGGATATTTAACATCTTTACTTGACTTACAATGATTAGTCATATAGGAGTACAAATAGGTTTAGGATTTTCCATTCCAAACTTCTTCAACATTTCTTTAACACACTTATATTGTGAAATAAATGACCATCATCCTTCTAACTAAATTACAAACTAAGAAATAAATTCATGTCCCCAATCATAGACATTTTGAACACTTCTTGCATCTCATCAAAAAAATTCTTGTACATACCAACATTTCCTCCAGTCGAGATATCATTTTCCTCAACCTTAAAATAGAGATTACTATAAGTAGTACCTTTTTGAAATCCCTACCTCAACAAATACTTGTCAGCCCTTGCATACCAAGCTCTAGAAGCTTGCTTCAATCCATACAACGCCTTCTTCAATTTGCACACCATTGTTGGCATTTTGGTACTAAGTTGTCATTGATGTCAACCGACATGATGGAGATCCACAAAAGGTGAGCATAAAGAATGAAGGTCTACCGGTAAAGTAGAAACTAGTATGAAGGATACATAAAGTGATCTGAAGGATGGTTGCTTGTTTATGATGAAGAGATGTAATGTTAAAGTTGTCTCACACCATCAGAGGTGAAGATGTGCAACCGGTACAGGATGCTCTACCAATTAACAAAAGAATAAAACTCTATCGGTAAAGGGATAAACCTGTATGTGTTTGTTGGATCGACTATGTGTTGGTGGGCCATGTCTTGATCATTGTGACGTCATGTGAAGTAGAGGTGGCAAACATGTTGTGGTTGGTGAAGCCTCGTCGACAGGGTTGATGAAACAGATAATCACCATTAATGGAGGAGCCACAAATCATGAGATTGTATCTTAATGATTGTGGTTCAAGGAAGAAGGAATGACAAAGGAAGATTAGAGACTAGTTGGGGCCTGAATCTATGCAAGGGAAATCTGATTCAAGAAGTCCTTGAAAAGAAAACTTCTAAAGTGCTTTATGTGTCGACTGATTTCATGACAGAAGATCTAATTCGAGATTGCCATTTCCAGAAAATATGCATTGGATAATGGAAATTGTGTGTAGGTGCGTGCTTTGAGGATAGGTGATCGATCCAAGATAGGTAGGATTGGATCTCATTAAGATTATGTCAAAAAGAGGAAACTCTACCTGCTCAAGTTTTTGAATTTCGTTCTAGCAAGAAATCACTAGATAAGAGATGAGAGCTCCAAATGGAAATGTAATTGATGCTATGAAGATTGAGTAGAGAAGCGAAGTGAGAGTGAGAAAGGAGAAAACTTTAGAATGAGTTTTGAGAAAGTTGCAATGTGTGTGAGCAAGCAAACTGGTGAGAGGATTCTACCGGTAATACCATAGTCTTGCAGTTAAGCCCAACTGGTAAGGTGTGGCAGAGCAGGCAACATCTTAGTGTGGCATAGTGTGTTGAGAGACTATTTGAGAGTGAGAGAAAGATAACAGAGGTCAAGAAATAGAGACAACAATGTCACAACTGACAGTGTGAGTTTCAGTCGAGGAGAAAAGACTGTCAACTGGCAGAGAGTTATTTGATTCAAGAGTTGTAGACTTCATTTGCAACAAGAAGCCTTAATTGTATTCAAATAGGATTTCAATATACATCGCCAAGTTGAAGCTTGGTGCAGGGATTGGTGCTCCTTAGGTTGGTGCCCTAAAAGTGTAGGGGTTGGTGCTCCTTGAGTTGGTGCTCAAAATTGTTGTAAGTCTATGTTTTACCTGTGAGGTTGGATTGGAGCAATACTCTTCAACAACTTTTCTCACCAAGGTTTTTCCCATATTGGGTTTTCCTCATAAATCTGGTATTGTGAGTTACTTGTGTGTGTATGATCTCTTTGGCTTTCTTTCTTATATTACCGGTTTGACTGTTTAAGTGGTTAAGTAAATAATTGATATTCTCAAGTTAGATCAGAAGAGGAAAAACTTAGGAACCACTGATTCAACCCCCTCTCAATGGTATTTTGTGTTCAACAACAACATATCTAGAGTGTTTGATAGATTGAATCTTTTTGTTTGTTCTATATGTTGGCAATATGTTGGATTTGGCTAAGTGTTGGCAAATGATGTCAACAATGTATCCTAGTTGGATATGGTCTTGATATCCTGATTGGACCTATCTCGGTTTGTCTTGGTGTTTATCTTGGTTTTGGCTTCGATTTTTATCTGGTATGATTAGATCCTTGGATGCGGTTTTGGATGCTTATTCTGGATGGTTATATGCTTTTCATTTTCTATTGGTTCATGTTTTGGTGCTTCAGTAACTATCACTTATGTTCAGGGTTGGTATTTCCTGGTACCGATTAGCTTTACTAGTAAGTGATATTTGATGTTTTTATCATGTTAAAGGTTCTTCTAGATCATATTCTGAGTGTTTGGTGACTTTGCATTGGCTAGCATGTTGTTATGGTGGTCTTATTTGGATCTGGTCAAACTTTCTATGTTACTTCACTAAGGGTTTCTACCGGTTGGTGAAACTTGATGGATTTTGGTCTTAACAAAATTTTCAGAGGATATAATTGTTTGGATATTTGAATTAGGTCCATGCTATGTAATGCAAATCATAATATTGGTCTGGTGATACCGTGTATTGTAAGTTTTGTTATTATGCATTTTTGGGTTTAGGGTTTAGCTGACCTTATCATAAGGTTGATGATCTGTATTTATAGGTGACTTATTCATGTATTTTTGATATCGATAAGAGGAATGGGATTGATGGTTATGCTGCATTATCAGAGGAAGGTTTATGTGTGAACAAGTGATATATCATTTAGTAGAAGGTTTTCAGTATTGCAAGGCAAGCATCTGTGCTTAACCGAAATTTTATCAAGAATTAGGAGATGCTACTTTCATAGTTCATTATTTTCAGATTGTAGTCCAATATTTTGTATGTTAGTGAGACTTCTCTAGGTAGTTGGCCTGATTGCAAGTGCAATCCCCATTGTAATTATTTAGCATACTATTGCAGAAGTATTATCTGATTGTGGGTAAGGTTTCTCACCATGGTTTTTCCCATTACCAGGTTTTCCACATCAAAAATATTGGTGTTGTGTGTACTATGCTTTCATTTTTTTTCCTTCATTGTGTTGGTTTCTTTGTGCTCTGATTATAAGGTTTTTGATATGCAATAGTTCTTATTTCTGATAGTAAACTGATTCACCCCCCCTCTCAGTTTACTCTCGGTATCAGATCTGTCTAACAATTGGTATCAGAGCATTGGTCCTCTTTGCATAAGCTTAACCACTTGAGGAGATCTAATGGCAACTGCATCTAGTTCCACATTCAACCCCTACTGGAAGGAGAGTCCTAGATTTGATTGTACAAAGTACAAAATATGGAAAAAGTAAATGGATTCATCTAAAATGTCTTGGAACTGAAGTTTGGGAGATAATGGAGAAAGGGTATATACCTCATGATCCTAATTCTAGAACATTGGCACCTCGTGATCAACATAAGAGAGCTGAAAATGATGTTTAAGCAAAAAGAGAATTGTTAATAACCCTATTTGATGAAAATATATATTAAATGTAATAGAGTTAGAGAATGCAAAGCTAATCTGGACAAATCTTGAAACACTATATGAAGGCGATCAAGTAGTAAAGATTAAAAAAATTGAAGGTTTCTAGGTAGGAAATGAAACTTTGAAGATGGAAGAAGATGAGAAGATAAGTTCTTTCATGGATAGATTACAAATGAGATTTTTATGGGAATCAAATGTTGCGGAGGATCACTTAGTGAGAATGAGATTGTGTGAAAGGTTTTGAGAGTTCTACCTTTGACTTATAAGATGATGGTTACTCCAATCAATGAACTCTGAACAATGTCAAGTACCCCTATTACCAGAGATACACTACTTGGGAAATTGACTACTTTTGAACTTGAGGAACTTGGAGATAAAAGTGCTACTAAAATTGAAATTGCATTTAAAGAATCTGCCTCTGGTAAGAAAAAGATAGATTGGAAGGAATTATATGTTAAAGATTTGGAGGACATTGAAAGGGAAGACAAAGAACTTGAAGAGTTGGAAGTCTTGATTGCTAGAAGAATTCCTAAAGGACCAATTGGAAGTAAGTATGAAGGAAAAGTGCCCTTTAAATGTTTTTCATGCAATAAGATTGGTCATTTGCTTCTAAATGTCCTGGAAGAGCTGCTAGGAATCATGAAATATTTGTGAAGAATTATAAGCCTAATCAGGAATATCTGAATGGATCTAGATTTAGAAGGAATAAGGATAGATCATGCTATTGTGCTGGTGATGATGATTTTGGTATTACTAATGATGATGATGAACCTATAAGTGGAACTGACAATGGAAGCTCATGTAAAGATTGGGTCTTTATTGCTATCAAGGATAATTCTTCAAAACCTATCTTCGAAGCAACTCATACTAAAAGAAGGCTTGAGCTTCTAAAATCGAAGAAAAGGATGAATGGGTTATACATAGTGGATGCTCACATCACATGATTGGTGACAAGAAAAAATTTCTATCAAGTATACAAGAATTCAGAATTGGACGGTAAGACTAACACTGATAATGTTTATTATGTTGAAGGCTTGAAGCATAATCTCTTAAGTGTAGGTCAGATGGTGGATCGAGGATTTCATTTGCAATTCAAGGATGGAAAATGCAAGATCATCAATAGATCTGGATTGGAAATTGCTTCTGGAACCCAGACCAATGGAAACATTTTTCATTTGAACTCTGGTGGGAAAGCTTGTTTGATTTCTCAGATTGATAAATGTTGGTTATGGCATAAGAGGATGTGTCATGTAAATTTTGATTCCATAGTGAAGATCAATTCAACACAGGCTGTCAGAGATTTGCCCAAGATTGTCAAGCCTTATAATCTGGTATGTAGAAAATGTCAAATGGGTAAGCAAGTCAGAAATTCTTTTAGAAGGATACATGATAAATATAATGAAATTCTTGATCTTATTCATACTAATCTATGTGGATTGACAAGCACTAAAAGTTTTCAAGGTGATATATATTTTATGTTACTTATCAATGACTACTCTAGAATGATGTGGGTTGCATTTTTAAAAGAAAAATCAGAAGCTCTTGAGAAATTTAGAATCTTCAAAGCTATGCTTGAGACTGAGACAAGATTGAAGATAAAATGCTTAAGAGAAGATCAAGGAGGTGAGTTTACATCCGGTGAACTCAACAATTTTTTGTGTGAAGAATGGAATCAGAAGATAACTTTCTGCACCTAGAACAAAACAACAAAATGGATTGGTGGAAAGGAAAATTAGAACCATATTGGATGCGGCAAGGAAAATGATGAATAAAGCTAAATTGTTTGATATCTATTACAAAGAAGTTGTCGATACCGCTGTATACACTTTCAACATAGTACACATAAAAGGTGATACCAATAAGACTCCTTATGAATTATGATTTGGTCATACCCCTACTGTTAGATATTTCAAATTTTTTGGAGCTAAATACTACATTAGAAGGGATGGTGCATTGGGAAAATTTGATCCTAGAAGTGATGAAGGAATATTTCTGGGTTATTCTACTAAGAGTAAAGAATATAGATGTTATAAGAAAAGATTGAATAGGATATTGGAGAGCATAAATGTTGGTTGAACTCACAATACTGGTTCCCACTTTTTGACCAACTTTGACACTTAGATGAACATTTTGAAAAACACCTTCGCTTTCCAACACCTATAACTTTTAAACCATTAAGAATTTGAAGATGATGTAAACTAGTGATTTGTTAGATCTTGTTTTAAGTTTCCAAATATATTTTTTACAATTTTTTTAAAATAAAGTTTTATTATTCTTCAAATTAAGATTTTCCTTTGTTTAACATATCCATATTAATTTTGTACATTATGCTCATTTTAGTAAGTTTTTTGTTGATAAGAATTTTATATAGGTTTAATCCAAACAATGAAAAACTCAAAATAAGAATTAATCTTGTAATGTAGTAATTTCATCTTATGTTTTTTTGTGTTTATTTAAGTAGGTTTATTGTTGATAGATTTTTGTATAGATTTAATGAAACCAAGTTTCCAGAAATTATCAAACCAAGTAAAACATAGGAAAAAATAGAATGAGGATTTCAAGAGTTTTTAGAGATTCAGAGTTTTTCCAAAGCAAATTTTAGATGAATTTTTAACCCTAATCATAATTGCACCCCAAATTAACTCTAAACAAATTGAACACTAATTGAACTATAACCCCCACTTTAACCATTATTTAATCCTTAACCCTATCTCTAATTTTAATTCTAACCCTAACTCTAATTTTAATTCTAACCCTAACCCTAATTTTCATTTTATCTCTAAGCATAATATAACCCTACCCATAATTCTATTTATTACACTAACTATAACCCTAATTGAATATGAACTTTAAGTCTAACCCCAATGAAATTCTAATCCTAATCGAATGTTGTTCACTTACCTTTCTTCTATGGTTTGTTACTAAATTTATTAATGTTCAATTACCTTTAAAATTAGTATTTTCTTTTGTTGAACACATTCATATTAATTTTAGAATGTATTAATTTCTTCACATTTTACATTGTGTTCATCTAGAAGGTTTATTGTGGATAAGAATTCTATATTGGTCTAATGGACACATTAAAATAATTAAATGAGGATTAATTGTAGAATCTACTAACTTTTTTTATGTTTTACATATTATTCATTTTAGTAAGTTTGTTGTTGATAAGAATTCTATATAGGTTTAATCAAAAAAAAGAAAAAAAGAAAAATTTAATGGAAACAATCAAATCTATTTTATTGTCTTTATTTTAGCAAGTTTATTGTATTGTGTTTATTTTAGCAGGTTTTCTATTGATATCCTAAAATTAGAATTATATATAGATTTGATGGAAACAATCAAATCTGTTTTATTGTCTTTATTTTAGCAAGTTTTTTGTCAATAAGATTTCTATATAGATTTAATCAAAACAGTAAAACAATCAAGAGGAGGATTAATTTAGAGTGTATTAATTTGTTCACCTTTCGTATTGTTCATTTTAATAGGTTTGTTGTGAAGAAGAATGGTTGTAAACCCAAATGCCCACTGTACTATATGGAACCTGTATTTCACTTTGCTTTCATCCAGGTTGCAAGCTATTGAATCCTCCAACTTATTCATCCAAAAATAAATCAATGGCAAAATAAAAAGAAGGAAATTTTGCAGAACTAAAATGGATCTTATCTCACAAAATGTATCTCTACAAAAGCATTCGAATGATTGTATCCTCTTCCACCTCTCAATAGTTACTAAAACTGGACAACAATTTTGGATGAAAAGCCAATGTCTTTCCATTTGGCAGTGATAGAGGCTATACAATTGCTTCTATTCCAGAATGCTACATTCACCCTATTGTTGTTGGACAAAGGCCCTGGCCATACCTGATCAAATTGACACAGATTAAACACATAAAATGTGAGAGATGTCTCTTATTATGTAAGCACATATATATAACCATACACTTAAATAATAAAAAAAATTTCTAATCCATGGAGCAGACAAAGTATCTATTTTTCTACAGAGCTACGACTATAATTTCAAAAAAATATAAGATTGAAATACAACAATGGTACCTATGTGTGATGCGTTTCTGATGTGTAAGAGTTGGCAAAAGATTATGCTTCCCTTGGCATGTTACCGAGAGAATGGGGAAACCTACCAAACAAAACCTCATCAACAATCCTTCAATTAAAAGGCTTATAGAAGTATTAACACCAACTTTTGAATGCATGCATGACCTGCTAATTCTTCCAATCCCCTGTACATAATTAATGGAAGAGATTGTTTCTCCAGAAGAAAATGGGTGATTATTTGCCTGCTATTGTTATCCTAAAGAAATGGAGATTTTTCTCGCAGGGAATATCAAATTGTAGCTCTTAAAATTGAGATGTCATGCATGTATATAAGGTTATTGTTTCCTCCATTAGATGCCTCATCTCATTTATTGTTGGTAGGTTGCCACTCTTCCCCTACCCTTCTTGGCATTAGATTCTATTTAGGGCAACATATGTTCGATTTGCTCATTCCACATGGTTCTTAGTGTCATAATGGTTCTGTAAGAGTAATGGTTATGCAATTCTTTATTCATTGCTAGATTCTACCATAGAAATATAGTTTTTTACAACAAACAACATTTTTAAGAGTGATGTGCATCCCCAAACGCATAATTGGTTTTCTATAAATGATAAAAACGTTCCCACTTTTTGGTACATCCTGATTTTTGCTCAAATCATACATTTTTTAGAAAATATAATGATTTAAGCTTTAAGAGGTCCCATTAGAAGTAATTAATTAAAGAGAGTTAGATCAAAGGCTCTTAGATCAAAATTTATTGGATAGAACCTCTCTACTTCTGAATCATACTTGCAATGGAGTCTCCTTTGCATATATCAAATGCTAATAAAAAACTAATTTTACATTAACTTTTGGGGGTCGAATTCATTTGGAAGTTTAATTTTTTTAAATATTTAGTCCTTATTATAAGCTTTCCAAATAGTATAATTTATAATATATTTATTTTCATTAATATATTTTTATTTTATTTATTATGAATGTATGTTTTTCACCGAACATGAACTTCTTTGTTCAATGTATTGGGAAAAATAGTGAACTAATTCAAAACAAATCTAAAAAATATCTATGCACTAGGTATTGATGTCTTCTTTCTAACAAAAAAAATTAAATTGAATTTTGATATATATATAGAACAAGTTATGTTTTCAAACGTTCACCTATATCTAAATTATAATTAGTTGGACTTCAAAACTGAATAAAATAAAAAATATTCAACATATCACTATCAAATCAACTGCATGCCCTAAGTATTGGTGTTAAAAACCAAAATTCAAAAGAATTAAGTTTTTATCATTTATAGAAAAAAGTAAAACATATAGATGTTATAAAAAAAGATTGAATATGATATTGGAGAGCATAAATGTTAAGGTGGATGAACAAAGTAGTAATCAGATCAGATCATATGATTGTGGACCAGAAGTTGAATTTATTAGACCTGAACCAGTAATGCAAGAAGTTGCTCAGAGCATTGAATCAGTGTTTCCACCAACATAAAAAAATTCAACAACGACTACTGAATAACAGAAAGAGTTAGTAAATCAAGAAAATTCAAAGACTCCCAGGTATGTGAAACTAAATCATTCTAAAGATCAAACCATTGGAGATAAAAGAAAAGGTGTGATGACTAGAAGAAGGCTAGATATTGAAGAGGTATGTTTGATTTCTCAAATTGAATTGGAATCATTTATTGAAGAAAGTAAAGATGAAAATTAGATGAAAGCAATGGAAGAAGAATTAGATTAGATAGAAAATAATAATACATTGGAATTAGTTCCCAAAACTAAAGATAAGAATATTATTGGAACTAAATGGGTTTTCAAGAACAAATTGAATGAGGAAGGTCAAGTTGTAAGAAAAAAGGCTAGATTGGGTTGCAAAGGTTATTAAAGAAGAAGGAATTGATTATGGTGAGACTTATGCTCTGGTTGCAATAATTGAAGCCGTAAGACTATTTCTTGCCTATGCTGCACAAAAGAACTACAAAGTATATCAGATGGATGTAGAATGCACATTTCTGAATGGAGACCTTGAGGAGGAAGTCTACATTGAGCAACCTGATGGATTTTCTTTATCAGAAAACAAGGACATGGTTTGTAGATTGAAGAAAGATTTATATGGACTAAAACATGCCCCTAGAGCATGGTATGCTAGATTGGATAGATATCTTTCTAAGATTGGTTTAAGAAAAGGTAATGCTAATAGTAACTTATACTATAAAATTGAGCATGATAACATACTGATTATTGAAGTCTTTGTGGATGATATCATTTCTGGAGGAGAAGAAAGCCTATGCATGAAATTTGTTGATGATATATTAAAAAATGAATTTGAAATGTCTATGATTGATGAGATGAAATTTTTCTTATGTTTCCAGATTACTCAGACTAATAAAGGTATTTTCATTTGTCAAAATAAGTATGTGAAGGAATTGATTAAGAAATTTGGACTTGAGAATTCAAAACCTCATGGTACTCCTATGATAACAAGTTGCAAATTATCAAAGGATGATGAATCTCCTAAAGTGAATCTAAGTAGATTCAAATCAATGATTGGTGGATTGTTGTACTTAACTCAGACTAGACCTAATATAATGAATGTTTTTTGTATTGCTTCTAGATTTTAGTTAGATCCTAGAGGAGCTCATGATATTGTTGTCAAGAGGATATTCAGATATTTGGCAAGTACAATAGACATTGGGTTATGGTATCCAAAGAATGACGATTTCAAATTATGTGCCTATACAGACTCTGATTTGGTAGGATATGTGAATGATAGGAAGAGCACCACTGACGATGCATTATTTCTTGGAAATAAGTTGGTCTCATGGCTTCTTTAGAAATAGCCATGTACTTCATTATCTATTACGGAAGAAGAATATGTAGCTGTTGCAACCAACTATACTTAGATTTTATGGATGAAATATATGTTGAAAGATATAAGGATAAGTTATGATGGGCCTTTTTTTATTCACTATAATAATACTGCTCCTATTGATATGTCAAAGAATTGATATTTCAATCCAAATCAAAACATATTTATATAAGGTATAATTTCTTGAAGGAAAAGATTGAAGAAAAGGAAGTCATTTTGGTTTATCTGCCTACTAAGGAGCAGATTATAGATATTCTAACAAAACCATTGCCTAAAGATACTTTTTAATATCTCAGAGATCAGTTGGGGGCTACCAACCCTCTGAAAGAGACTTAGAGATGCAGTAATGCATCAATCTAGTAAGCTTATCAGATATTTTCTTGGATTCGGGTTGATGAGATGATGCTACTACTAAGGGGGAGTAGTTAGCTATTTGGTTGAGTATTTTTGGTTTGGTATATGTCCTTTGTCATTGATGTCAAAGGGGGAGAGATGGTATTCATGTGAAAATCAATCATATCTTTGGGAGAGATTGTTGGCATTCCTTAGCACTTGGATGTTTTTCACATTCAGTGTTGCCATCAATTCCAAAGGGGGATATTGTTAAAAATATGCTATATTTAGGTTAGTGTTGTCATTGATTTTAACACTGTATCCCGGTTTACCTTCATGTTTATCCTGGTTATGGCTTCAATTTTGATCTGGTATGATCAAATCCTTCGATGTGATTTTGGATGCTTATTCTGAATGGTTATATGCTTGTCATAATCTATTGGTGCATACTTTGGTGCTCAATTAACTATCACTTATGTTCACGGTTGGTATTTCTTGGTACTGGTTAGCTTTACCGGTAAGTGATATTTGATGTTTTGATCAAACAATTTTGTTTTGGCTTATGGAATCAGTTTCTATCATGCTAAAGGTGCTTCTTGATTATATTATGAGTATTTGGTGACTTTGCATTGGTTGGTGTGCTATTATGGTGGTCCTATTTGGATCCGGTTAGAGTGTCTATGTTACTTCATTGAGGGTTTCTACCAGTTGGTGAAACATGCTGGATTTTGGTCTTAATATAATTTCTGGCAGATATAATTGTTTGGATATTTGAATTAGGTCCATGATATGTAATGTAAATCCTAATATTGGTCTGGTGATACCATGTAATGTAATTTTTGTTATTATGGGTTTTTGGGTTTAGGGTTTAGTCGACCTTATCATAAGGTTGATGATTTGTATTTATAGGTGACTTATTCATGGAATTTTTATATCAATAAGAGGTGTGGGATCGATGGTTATATCTGCATTATCAGAGGAAGGTTTATGTGCCAACAAGTGATATATCATTTGGCAGAAGGTTTTTGGTATTGCAGGGCATGCATCTGTGCTTAACCAGAACTATATCAAGCATTAGGAGATGCTACTTTCACAGTTCATTCTTTTTGGATTATAGTCTGATGTTTTGTAAGTTAGTGAGACTTCTCTTTTCTTATTAGCAGTGAGCTCTAGTTGGTTGCCCAAATTTCTAGTGAAATCCCCAATGTCATTATTTAACATACTACTGCAAAAGTATTATCTGATTGTGGGTAGGGTTTCCCACTATGGTTTTTCCCTTTACCAGGTTTTATACTTTAAAATTATTGGTGTTGTATGTACTATGATTTCATGTTTTATCCTTCATTGTGTTGGTTTCTTTGTGCTCCAGTTTAAAGGATTTTGATATGCAATAGTTCTGATTTTTGATAGTAAAGTGATCTAACCCCCCCTCTCATTTTACTCCCAGTATTAGATCTGTCTAGAACTATATACTTCCTTTTTCAATTCTCCATTCAAGAATGTATAGTTCACATCCATTTGATAAACGTTTAAATCCTTATGTGCTACAAAAGCTAGAAACGTTCTGATAGCTTTCATTCTTACCATAGGAGCTCATAATCTTCCTCAAAATCTATTCCTTCTACTTGTGAGTAGCCTTTACATACCAGTCTTTCCTTATTCCTTGCTATGTGTCCATCTTCATCCAATTTGTTTTGAAATACCCATTTAGTTCCTATTACATACTTGTCAGTTGGTCTTGGGACAAGTTCCCAAGTCTTATTCTTCTCAATTTGATCTAATTCTTCCTCTATAGCTTTCATCCAATGGTTATCACCACAAGCATCTCTTATTGTTCCCATCTGTATCTCTAAAATTAATCATAGGTTCACCTATCCTTGAATAGATTTACTTCTTGTGATAACACCGATATTCTTGTCTTTTATAATTTGTTTCTCTAAATGATTATTTTGCACATGCCTAAGAGTCGTAAGAGCAATTTGTAAAGAATCTTCCATTTCATTCCAAACTTGTATTTCTTCGTTCTTTTCTTCTTTTGATTTATTGATAGACTTGTAAATTCATATCTCGTCTCTACAACTGTATTCTTTGAAGTGTCTTCATCAACCTTCATATTTGTGCTTTCAATAGTTCTTCTGAGTCTTCTATTATAACATATGTAAGATTTTCTTTTAGTAGAATAGCCAAGGAATATACCTTCATTAGTTCTTGTGTCAAAATCTCTCAAATTCCCTTTGTCACTTTTGATAAAGCATTTACATCTAAATACTCTTAAATATTTCATAGGTGGATTCCTTCCATACCAAAGTTTGTAAGATGTCTTCTAATGATTTCTTCTAATTCACACTATGTTAAGTGTCTATATAGCAATATGCATTTCTTTTTTCTAGTATACTTTTGTTAGACTTTCTTCATTCATCATTGTTCTAGCAGCCTCTTGAATTGTTCTATTCATCCTTTCAACTACACCATTTTGTTGTGCCATCCTAGGAGGACACAAATTTATTCTTATCCCATGATTATCACAAAAAATATTTAATTGATCATAAGTAAACTATCCACATTTGTCAAACCTCAACATTTGATTCTTTTCTATGTCTTATTTTCAACCATAGCCTTGAATTTATTGAACTTTTCTAAAGCTTCAGATTTTTGTTTTAGGAAAGTGACCCTAGTCATTCTAGAGCAATCACCAATTAAGAGCATGAAATACCTTTCACCTTGTTGAATTCTTGTTTTCATTCGATCACAAAGATCAGTGTGCACTAATTATAATAGTCTAGTATAAGATTGTTGCTTAACTTAAAAAATTCTCATTGTTTCTTTTCCAACTTGACATTCTTTATAGATAACATTAGTAGACTTTTTTAATTTTTGAAAATCTCTCACAACTTGAATTGAATAGTTAATCCTTCCCAAATTATCAAAATTAATGTGACACATCCTCTGATGCCATAACCAACTCTCATTATTCTGCGTCATTAGTTAATATCCACCAACTATTGTTTTTCCTATTGCAATCATAGTTATGGACCTTTTTCTAATCTTACACCCATAATCCTAAAAAATAGGATTATATCTAATCCTGCACATTTTACCAACACTCATAAAATTATGGTTTAAGCCTTTAACATAGAAAATATTGTTAATAATATATATGCTATCAAAACTAATAAAACCAATTCCAACTATTCTACCCATCTGATCATCTCCAAATCTAACAACACCTCCATCAAAATTTTCAAGATTTACAAACTTACTCTTGTCACCAGTCATATGATTTGAACATCCACTATCAATAATGTATTCATCAATACCTCTTCTAGCATAAAAATAAATACAACAGTACCTTCAGTTTTAGAAGCATCTTCCAAAGATTTCTCCATATCTTTTTTAGGGTTAGCGAAAAAAGATTCTTCCATTAATGCCAAGAATAAACATTCACTGTCTTCTTCATAATTAAATTCATCATCATAAGTATTTGTATCTTCTCTAACATAATAAGCTTTCCTATTGAACTTTATTTTGAATTCCTTATTCTTTTGATTCAGAATTCTATCAAGACATCTAGAAGCATGATGACCTATTTTTCCATAGCTAAAACATATAAATGTCAATTTACCTTTATAATTTTCATTTCCTTTCTTCATCCTTCTCACAAATTTTGCCTCAATCTCATCAAATCTTTCTTCATTAGATTCCTCATCTTTCACTTATTAAGTATCCATAAATGAAGTTTATGTTCTAACAATAGTAGTACCAAATTCTCTCATCTCATAAGCCAATAACGAGCCATACAATTATTCTATAGTTTAATCATTTCTTATTATGTGATTCTTCTATCACTAAAACCTTAGAGCTATAGTATTTATTAATAGTTCTAAGTACCTTTTCTAAAACTTCATCTTTTAGCAAGTTACGTCCAAGCCCTTTGATCTTTATATTGTCTTCTTGATGCATCTATAAACATTTATATTTAGTTTTGCCATTATGTAACTTAGCTTGTTTGATTGTATTATCTCCTTCACAAGTATTTCTAATTTAACCCAAAATTTATAAGTAGATTCCAAGCATACAACTTTTTTTAATTCAGTCTTAGAAAGAGCACTAAAAATAGAAAACCTTGCCTTCTCATTGTTTTCAAATTCCTTGATCTCATCCGAAGTGTTCACCCCATTGTGCGGTTTAGTGTACTTTTATGTAACAGACTTTCAAACTTCATAGCCAAGAGAAATCAGGTAACCTTGCATCTTCACTTTCCAGATAGCATAGTCAGATCCATCAAACATAGGGATTGTTAGTTTGTGCACTATCAAGATCTTCTCAAGTGGCTAATCTCTTCTCCAAGGAATCAAGTCTCTGATACCAATTTTTGAATGTTCTAATGTACAAGACAACTGAGAGGGGGGTAGGTGATTTAGTTGTACAAAAAAATCTTAAAATCTTTTCTTTAAATAAAATCCTTAGCAACTCAACTTTATCACTTAATCCACAGAAAGATATGAGCATGAAAGAACATGGAAATAAAAACATGACATACATAATGAAACACCAAATTTTATATAGAAAACCTTGTTAGGGGAAAAATCACGGAGAATGATGTTCTCATTATATGAACACTTGTTATGGGTGACACTAGCTAAGGTGATTTTCACAAAGAAAGGCTTACTATCAGAGGCTCACTGCCCAAAGGAAAGAAAGAAATGCTCACTTTCAGAGGGCTCGCCTCCCAAATTAAGAAGAATAAAAGAGAAAGAATCCACCACCGATGCACCCCTGAAATTTTAAGATCTATAGATACCTTCACTACTTTTGTTAGCTAACACATGAAAGTCCACACTGCTCAACACTTTTTAACAACTCAAACAACACTAATCAACTAATCAAGGAGATAGGTCCTCTTTCACAAACATTCATCACATTTAACTCTTTTTCATGAAACAAATTCATTCTCTCTTCCACATATGCACACACACCATCCTGAAAAATATTGTCCTTTATTTATATCATACTTACATCTGTGAATTCTCCCAAGGTTGACTAACCATCTTAACTAAACACAATTCACATTAGGTCGGCCAAACATAGAGTAAACACCATCGAACATTGAAATCATGGTTTTTAAACCCAAAAGCATGTGATAGCTAAACAAAATGAAGCTATGGGCAATATCAACTTAGCTCCAAAAACCACAACACTAGAAACTATAATGTGGAGAAATGCAGAGCATGCATTTCACAGATAAACACTATCAAACACTGTCACACATACTGGCTAATACAACTTCCTTAGCACTGCAAACTAGAGGACCCAATCCTTAATTTAAAATCTCTAAACACTACTTAACAACATAGCCAAACCACATGAATAGATATACAATATAAAATATATGTGGAGAAAATCTCCCAACACAATTGCACATCAAGCTCAATATCAATTAGACAATTAGTCACTAATGACAAGAAAATCATGTTGGCATCAATGCCAACACATCAAAAACTCATTCTAATGAAACTTGCAACATTTTCTTGCACAAATCTCATGCACAGAGGTTAGGGAAACACTATTTTAGGAAAGATGTCAAGACAAAGCATCACAGGTACTATGTGGGTTACCAATTTAAAGACAAATATTTTGAGGGGAAAAGGGAGGACAAAGAAGAAACTGTTAGGAATTGAAAGGAAAACTGAGAGGAAGGGGGGTTGAATCAATTATCAATGAATTTAAACTCAATTATAACTTAATCAAACTTAATACTTAATACTGATAAACCAAACTAATGTCGGTTAATAGATTAGGAGTTAATATCATTATCGGTGAAACTTAATGCATAAAACACAAAGAGAAACAACATCCACAACACATAACACAAATATTTTGACGTGGAAACCTTGTAAGGGTAAAAACCACTGTGGGAAACCTTACCCACAATCAGATGATGCTACTGCAAATAGTATGTGTATACAAATGGGGTCTGCATATGGAGAAAGGCCAACTGCCTAGAGCACACTGCTCAAATGGGAGTCGCAATGACTACAATAGGATGGTTAAATCCTAGAATAATGTTCTGCTCAAAATAGCATCTCCAATGCTGGATTCAGTATCGGTTAAGCTCTGATAAACACCTTTAAAGCTTCCTTGAATGTTCTCTATGGTCTTCTCATATGATCTTCAATATTCACACATACCATGTTACAATACCATACCATAACCATATCATATTTGTCATCTCAAATGAGATCTTACGTATATACCAAACCTAAGACCAAATGTGTAGGTCAACTCACTAAGAATATTACAATTAAATCAATTACAAATAAGTCAGATTGATGCGATGCATCATGTTGGCTCAATACATTTACAACAATATCCAATCAATAAATCATCTCCATAATGTGTCATGCTAATCTGGAATAGATAACGCATACCAGTCCATAACCTAGACCAATATGCCGGTAACAGTAAATATGTCAACCCAATTAGATCAATAACCAAAACACTAAAACCAAGTATCCAAATCATGTCTTTGACATAATCAAGTGATATCTAGATGATAACAAATCATCATCTATGTCAGTGAACCATATAACCTACAGGTGAGCATATACCAGTGACTATGCATAAGTCACTAACCTTGCCGGTGAACACAATGTGTCAGTTCAACATAACCATAGATCTCCAGAAGGATAAGTGTTGACATCAATGACAAAACTAATGTAACAAATCTATAATACCAACAATCTCTCCCTTTGGAATTGATGGTAACACTAGATGGAAAAAACATCTAAGTGCCTAAACAAAATGCCAAAAACCAAAAACCAACAATCTCCAAAATAGATCAATGCTAGAAATCAAAACGAAAATGCAAAGAGTATATATCTCTCCCTCAATGAATAATCTCTCGATAAGAATAGTGTTTTTCCATAGATATATCTCCCTCTTTGACATCAAATGCCAAAGCAATTAAGAATAAATGCCAGAACATACAACCAACTACTCCCTCCGAGAAGTAGCTCTCCTCCATCAAAGCCGAGAAAATGATTTCTTTGTTAGTTCCTATCAGTTTGATGCCAATCTTCAATCATCTAAGTCTCTGTCGGTGAGCATATTACCCCAAGCTTCTCTCTAAGATATTCAAAGGTTTCCTTAGGCAAAGGCTTTGTAAAGATATCTGCAATCTACTCTTTAGTATTCACATAAACTGATCTTACTTCTTTTGCTTCAACATTCTCTTTTAGACAATTATATTTGATAGAAACATGCTTAGTCTTAGAGTGAAATACCAAATTCTTTGATATATCAATTGCTGCTGAATTATCATAATAAATGATTATAGGTTTTTTGCATTTTACCTTTATCTCCTTCAAGATTTGCTGAATCCATAATACCTAAGTACAATTAGTTGCTACTGCAACATATTCTGATTCTGCTGTTGATAATGATGTACAACTCTACTTCTTGCTTATCCATGAAATCAATTTGCTACCAAGAAAGAATGCTCTGCTAGTGGTACTCTTTTTGTCATCTACATCACCTACCCAATTTGCATTGGTGTATGCACATTAATCAAAATTTTCATCCTTAGGGTACCATAAACCAAGATTTGTTGTGCCTTGTAGATATCAAAAAATCCTTTATACTACCGATTTATGATTTTTTATAGGATTACTCTAAAATCTTGAAACAATACATACTGCATTCATTATATCAGTTCTTGTTCATATCAAATACAGTAAACCTCCAATCATAAATTTGTATCTTGTCAGATTAACATGAGCTAAATTATCCTTCAATGGTAATTTATCAGTTGTAGTCATAGGAGTACTTACTGGTTTAGAGTTTTCCATACCAAATTTCTTCAATAGTTCCTTCAAGTTTTTTTTTTGATATATGAATATACCTCTATCAGTTTGTGAAATCTACAATCCTAAAATTTTTTTTATCTCCCCAATCATAGACATTTCAAATTCTTCCTACATCTTGTTAGCAAAGTCCTTACACAATCCATCTTCTCCTCCAAAAATGTTATCATCAACAAAAAAATTCAATACCCAAGATGTCATCATTAGTCACTTTGAAATATAAGTTGTTGTCAGCATTACCTTTAGTGTAACCAAGCTTCAAAAGATATTTGTCCAATCTAGCATACCAAGCTCTAGGAGCTTGCTTCAATCCATACAAAGCTTTCCATAATCTGCAAACCATATCTTTATCATTTGTCAATGAAAATCCATCAGGTTGTTCAATGTAGACTTCCTCTTCAAGATCAACATTCAGAAATACACATTTTACATCCATCTGATATACTTTATAGTTCATATGAGCTACAAATGCCAGAAATAATCTAACTGCCTCAATTCTAGCTACTGGTAGAAAGGTTTTATTATAATCAACTCCCTCCTTCTGTGAATAACCTTTACAAACTAATCTTGCTTTGTTTCTAATTACTTCACCATCTTCATTAAAATTATTTTTGAATACCCATTTAGTTCCAATTATATTTTTGTCTTTAGGTCAGGGAACTAATGTCCATGTATTGTTCTTTTCAATTTGTTCTAATTCATCTTCCATTATTTTTATCCAATGTTCATCTTGACATGCTTCAATAATAGATGTTGGTTCAATTTGAGAAATTAAGCATACCTCTTCATTTGCCAGTCTTCCTCTTGTCATAACACCTTGATACTTATTCCCAATTATCTGATTTTTTGAGTGATTGAGTCTTACATACCTGGGTTTATTCACATGTTGTTGTTCTTCATTCACCGTGGAATTCTTTGATGATGCCGGTGTGACTGGATCCATATTTTGTATCGGTGCATTTTGTATTGGTTCATTTATGATCATCTCAACTGCCGGTTTAGAATCTACATACCTTGAATTTCCTCTAAAGTGTTAATCTATCTTCACATTAGCACTCTCAATGATCTTCTGCAATTTTTTATTAAAACATCTATATGCCTTGCTCTTAGATGAATAACCAAGAAATATTCCTTCATCACTTCTAGGATCAAATTTACCAGCATACTCATCTCTCCTAATATAGAATGCAATCAATATTGTTCAAAGGAAAGATATTACTTTTAGTCTGATTACCGTTTACAATCTCCAATCTAGTTATGTTTCTGATTTTGCATTTTCCATTCTTGAACTGTAACTGAAATCTTTTTTCAACTAATTGACCAACACTCAAAATATTATGCTAGAAACCTTCAACATAATAGACATTGTTAGTATTGTACTTACCATCCAAGGATATAGTGCCTTTTCCTTTGATTAAATAAGCTTTATCATCGCCAAATCTTACTAGACCTCCATTGTATTCCTAAAAAGATAAGAATTTACTTTTATCACCAGTCATATGATGTGAACATCCACTATCAATGATCCATTCATCTTTCTCTTTAATTTTAGCTGCTAGGGCTTGCTCTACCAGTGGAACAATAGGTGCTAGTTGATCTTCTTTTATTGCAACAAATGCCCATCCATTATTTGTCGGTTCTTCATCAGAATCATCTGTAACTCCTTCATCAACATAGTAACAAAATTTATCTTTGTTCTTCTTAAATCTGTATCTCTAATATTCAGGGTTAGGCTTATATGTTCTTTTAGCTTCCTCTCTCAATCTTGTATGTCTATCAGAACATCTAGATGCTATGTGACCAACTTTATTGCAATTAAAACATTTAAATGGTGCTTTACCTTCATAATTATTTCCAATTGGACTTTTAGATATTTTCCTTGCAAATAGTGCTCCAAGTTCTTCTAGTTCTTCATTTTCCTTTCTGATATCTTCAAGTTCTTTTGCATACAATGCTTTCCAATCAGATTTGATAGATGATGATGATGATGATGCTCTAAAGGCTAAATCTGTCTTAATTTTAGCAGCAGGACCAAATTCTTCAAGCTCAAATGCTAAAAGTTTTCCAACCAAGGTGTCTCTGGATACTGATGTATTAAGCATTGTTCTCAACTCATTAATAGCAGTTACTTTCATTTTGTATGCTAGTGGGAAAGCTCTTAAAACTTTAGAAACAATTTCATCTTCACTTAACGATTCTCCACAACATTGTATTCCTAAAATAATTTCATTAACTCTTTCCATAAAAGTAGCAATTCTTTCATCTTCTTCCATTTTCAGATTTTCATACCTGACCCGATAACATTCCAGTTTTGCAATTTTGATAGTGGTATCTCCTTCATTCAATGTCTCCAATTTATGCCAAATAGCTTTAGCAGTAGACCGGTCTGATAATCCCATAATTTGTTGATCAAATAATGTGCTCAAAAGTGCTTTTCATGCTTTACAATCATTCTCCTGATCCTTGCCCAATGTCGGTGGATTAGGTTGATTTTAAGTATGACCAACATAGCCATTCTTTGTAGCTTCCCATATGTCTCTTCCAATTCAATTCAGATGTGTCTCCATTTTGATCTTCCATATACCATAGTTAGTTCCATCAAGTTTTGTACTGTCCTTCCTGAAAATGTTATTTACCATAGGATCTCCTGAAGTTGTTAGGCCTTTGCAAAAAGAGGACTTAGCTCTGATATCAATTGTTAGGAAACGAAAGGACAACTGAGAAGCGGGGGGGGGGGGGGTGTGAATCATTTGTCAATGAATTTCAACCCAATTATAACTTAATCAAACTTAATGCCAGTTAACAGATTAGCAGTTAATATCAATATTGGTGAAACTTAATGCATAAAACAGAAAGAGAAACAATATCCACAACACATAACACATAGATTTTGATGTGGAAACCCTGTAAGGAGAAAAACCACGGTGGAAAACCTTACCCACAATCAGATGATACTACTGTAGATAGTATGTGTATACAAATGGGGTCTGCACATGTAGAAAGGTCAACCGCCTAGAGCACACTGTTCAAATGGGAGTTGCAATGACTACAGTAGGATGGTTAAGTCCTAGAATAATGTACTGCTCAAAATAGCATCTTCAATGCCGGATTCGGTATCGGTTAAGCTCTGATAAACACCTTAAAACCTTCCTTGAACCTTCTCAATGGTCTGCTCATATGATCTTCAATATTCCCACATACCATGTTAAAATACCATACCATAACCATATCATATCTGTCATCTCACAAATGAGATCTTACATATATACTAAACCTAAGACCAAATGTGTGGGTCAGCTCACTAAAAGTATTACAATTAAATCAATTATAAATAAGTCTTGATGCGATGCATCATGTCGGCTCAATACATTTACAACAATATCCAATCAATAAATCATCTCCATAACGTGTCGTGCTGATCTGGAATAGATAACGCATACCGATCCATAACCTAGACCAATCTGCTGGTAACAATAAATATGTAAACCCAATTAGATCAATAACCAAAACACTAAAACCAAGTATCTAAATAAACACATATAAACATAATTATATAAATTATATTATATATCCTTCCTTACTAGATACACATTTGATTATCAATGTTTTTAAATTTCAATTCCTTCATAATTAATACCAAATGTGCATTCAAATCCAGCATAGGAACATAACTATTATGACATTATTACTTATAGACATTACCGCCAATTGCAGCTAAAATAATCGCGTCAATCCTCACCATCACCGATCTTCTTCTTCTTGTTTGGACATCACTAAGCCAAGAAAACGTCTGAATTGATGATATTTTTGCGTGTTAGTTATAAAATTTTAATAGAGCTGGATTTATTGGAGTGTACGATTTTAGCAAACCCATTTTGTGCAGAAACAGTCCATGCCAAGGCGTTAATCCACATTAATGACGTCAATCCTCATTGTTCATAACATTACAATGAATTGAAAACATTTGAACAGATGGAGCGATCCTAATTATTGATGTTATTTTTGTCTGTTAATTATAAAGTTTTAAACGGCTGCGGCGTGAAAGATTATTACAAAGCCATTAACGTTGAAACAGATGGAGCGATCCTCGAGACCTATAAATACCACACATGATGCGCACAATTCGCAAATCAGAGCAACAAGATTTGAGGCATGGCGAGTTATACAAGGATTTTAGTGTTATTGATGGCCACGCTGATAATCGTTGGAGAGATGCGATTTGGGTCAGCACAGAATTGTGGGTGCGGTGCAGGAGAGTGCTGCAGCAAATATGGGTACTGTGGAACCACTCCAGATTACTGCGGAGAAGGTTGCAAGGAAGGCCCATGTAATGCTAAATCTCCGCCTTCGCCTGCTGCCCCTGCTCCCTCTGGATCTGTAGAAGATTGTGACCACGGCAGCAAATGTATACTTGTGTAAAAGTTTGCATGTCGTCCCCGGTCCCAACCTCACTTGTTAGAATTCCAAAAGCTTCGCATAAATAAATAAGTAAATAAAGGGTGTGAGCACAATAAGCACACCAAGAAGCTCGTTCATATGTAGGCAATCACGTTAGTATTATCACAGTTAATATATGTCATGGAAAGTTAATATCTGTCTATCCTAACGTCTCGTCTAATTAGATATAGGTATTTCTATAATTTTGACTTTCATATTTTAGAGTAAAAAGTATGTTACTATTGCTATCTTATGTGCTTTCCTTGCCTTACCATTTTATATACTTTATATAGTTATTACATGGCGCACTCATAACATTGAATTATTTTGCATAGCTCATATATAGCTCATATGCTTACATTTACATTTCATGTACTATTTTTCTATCTCTTCCAATTCCTCGCATGTTATGGATGAAACTTATTAAAGGGGTGTATCCAATCACTATATTGCTTATTTATTGATCTTGTAAGCATTTATAAGTGTTTAAATATATAATCATCATCATGTCTAGATAAATTTTGGTTGCATAGCATGATAATCCTCTAAATACCATGTCATCCTCTGGCCAATGCACTAGGTGTGGATTACAACACCTATTTTCACAAAGGGAGAATATCTCTAACCCTATTTTTTATTCTCTCTCAAATGATCATTAATAGAAAATTCAACTCGCAAGTGTCTTTATCTTAACTTGTATAAAAAAATCTACTTATTATATATCTTTCTTTATTTTGTAGATTCTAATATAGTGGGGTCCATTATTGATGTTGAACTTGGTATCCTTTTTTGAATGAATACCTAATTTACATACATGTTTCTGAGTGTACATAATTTAGTTTGAAATACATGTTAGTGGTAGGATTCACATACACCTCAAAGTGGGCAAAAAAAATAATGGTGAAATTTGCATACCCATGCTAATTACCATATAGTTTTACATCTATCATTTTGAAGTAATGAATTTATAAAATTAGATATTGAAAAATGAAACACTTATGTGCAAAGTTATGTTGATCCTCAAATTCTGTATGCCTCTCCAATTACGCTCATTTCCATACATTTGACCATCTATTTTTTATTTCCAAACATGTATCCCATACATGTTACATGCATCCCTTGAATCTCTTTTGCCACAAGAAATTTGTAGTACTAAATATTGCATTGCTCAAAAATTTCATAGAATACAAAATATTCTTTGCATGGATTTACAAGTAGCTCAAAGATGTATAGATACAACTTTTCATTCACCAAATTTCTTTAATGCCTAGGGTACAACCAGTAAGTAAAATAACTTATAGCATGAATCAAAACTATGTGTCAAAAGTTTAGAAAGAATCAAAGAAAAAGTTAGAAATAGAAATTATTTGGAATCTTGAAAGAAGTGATTAGGTGTCACACGTAATCATTGCATTCAAGAAAGAATATGAGAAAATTGAAACTCGGTTGAACTTTCAAAGCTTAAATTGATGGATAGATTCACTAGTTACAACCAAATAAGCATTATTGAAGAAGAAAAGCTAAATGATATTTTCATAGTAGAAGATGGAGTAAAAATATTTACATGCATGTTAAAATAGAAAGGGCTCTAAGCTCACAATACAATTGTGGGCCCATTTAACATTTTAGAGTGCATATGTCTAGTATCCTATCCTCTAGCTTTATCACCTAGCTTATCGTGCATCCATAATTTGTTTGATATTTTTGCATTGAGATTATATGTTCATGATACATGTGTAATGGTTGGGAAAATTAGGGTTTGACTAGATAAGATAACAAAACCACTAATCTTACCTAAGGGAACACTACATTAAAAAGGGGGATGAATTCAGTAGATCTACCCACAATTCAATTAGGCAAAAGGCTAAACTATTCATTAGATTCACTTGTAATGTTTCTCTCCCCTTTTGACTTAGGGTAAAACAATAGACAATTAGAGTAAAATAGTAATAATAGTCTTCTATAGATATGAAATAGAGTCATGGATAGGGATCTATGTAGAAGGATAAGATTAGAACCTATTCCTAGAAGTTTAGGCTAAATTGTCAACACTAGGATGTTAGGTTGCCTTAGTCCTATAACTCTAAGATAGGCAAGTGATATATTTTTCTAGATTAGGGAGACACACTGGATTCACTATCAGAAGTTCAGGTAGAATAATTAGGATTACGATAGTAGGTCTCCTTGGTCCTCTGCTTTTCATTCTCTCAAAATCTAAACCTATTGGTCATCACCAACTCTATCAAAATATTTAATCATAGCTCTCAAGTCAACTAGTTGCACATGAAAATAAAGGAAAAGGGATTTCAAATAGGGGTTTTCCTTTAGTCAAACCCTAGTTTAGGAACTAACCTTTAATTGAGTAATGTAAATACTAAAATAAATGTCGGGAGATATAACTTTGATCTGCAATGGTTGATAGGAAGATTGATGATGCAATGCAGTTTGGATATAATAACAAATCTCGGATTTAATAACATGACAACCACATGAACATGAATGACCTAATGAAACACACATCCTTCCATGAGGCTTGATGTGACTTTTGTCCATAATGTTTGAAGGATATGGTGGGATAAAATGCTACCTTTAATGCTTGAGAATGCTTGATGACAAATGCTTGAATGTGCAAATGCTATGGATGAGTCTTGGATATAAAATAAATTAATATGATATCTTTATATAGTGTTCCCTATGGAAATTACTAATTAGGCTAACCTCCAACGATCAAGTCTAGCCATGAGGACTAAAATCCATTGCAGAGGGAGAGATCCCAACAGGATTTTGAATTGGGTCTTGTTTAAGGTGCACCAGCGTGGTGGGGCACCCAGGTTTGGCCCAGGGTGTCACCAAGCCCTAGTCCTATAGAAATATGACTAAAAAATCAGCAAGGGGGGAGGAAAACTCCAGGATGGAGGCTACTCAATTGTTTCAATAGGTTACATTAGGGTTGGAGAAAAAATGTGGCCAAAATAAGCCTAGGGGGAATGAAAATAGGACACACTAAAGTAGGAGCACAAATATTAGGTGTGAATCGAATTGATTACAATTTATGCTACATTTAGCCCCCAAATTAACAAGAGTACGAGCCTATGAAAATAATTATTAAAAAAATAGAAAGATGATCAAGAGAGAGGGGCAACCAAGAGTGAGATCACAAGGAGACAATACATTACTAATTTCAATGAACCAAGCCGTCAATCTTATAACCTTAAATCAAATAATCATATGCAAGAACAAACAAAACAAGACAAAGATTAAAAATCCAAACAAAGAGAAAACTAATACAAAAGACATATAAGGGGTTAGTACATAAACAAAAAGCTCCAAGTTAGCTAGTTGAAGAGACCTTGATAATAAAAATGTCTCTACCACTAATCTCATTCTCAGAATGGTATTACAAGAACACAAGTGGTCAAGTTAAAGGAGAAAGAGAATTCATCCTATGATGAACCATGATCCAAAAAATAGCAAAGGTATGAGATGATGAGGAGGAAACAAGAGATAATGTGGACACCACAGGCCAACAAGTTATCTTATTTAGGTGATCCATGGAAATAAAACCAAGAGAGGCCATCAAATCCATAGGCTAGAAAGTTGTTTTATGCTAGGTGTCGCATGAGAACATGAATACCAGTGTGACAAAAATTTGTTTTATGTTGTGTGATTCATGCAGATGTAGGACAAGCTATACTAGTGGAAAGAGACTGATTTTTTTCTTGAGGAAAACAAATAGTAAAGAAGGAGGATTACTTAATGTAGAAGCATGTTTTGATGGGCATTAGTTTCTATGTCTTGTAAAATACTCTTTAATAATTTTAACCTTACAAGAATTCTCCATATATGTTTGAGAATTGGGATATCCTAGGCCTTCTTTAGTAAAGTGTATGGGAGGGTCTATAGGATATTAATTCCTTGTTCATGTTTTCCAAGTCATTTTCCTCTATATCCTTGTTTTGAAATCATATCATATCCCACTTCAGAGAATTTTCTCAATTGTGAAGAAGAAGGGCTTTAATTATACATTTCTTCAAAATTTGTAGTGTAAGGACACATAAAAGGGTCAAAGAGAGAATTATATAAAGAAGGAATATCCTTTGTAGGCAGGTTCCCCTTTCTATCATCAATATTCATGTCCTCTTTGGTTAGTAAAGAAGAAGGGTATTTATCATCTAAGGCTTCATCTTTTCTTAATGGTATGTGAGGAGAAATACCATGAATAAAATTCATAACATCATCTTCCCTACAAATATGTTGATGATTAAGATAGGCTCTAGATGAATAAGAAGAATCTAGAGGGATTGATACACTAAATTTTTTACCTTGCTAACCTTGCACTAGAGTATGTGTATGAGAAGAAGATGGTGTCATGTTTCTCTACAATGTTGTCTCTCCATTAGAGAGATCATTTATAGGAGTATTGAATTTTTCTTCATTTTCATGAGATACCCTAGGAGATGTACAAGTGGTAGCATTTTGAGTATCATCTCTAGAATTGTCATTGTCTTCAAAATCATATATGTGATCTATATATGCAATGCCTTTTCTTAATAATGTCATTATAGGACACATACTGTCGGCCATATGATGGAATTGATTATGTGTTACACTGATCTTTTGTCATTAATGTCAACACTTGTTGTTTTGGTTGGTTACAGGCTTCTATTAGGTGGATTAGATTGGAAGATAATTAGTTGATTGCCACCGGTATGATCTGGTTGTTGCAATATATTTGTATGGATGGTTCATAGGCTTCTAAAGCTTGTTTCAATCAGTTGGTACTGACCATGATCGGATGCTATCTTATGTTCTAGTAAGCTTGCTTTATTGATCCAATAAGGGTTTCACTGACAAAGCTTTATTGAAGATCCTTGATGTTATGCATAGGTGGTGTTGGTGCACCTTCTAGAAGGGATTCAGGATGTTGATGGTGTGCTGGAAACCAATAACACTGAGAGGGGGGGGGGGGGTGAATCAATGTAATATCGAAATAAAATATTTCAGCCTTCACAAAACATTCATACACCAACCAGTATACCAGTATAAAAAAAATTGAAAGAAGTAAAGCAATCAATAACCCAAACACATAAATGAGAACCATAACACACATATTTATACATGGAAAGCCTCAATGAGGAAAAACCATGGTGGGATTTGTGACCCACAATATCAGTGCACTGGTGATATGAAGAGATATTACAATATATGATGGGCCTGTACTTGCAGGAAGGCTTACAGCCTAGAGCACACTGCTCAATCACAATAGGAGCCTCACTAACTACATAAAATTCCAAACAACAATCCATAGAAGTGTGAACTACTAAGATAGTATCTTCTATGCCATAGTATAGTTCTGGTTTAAGCTCTATCTATTTTGGTTGAAACCCTAAACCCCTTTACTAGAATAACCCTTACAATAAATTCCTCACATACATAGTCTCTCTGAATAATTAAATTCACATATGCATTCCATTACATCCCTATCATATCAAAATGATCTAATCAGTCTATCCTATACACCATATACAAAATTTATGCCTTATGACAACTTACAAAGATATATACAATATTAGATTACAAGTCAGTCATATAACATAAATGAGTAAAGATTAACACAAATTTTTGATGCCGGATCCAAGATATGTCAGCCTCCAATACCAATAACATTTACTATAGCATGTCGGCCTACATTGCTATTGACCAAAGAAATCTTCCTGACCTACCGGTGCTAATGTAGAATCTATGAAGTGCCTACCGGTACACCATATGAAGTCGGAACCCAAAATCATGTTGCCATCAATGACAAAATAGTGAAACCTAAACAATAGAGTTTCAATTGCCAACAATCTCCCCCTTTAGCATTGATGGCAACACTCATGTGAAAAAGTGGTCATGGTTTCATCTACCGGTTTCATCCTACCCTGCTCCCCCTACGCTGAATATACAAAATACTCCATATCTCTAAAATTCCAAAAACTCTGTAACTCCCCCAAATGTATGAAATTATTTCATTACTTTTCATATGTATACTACTCCCCCTTTAACATCAATGCCCAAAAAGAATTGTAAAAAAAAATGTCAAAGAATAAGAAATGTACACTGAATACCTCCAAAAAATATCTTACCAGAGTTTGACCACTTTCAAGATTTCTGGATAAGCTTTCTCCAGTAATTCCATATAAGTATCCTAGTCAGTTTTGAATGTGCCAGAGATAGATGCAAGTCCACTCAATGAAAATGCAAGATATTCTTTCTCATTGACCTTTGTCGGTGTTGCTTTCCCTGCATATCCATGCATTCCCTCTTATGTACATAGAGTGAATCCAATCTTGGACTCACCAAACCTCTCAAACTTCTAGCTCTCTGAATGATTTTATCTCTTTCCTTTTCAAAAGAAGAAATTTGGTTCTCCAAAGTCAAAATTTGACTATCAATTGATGTTGTTAGTGAAATTAATCCATCAAAAGAGTTAGCAATACTAGCAATTTTCTCATGTACCTCTTTTATCTTTTTATCTACATTTGCTGTAAGTATTTTAGTATTGCAACATACCCTGTATATGTTAGTGCATTGTTCCAAATAATTTTCAATTACAATTAACTTCTCCTCAATCTTTTTCTTCTTTGTCTCATTGATATGATCAAAAGTGGCTCTCTTAGCCTAAGCCAATCTTTCAAGTGCTTGTCGGTTGGAGATTTGTTGTAAGGATTGAAAGTATTTTGATATGTGCGAAGTTATTACCTTAAGCTTGCCGAAAGGGATCACTTCATTTTCAATCTTACAATTTGGGACTAATCTTTGCAAAATAGTTATTGACTGGTCTATAATCCCCTTGTCTGTGGTTCCTTCCTTCATCAGTTTTCGAGCAGCCATCATCATCAATTCTGTGAGACTCATCTCTATGATGGTTTTCTTTTCAACTTGAGAAGTGTCAATTGTCAATAATGATGAACTCCCAACTAGTATCCTACCAGATTCTTTTGTTTTCTCTGATGATTTATCCTTTATTACCTCCTCACTTACACCAGTGGCTTTGCCACTTGGTGCAGTCTGTGCAACTGTCAGTTCCTCTCTAGGAACATTATCCTAAACCTGTACATTAGTATTTGGAGGAAAATTATCCTCAATGTTAGTATCCTGTACAATGTTCTCTATATTAACCGGTGTTTCAATATTTGTCTATACATTTGTATTTACCGGTGACTCAATTTCCACTATCTTGATATTCTTCAAAACTGAGGGTGGAGTACCCATAATCCCTTTTCGTTTCCCTTCAACTGGGGTATCTACAGTATCTGTCTTTGTCTCTGATGAAGTAAAGAATCCTCTATGGTCTCCCAAAAATTTAATCCAATCTTTCTAAGTTTCCTTTATTACTTCATTCATTCTCCCTAGCATCAGGCTAGTTATCCTGTGTTTGATGTTAAAAGCCTTTCTATCTGCAGCCTTAACTGTCTTTTCCATCTCATCCGGAGCAATACTAACATAGATAGCTAAAAGTTCTTGCATTTTAATGTTTTTATCTTCTTGCATAGTATAAAACCTTCTAGAATCTAACATGTTATATAACTCAGCCAATATTTGATTTTCTATCTCTATTAATGCTTTCTTATAAATATGTAAGTATAACATGACTGCTTCCTCTACCTCTCTCTACTCATCAACCTCTAATTTTTCATAATAAAACTCAACATTCTTCAACATTCCATATTTTGTTATTTCATCTACAATTTATGCACAAGTTTTGGGTCGTATGATAATTACATTACCAATTTCAAGTGCCAAATAAATGTCACTCTACTTCCTCTTGTTAGCAGTACAGGATGCAACTGTAGGTATAGCCTTAGGTGCTTGCTTATGAACTAGTAACTTGATTGTGACCTTTCTAACTAGTTGCATCTTTGCTTCTACCTTAGGATCTTTTGGTTTCTTCCTAACAACCCTTTTGAAGGCTAATGGTGTGTTATCCTCTAATTCAGAACCTAAAGTTATACGTTCAATGTGAACTACCAAATCCTTCCTCTTTCTCCCTTTCTTCGGGACAACATCAATAAGTGCCTTTATGTCCTTTGAGACCTCCTGTACAAATTTGCTTGCTTTTCCTTCTTGTTTTTCCCTTCTCTTCCGATTGACCTCTGTTTCAACCTCTAGAGTCTTCTTCTATGTAGTTCCATATGGTGTCTCTGCCTCATCTATTACTCCATCAATCAGAATTTTTGCATATGCATCAAGGATTAATGCATATACCTCATAGCCCATTTCCTCTATCCAAATATTTTGGGGCTTGATTGCCTCCATGAGAGTTGATGAATACTAAGAGCGGGGGGTGAATTAGTATACCAATAATTACTGAACTTAAACACTTAAATAGTTTAGCAGTAAACCGGTATAACAATTTTACTAACAAACCGGTTAACACAAATGCAAACCAAACAACAAATAAGGAATTCACCCATAGAAGCACAATCACCATAACAAAATATTTTTTGACTTGGAAACCCAAATGGGAAAAACCACGGTGAGATGAAACTCACAAGTAACTATCTATAGAATAGTAACCAAACCGGTTAAGGTCATACAATGTTCTTTACCAGAACAGATCATGTTAGGAATCTCAATCTCTATTAGGAGATAAGTCCGATTAAAAACTACCTTGTGAGAAGATTTCAGATTCACAATTGTGAACCACCTTGTTAGAGGATTTACAAAGGCTTTGCCAAGCCTACCCGGTTAAGGGTTACAAACTTGTCAAAGATGTGAGTAATCAACAAGTGAGTGATCTAAATACTAGCATAGTATGCTTGGTTAGATCCTTGATAGCTCATTGTTAATGCATTTTAGCATTACATCAGTCTTCAATATCTTCACACTCTGTTTCTTCACATAGACCTAATCTTCTTCTATGATCGCACATGAAAAAACTTCATCAACCACACAAAACTATAACCACCTTTTAAAACCCTAGACGTGATGTCCTTATAAAGGAATCTGATTTCATGTCGGTCCAATAGGATTACATTGCAAGTTCCTAGGTTTAGTGCATCTGGACACATTTGGTAACACGACACAGAATCACTACCAAAGTGTCGGTGGATGATAACTCATCACAAAATAATACCAGTTGGTAACTCATCATAGAGTAATACCGGTTCATTCATTTACCTATTTCTGGTTCACATATCTTACCGATTACCGGTTCACACATTTTACCAATTGCCGGTTTGCTAAAATGAAGACTGGGAAAATGATAACTGCCACTTTGCATCTTCATACCACTTAGGGATCCTCGAACCGCTTGAGGTCTTCATATTGCTTGGGTCTTCATACAGCGTGGGATTGGTAAACACTTTCTGCAGAACGCCGATAGTCTAAAGACTGTAATACATAATACCGGTTGGAACAAATACCGGTTGAGCATAACTCATAGGTACAAAAAGTGATCTCAAAGAAAGTGTGTTTCCATCAATGACAATCATAACAACATCTTCAAAAATGCCAACAATCTCCCCCTTTGGTAGTGATGGCAACACATAGGAAAAATTTTCACATCTAAATATTTTACAACAAAAATATGCCATAATCAAAATTACTCCCCCTAAGCATATACACTACCCCTTTTGCAGAAAATACAATGTATACTACTCCCTTACAGAGATAAACATGAAAGTATACATAAAATGCATCAAAATTTTAAATACAAAATACTACTCTCCCCCTTTGCCAACAATGACAAAGTACTATAGAATAACCCCAGTTTCTCATTATCATTAAAATCATAAGTGTTTATGACAATAAAGAGTGAAACTTGTCAAAAACTAATTTTAAGTCTTGCATAAATGTCTTCATGGATAAAGACCATGACTCAAGCAATGAGGTAGCAACCTCACTATCCGTTTGTATCTGGAAAACCTGTTCCTCCATGGTATCCAATGTACTCATCTCTTGAGTGACCGTTAAGGCATCCAGATTGAGATAGCATTTTTGAATTATTTGCAGTCTTGGTAGTAGAACCAGTTGAAGTTCCTACAAATCTCGTGTCCGGTTGCTGATCTCTAACTCTATTCTTGTAGTCTGGAGTTGAAACTAGTGAACGGTTTGCCCATATGTGGTGAAGGAATCATAGGGCATCTTGAAGGTGCTTATGTATGTCTATAAATCAGATTGTAGTTTGTCTTTCTGAGCAAGTACATCATCACAGAATAGATGGGGTTGGCATATCTTACTAAGCAATAGATTCCCCTCATCCATAGCATATATTATGCCCTTCTATGCCTTCTGAAGTTCAGACTGGAGTTCATTTAACTTCTTCACTAAGGCAGTGTTCAGTGCCTTTTGATGCTTCTTTTGAGCATTGGCTTTAGTAACATCTTCTAGGCATTGCACCTGGTCCTCTAGAACTATGCATAAGAGTTTCAGTTGAGGTAGAGAGGAATTGGTACTTGGGAGGAAGGTATCAGGAATCAAACTGGTAAGAGTTTCCACTACAGTTTGAATAGCATCTTGCTCCTTCCTCCTTAGCGCTTCCAGTCGCTCTTGGGTAAGCTTAATTCTTTGCAATAGCTCCATTTCGTTTGTATATTGGAGGTCAATGGGACTGGTAATGTCAGTTGGTTTGGCTTGACTACCAGTTGCCTTTGGGGTCTCCACTTGTATGCTCTTTGCTGCTTCCTCCTTGTCGTTGGCTTTTTGCTTTTCTTCTTCTGCCTTCTTTTGCTCCTCTTCTTCTTTTTTTCTTTTCTCTTCTTCCTTCTTCCTTTCTTTTTCTTTTGGCTTCTCTTCTTCTTTCTTCTCCTCTTCCTTCTTCTTCTTCTCCTCTTCTTTTCTCTTCTCCTCTTCCTATTTCTTTTCTTCTTCCTTCTTCTTCTTCTCCTCTTCCTGTTTCTTCTTCTCCTCTTACTGCTTCCTATTCTCCTCTTCTTTTCTCTTCTCCTCTTCCTATTTCTTTTCTTCTTCTTTTCTCTTCTCCTCTTCCTCTTTGCTCTTTTTCTCCTCTTTTATTTGTTTCCTCTTCTCTTCCTATTTTCTCTTTTTCTCCTCTTGTTTCTTTTTCTCATTCTTCGCTTGCTCTTTGTCAACCTTTTGTTTATCCGGGGTGACATTTTCACCATCCAAAGCATCAACGTCAATAGGTTCCATTTGTTCAGTGACCGGTTCTCCTGCACTGTCATACACCTCATCCGATTTTTCAATTTTGGGTTCTTGTTCAACCTTGTTGTTGGCTTCGGACACTTGGTACAACCTCAGAGCAACTTTGGCATGAGAGTGGGTATCTTTTACCACTTCAGGGACTTTCCCTTCTAGCAACAAGAGTCTCCTTCTTCTCATGAAGAAGAGGCCTTTATATTTTTTCCATAACTTCATAAAGTTCTGAATTAGACACATCAGGAAAATATTGAGCAAATATTTCCTCTCTTATTTCCTATTCCTTTTCTATGGCAATGCACCATTTGTTATCTAAAGAATTGTATAAAGAATCTGGTGTCATAGATTTAATTTCTGATGGCGACTGGTCATTAATACATAAATATTCAGTGACTTCCTGTTCTACTTTCTCTTTCTCATTGTCATTGAAATCATGAAAATAATCTACTAAATCACTCAACACTTTTCTTCTAATATTCTCAATAGTTCTTTGACAATGTGTCAAAAGTTTGTAAGAAGAAATATCAATATTTACCAGTGTTGATGATGTCAGTTCATTGCTAGTTGTCTTTGTCTTCTTCCTCATTTTCCTAGTCTTCTTAGGTTGTTCTTCAGATTCTGTGTTCTCTGAGTCCAGTGTGTTGCCTTTTGTCTTCCACTTCCTCTCAAATACCTTGGCAGGTGCAACTTCTAGTTTCTTCTTTTGCCGATGACTGCTTGATCACTTTAGGACTTGCTGAAGTAACTCGTGTCAATACATATGGCACTGCCTTTCCCTTGTTTACTGAAGGCTCTTCAACCAATGTAACCCTTTCCAGATAGGTGTCGGTTCTCTTCTTCTTAGGATCAAGTGGTGAGGCAAGTAGGGTAGAAGCATACCCATCTAGCATATAATATATTACCTCATATCCCATAGGTTCCACCGTTTCTTTTCTAGGATCAACTGCCTCTATTATACACTCATCTACTCTAATGGTGAAGCAGATGTCCTCTTCATACTTCCTCACAATATCACTAGATATTCTCACCCTTTGGCTCATCTTGCGTTTGAACTCACCAAAGTATTTGTTCAAGACTTCAGCATAACCGGTTCCAACCACTTGAAGACTTTCTCTGATTTGCTTGGTAACCGGTTGGGCAATAGACAACTGAATATCACCAACTCCTTGGAAATAGCCTTGGAAGTAGAAGAACAATCTGACCAATAGTTGTCCAAATTTACATTTCAAGGCGTTGTCCTATTTAAGTGACTTTAGGTTCACCAGAAGTTGCCTTTGCATATAGGTGCATAAATCAAATGAGGCATCTTCCATGATTATCCTATAGGTGGCATTTACCGCTACAATAGAGACAGAGTTAATTCTGCTAGCATGGAATGTCCGATAACCTATCACCATGCAGGCATATTTGACCAGATCATCCTTGATGGTATTGACGGTCATTCCCCGTTGGTCACTCACAGAACCGGTGAGCTTGGTCATTTCTATCTTAATGACTTTCCTTAGGGCTAGCACATCTCCAACGTTATAGAAACCAGTGACGGCATGAATAGCTTTGAGTGTGATGTCATGTGTGTGCTAAAGATACATTTTGTCACCTTGCACTCTGCTTAGAATGATGCGGATGTGATCGTTTGTAAATTCTTCAAGGAAATAGACCACATTGTGAAGCTTCTTCTTTTCCAAGATGTTGTATTCTAGTTTGATCTTCTTGTCCTTCGCGCAGAATAAGCTTAACTGAGAATGGATCACTAGAGAAACTAGGTCTTCAATTTTACAATCAATATAATCTGAAATACCTTCCTCAACTATAACACCAGTGGGTATTTGGGATAGGGAATTATATTTTGCCTTCCGTTGGATGAAATCTACTAAATCAATGGGTGCAATAGAACTAGAGTGCGATGTAGAAGCCATGATAAATAGAGAAACTCAAAAAATACCTTCACAAGTCGAGATTTAGGGCTTGCAAATTCTGCTTCACCATACACTACTTCGGTTGCTGGATTACTACTTTGAGTTCTACACTTGACCGATTAATATTATCTTCTGATTCTTCTTCAAAGTTTTGAAATCTCTTTGAATTGCAAGGCAAATCGCCTTTTGTCGCTCTGCACTTGAAAAATTCTTCACTCGTAAATTGATAAGTGAAAATGACTTGAAAATCCCTTTTAAACGAATTCTTCACCTACCATAAAAAATGCTCTATCATTAGGGCGTAAACCCTAATTTGCCTTTTACCGTTTCCAGTCTCCTGCCAATTGACAGGTATCACATACCGGTTAAGGTCTTTAACCAATGTAAATCGGGGGTTCCAAACATTTCACCGATTTGTTTCCCCCTAAGCTTATTTGTAGCTTAGTTTGCCAGTTCAGAGATTTCCACACTAGGTGCATAAACAAGTTCTTCTTGAGACACTTCTTCTGGCTTCTTTTTCCAAGTTTTCTTCATATCCGCTTGAATAGTTTCAACATCAATATTTCCTTCCAGAGTGACCGATATATCATCTAATATGTTATTTCTCATTCTACACAATCTGGCAGGGTGTCTCATTTTTTTGCAATGATAGCAAACCATTCTAGGTGTTCTCCATGGTCCATTATTCATTCTACCATTCTTCCTCCTGCATGTTGTAGCAGTGTGACTGCTACCATTACAAATCAAACAGATTGCTCTGTAACCATTTGCCGCTTGATAGCCACCACCACCTGACTGATGGTCACAAGCATTATACCAGTTTGGATTCTGGTTCATTGAGGATTCAGGAAAAACTCCTTGACTCCTTTAAAGATATCTTCCAGTGTTTTATATAACAGACCTGCACTCAAATGCTCTATGCCCAAACTTGTTGCATGCATAATAGTTACTATGATGCTAAAAATGTGGTTAGTATAAGAGGCATACACATATAATGAGACAATAAAAACATAATTGAAAGCTTAATTGAAAACTAAATCAAACATGCAAACTATAAGCCTTCCTTGAAATGTCCCATTTTCCTCTATTCTTGAGGACCTTGAAGGTGTTGGATTGATGGGCTCTCAGTGGAGCAATGACCTCCAAAGTGACAACTCAAGAGTTTTGTAGCTAATTGATCATGATTAACTATGGAGATGATATGAAATGCATGATTTAAGAACCTAGATGAACATGCTATGATAAATCTAAAGCTAATTACTAGATAAGTGAAATGCAAATGCCTATAGTAACAATGCCTAAATTGATATGAGATGGGATCCTTATTGCTCCAAAATGAGGGGTATTTATAGGATTTCCAAGGCCAAAACCGAGGTGGCAGGAATCAATGGTCTGGATTTGATCTGAAGATATCAAGGGCCAAGATGGAGGAAGTTGGAGAAGAGGTTGGAGGAAGGGACACCTGTAATCGCTGTGATGACAAGTGTCAAGGAGCCTTGCTCATGAGAGGGCAAGTGTCAAAGGGAGGAGACATGTGGCAAAAGTGCCATGTGTCTCAAGGAGAGAATATCGACACCATGAGAGGTTAGGATAAGGAGGTTAGAATGTGCAAGATAGGATAGGGTTAGTTAGACCCAAGATTAGATTGAATGGGTTAGGTTAGGGGATGTTTAGGTTGGGTGGTTAAAGTTAGGAGCCATGTGCTCATTTGAATTTAGAAATTCAAATAATTGGAAAATGGTAATTAATCTCAACAAACTTGAGTTTGTTAATCTTAATTAGGGATTAGAAGAATTGATTAATATGGGGAGACATTAATTAATTTATAATTAATTAATCAAAGGAGGAATGTGAGATGAACTATATAAATAAATCATGTAGATTTATTTACTAGTAGATGAATAAAGAAATTAATTGAATTGCTTGTGAATTCAATTAATTGAGAAGGGGATTTAATCAAATAACTGCGTATTTAATTAATTATCTTCAGACCATTTTTAGGTGTATACATTTTGCCCCTCTTTGAAGCGATGTGTGATGACGCGTTGGTTCAAAGAAAGCTCGATTGATGATGTTGCTAATATTGATTTTGATAGGATGTAGATTCGATCTTGATTTGATGTGGATTTGGTTTCGATGTGATACTGATTTGATTTGGAGATGATAAATCTCAATATGATGTCGATTCAATTTTGGAGATGATAAATCTCGATATGATGCCCCAGACTCTGATTGATGAAAATTGATGTGAGGATGCCCCCTCAGGAGATGAATCGGATAATTTTCAGATGTTTTTGAATTTTTCGCGATTTTTGGATTTTTCTTTTCTGAAATTTTTTAAATTTGTACATTTTAATGATTTTTAGTGTCAATCCGATTCATTTCCCGATAAGAAATTTGAAAATGCTGTCTTGCTAGACTGATTAGTTGATTAGATGATTAACAATAAGTGAAATAAAAATCCCACTTAAATGCCCCATTATGAATTTAAAAAGGTGAATTCATTTTTCCACTCCTCATTTGTGCACTGCAGTTGTTGGAGAAAATTGCTTTAGAAGAAGGAAATGGTGATCCCGTATCACCAGCATAGGTTCGAGCGAGTTTGGTGATATGAGCATCCTCTGGCATATGGTCCACTAATATGTACTTCGAGAAAATCTAGCTTTGTTGATTTTTTTTTAAAAATTAGCTATTAGCATAAAAAATCATTTTTTTGCGTTTTCACCAGCTGGGTTGGGAAAAAAATGCATTTTTGAGATGGGTTTTTCGATTAGTAAAATGGGTTTATTGGGTTTTTTTTGAAAAAAATCAATTCGCATCTCAAAATATTATTTATACATGCATTTTTATTTTTTTAAAAATATATTAAAAAAATATTATTTTTTTGAAAATTTTGGGCGGGAAGGGAAGAGGCGGGGCGGTGGAGGCCCGACGGTGGCCGCCATTGGCTTCGTGGGCACCTTGAGCGTCGCGGGCGGAGCCGCCGGTGCCACTGTGGGCAGTGCTGCCATGGGCGGCGCCGCGGGCGCCACCGCAGGGGTTAGAATTTTTTTTTTTTTTTTTTTGAGTTTTTTGATTTTTTGGTTTTTTTAATTTTTGGTGATTTTTTTATTTTTTCGGTTTTTGATGATTTTTTGATTTTCTGATTTTGATTTTGACGATTTTTCGATTTCGATGATTTTTCAATATTTTTGGTTTTCTGATGATTTTTCGATTTTTGAACAATTTTTCAATGTTGTCATTTTTTCTGATTTTTCGATGTTGTCGATTAGGTGATGATTTCTTTTCACGATTTTGATGAATTAATTTGATTTTTCCATAAATTGATTTGATTCGTCAAATTTTCTATCAATTGGATTTGATTTTTTTTAATTTTTGAAAGGGTAAGATTTGATTTCTGATTTTTCAATTTTTGATAGGGTAAGATTTGATTTTTGATTAAGCACTCCTGATTGATAAATTTGATGATCAGTTCTGATTATCTCAATGCACGTGCGAGATGAGAGAAAACTGATAATGACCTCATGATGGATGAGTGTCATTGATAGGGGCTCAATGAGATTTGACAACAATCTCAATTGAGTAAAATAGACTGATAGATAGATAAATCAAGAAACTGATATGATGAGTTGATTTGATTGCAGCAGCACTTTTTCGTTCTTCAGTCTCAGGAACGTTTCCCGAAGACATGGATGTTGATACCCCATCTTAGCTAGGCAGAGTGAGACCACATTGGTAGGTGTGGTTTAGCTTCCCTTCTTGACATGCCCCAGCCTTTGATAAACTGGGGATTACTGATAGCTTTAGCAGAGCACTGACATAGTGAATATAACACATTTTACTTGCCGACTGGAAAGATGACGGTGACACCTAAGGATGTCCACCAAATTTTGCGTATCCTGGTGATGGGCAATTTAGTATACTATGATCTGAGTGAGCGGGGTGGGACAGAGGCACTTTGTCGCATGTTTGAGGATGACGAGATAGGTGGGTACGATATTGCATGGCAAGAGATGTTGGAGCTAGGGTATGCCACATTGCCGACTATACTCGCTGGATTTATTAGCGGCTTCCTTTGTCCTAATCACAGGTCAAAGGGATTATCTGTTGGATGGGGTTGTCTGCTTGAGTAGATGGTGATAGAGGGGACCCGATTTTCATGGGGGTCATGTATGTTAGCACACTTATATCATGACTTGCATCGAGTTGTCTATTAGGGGTCAGGTGCATTATCAGTAGGGGTGACTGTGCTTCAGATATGGGCCTAGGAGAATTTACCTATTACACGACTATTGGTTGACAGAGATAGGCCTATAGGGAGGCCTTATGCGGAGGGGTATCCCAGTGTCATTGTCTAGCGAAAGCTAGGCAAATTAGAGCACTGGAGATAGACCTTGGATGACCTAGATACTATGACATGGAGGCCATATAGGGACTGCGAGATTTGGCTCGAGGATGCATTGGAGATGCCATATGTATTCATGACATGATATCTGATTGGCTTGACACCTTACATCATCGAGCGATTCCCTTGTATGAGGGTATTGGGACAGTATGGCAGGATATAGGGGATGCCATAGGGTACAACTCATTATGCTCATCGGAGATTGGTTGTGGCTACTTGGGGGCCTTCTATTTCATATGACCATGCAAGTGTAGAGTATCAATCAGGGGCCTATGGATTGGGATTATCTTCTAGGTGCGATGGATAGCAGGATGACACATGAGTACACCGTGTATTGTATTGCACACAGGTTTCTGAGGCTGACATGCCCGGTTGAGCCAGAGCCAGTGTTAGATGAGGATGATGAGAGGTCACGACGCAGAGCTCTTAGATGATGGAGGGATGGTAGAGACAAAGATGATAGCGGAGATGGAGATGGATATGGAGGAGATGCAAGAGGTTAGGGTGTTGGTGATGATGATGGAGGAGATGATGATGGGGGAGATGGGGGAGATGTGATGAGGGAGATGGTCGAGCAGTGGCAGTGGCAACAACAGGCACACCAAGAGCTAGTAGTTCTAGATCTTCTAGGGATGTATATACAGATTGGATGGCTTGGGTGGTCAGACATAGGAGATCAGGTCCAAGGGATCAGGAGCATCAGGTTCCAGAGTAGGAGGTTCCCTCGGTTGAGTAGGTACCTAAGACAGTATCACGGGCTGAGTAGCCACAAGAAAAGGCACCTCGGTGGATCCTCATTAGGATGCCATCACATCAGCAACAGGCTTAGATTACAGACTTACAGGCTCAGGTTCAGCAGCTAGAGAGTCGATTAGCAGAGAGGGACTATTAGATGGCCCAGCTAGAGACTCAGATTTCTTCTCTCCTAGTTAAGAGAGACGTAGCTATGGATAGGTGTCGGCAGGTTGAGACATCGGTATAGTTGTCAGGAGGGTCTACTTCAGGGAAGAATGCCTTGAAGATGATGCACCAGGGGATCTGAGAGGCTGAGTATTACAGGACATTATACTTTACTACTGTTCCTCCTGAGCAGAGGGCTCCAAGATTTTCACAGCTGAGTAGGAGATTGGGACAGAGCCAGACTAAGAGTCGAGAAGTGACAGGGCCACTTCAGAGAGCTCCCCCAGGTGGGGACTCACATACAGGGGTATTAGCTAGTGCTACTCTATGTGTTGCATCAGGACAAAGTTTTTCTCTACGTCTGAGTGGTCACACTAATATGGGACATTGATCTATTTATGTACACACCTTTTTGTGATGAGATATTGATGATTCCTGTGATGTATATTTTGTGATATCATTGTACCTTGGATATTGGTCTTGTTTTGATGATATGTTATGCAGTTACTTTCATGATGTATGCTTTAATTTCTATATGTTTATGAATTCTAGATGATGATGATGTAGTATTTACATGATGTATGCAAATATGTATGGTGATGCTTATAATTTCTATGTGATGTATGTGCGATTTGCAATGCTTTCCATGTTTATGATATTTTTTTTTTATGATTTTCTCATGCATGTTAATATGAGATGGATGCAATGCAATGCAATGGTGTTATTTTATATGATTTGAGATTTGATGAATGTCATGCAATGATCCTATTAAATGAATTAATGATTTGATGCTTTATATGAATGATGCCTTGTTATGCAATGTTTACTTGAGATGAACTAACTTATCATGCAGGATGAATGAATTGATTATTTTTGTTACTGTCCAATGTACTCAATCACGTAATAAGAGAAATAACACCATGTTAGCTTTGGCCTTGGAAAAGATGAGCATTGTGATCCCATGCAGAATGAAATGCAAATCTATCTTAAAATGCAATGTAATACAGTGATCAGACTGGTCATGGAATCATTGCTTTGTTTCATCATTGAGCCTTTAAAATGTGGGAAGTGAGTGCAAACATCAATGGTATAATTGAACCATGATGACCTAAGCACTACTTTCCTGGGTTTTGATATTGCAAGTTAGCACAAGCATCGAGGTATAATTGAACCAAGATGACCAGTGTTGCTTGCATAAAATAGGCAGTATTAACCATTTCTATATGCAAGTCCAAAATGTCTTCCATGATATTCTGATGATCATTTCCTTAGACAACTTTGCACATATTAATGAATAATTTACAGATAGTAGACAAGAAAAATATCATGTTCCTTCCTTGTTCCTCTAGTCAAAGACATCTTGGAGTTACACAGAAATCATGATAGCGAAAATCAAAATAAAATAGTTGAACCATCATTACCAAAGTGTTAAAATCATGAGTCAAGATATATCATCCATTGATATGTGTTTTGTAATGTTTAGATTGATATGTGATAGTTAATGGTTGATAATGTGATCTTATGTTCAATGTTGGATGTATCTCCATTTTTTTCTTGACAAGCATTATCTGACTGTTCTTCTACCTGCTTTGATTAAGCTCAAAAATGATCAAAACTTTTTGCCCCTGGCCAGGTTTAGGATTTTGCCCCCAACCTAGAAACAAGCCTTATTATGATATAGTCAATGATCCAAACCATGATGAGAAATCACCTGGGATGCCTGCGTATGTAGAAAAGGCTTTATGATATGAATATGAATAGCGCTGATGGAAATGAATGCAAGCGAAAGAAAGCACGAAGCAATAGATGGCAGAGCTAGCCAACAGATAGTCCCTATTTGCTAGGTTTTCACCATCTATTTTTATTGCACTTTTTCTTATATTTGATTTTATTTTATTTTTCTTTTTTTTTCACTTTTTAGGATTTTTCTGATTTTTCACTGATTTTTTGGATTTTTCAGACATAAAACTTCTTTAGATGCATGCTATTGATGGGTTCCTCAAGCTGATCTTCATCTTGTGTTGATAGCTGACATGCCCCTGACCCAAATACTGCTATGACCACAAATGGACCTAACCAGTTGGGTTCAAATTTTCCTTTCTTTTCTCGATCTAACTAATTTCATGGATTTTCCTTTAGTACTAGTTCTCCAACTTGAAAGATTCATGGTTTGACCTTGTGATTATAACTTCGACACATTCTTTGTTGATATACCTTTAAATGGTCAAAGGCATTTTGACTTCGTTCCTTGATCAGTTCTAACTCTTGTAGTCTAGACACTCTTTGTTCTTCATCTGGGATGAGACCTTTTAGTGATACACATAGAGAGGGTATCTCTACTTCGATAGGCAATATAGCTTCTAATTTGTATACAAGAGAGAAAGGTGTGGCACCTATTGGTGTGTGGATACTGGTGCTATAGGCCTAGAGAGTAGGGCTTAGTTGAATATGCCAATCTTTCCTAGCATCATTCACTATCTTTTTGAGGATTTTCATAATAGTTTTGTTAGATGCTTCTGCCTGCCCATTCCCTTATGGATAATAGGGTGTGGAGAATCTGTGTTGGATCTTAAACTTCTCACATAGCTCTTGTACATCTTGATTCTTGAATGGTTGCCCATTATCAATGATAATGGTCATTGGTATTCCATAGCGACATATGATGTAATTCAATATGAATGCAGCAATTTGTTTTCTTGTGATATTTGTGAGAGGTACTGTCTCGATCCATTTTGTAAAATATTTTGTAGCTACAAGGATGAATTTGTGACCATTTGATGAAGAAGGATTTATTTTTCCTACTAGATCAAGACCCCATTGACAAAAAGGCCAAGATGTTGCCAAAGCATGAAGTTCTTGTGCTGGTGCATGGATCAAGTTTTCATGGATCTAACATTGTTTGCACGTTTTGGCTACCTGAAAAGACTCTTGTTCCATAGTCGGCCAATAATAGCCCAAGCATATGAGATTTTTTGAAAGAGTAAGACCACTTGAATGAGTGCCACAAATACCGTTATGGACTTCCTTTAAGGCCTTATTAGATTCTTCTTGTTCGAGACATCTTAAAAGAGTACCATCTAGACCTCGTTTAAATAGGGTATCTGTGACAAGAGTATAATGGGAGGATTGGCGAATAAAGTTTCTCTTTTGATTTTTTGATAAGTCAGGAGGTAAGATGTTATCATTTAGGTATGTATAAGTTTGGCCATAGTGGGAGGAATCTTGTCCTATAAGTTGAAAAATGGTTTGGGAATCAGGACAATTATGAGATGAGTAAAACAACTCTTCAAACAGGAATTCATAACACTCTTGATTTTCTTGTGTTTGTAATAGAGAAGCAAGTGTGGCCATGGCATTTGCTTCTTTGTTATCATTTCTTGGAATTTGTTCGAAAGTGATTTCAACAAACTATTTCTTGAAGTCATCCACCATCGTTTTGTAAGGCATGAGTTTGTCATCTTTTGTTTGATAGTCATCATTGATTTGATTGATGATGAGCTGAGAATCTCCAAAGACATGAAGTCGTGTAATGTGCCATTCCACAGCCATTTTGATACCTATAACCAAAGCTTCATATTCAATGGTGTTATTGGTGCATGGAAAGCTTAATTTGTATGCTTTCGGGATGGTGTGACCTTGTGGTGTGATAAATAGAATTCCCGCTCCTAATCCATGCTGTGTATATGAACCATCAAAGTATAGTGGCCATGCTTTTGTTGTGATTGTTAGGATATCAGCGTCAGGAAACTCAATCTTTAGAGGATGATCATCTTGAAGTGGTGCCTCTGCTAGTTGATCTGTGATGACTTGTCCCTTGATAGTTTTTCTATCTACATACTCAATGTCAAACTCACTTAGGATCATGATCCATTTTGTTAGTCGTCCTGTCAATGTTGCCTTGCTGAGCAAATATTTCAATGGATCAATTTTAGCTATCAACTTGATGGAGTGAGATAGTAGATAGTGTCTTAATTTTTGAGAAGCAAAAAATACCACCAAGCATGCCTTTTCTGTTGGGGAATAGTTGAGTTCGTATCCCACTAGTGTTTTGCTGATGTAGTAGATGGCTCGCTCTTTTCCTTCATTATCTTGTTGTGCCAACAAAACTCCTAATGATACTTTAGTGGTCGAAGCATAGAGCAATAACGACTTGTCTGGAATTTGGGACATTAGAATAGGTGGTTGCATGAGATATACCTTGATCTTGTTGAATGCCTCTTCACATTGATGGTCCCATTTGAAATGAACATTTTTATGTAATAGATGGGTGAATGGTTGACATTTATCTGCTAGTTGAGCCACAAATCTTTTGATTGGCTGCAATCTTCCTTGTAGTGATCTGAGTTGACTTATATTCTTGGGAGATGTCATTTCCATGATTGCTTTGACCTTAGCTGAATCTACTTCGATACCTCTAGCTGAAACAATGTATCCCAATAGCTTTCCTGAAGTGACACCAAAGGCACATTTCTTAGGATTTAGTCTTAGCTTGTACTGTTCTAACCGATCAAAGATCTTTTCTAGTATTTCAATATGTTCTTCTCTGTTGTATGATTTTGCCAAGATGTCATCCACATAGTCTTCCATGAATGTATACATCATGTCATGGAATATTGTTGTCATATCTCTCTTATATGTGGCACCTGGGTTTTTTAATCCAAAAGGCATGACGTTCCAGCAAAAAGTACCCCATGGACATGTGAAAGCTGTCTTTTCTTGGTCCTCAAGTGCTATTTTAATTTGATTGTATCTAGAGAAACCATCCATTAGAGAAAACATGGAGTGTCCAACTGTTAAATCTACAATGATGTCAATGTTAGGAAAAGGGAAGTCATCATTTGGACATGCATTATTAAGATCTCTGAAGCCTATGCATACTCTGATACTTTTGTCTGGCTTTGAAATAAGAACAATGTTTGATACCCATTGAGGATATGCTATAGGTCTGATGAGTCCGACATCCAGTAATTTTTTTAGTTCTGCTTTAACCAAGAGAGCAATATGTGGATGCATCTTTCTTAATTTTTGTTTGACTAGTTTGGCTCCTAGATTGACATTCAAGTGATGCATAATAAGCTCTGGATCCAACCGTGGCATGTCTGCATATGACCAGGCAAAATTGATTTTATCTTTGTGTAAAGAATTCTATATATTATTTCCTTTCCTTTTCTATCAAAGAAGTTGTTGGATGTAGGATCTTGGGTTGCTCTGATGTCCCAATGTTAACTGCTTCTGTTGGTTCAATCAAAATTGATGACCTTTCTTGATAGTACTCAGGTAAACTGTCAAATCTCCCATCTTTTGATGCCTTGAGGAGGTTTTCACTGTTAGATACGTCCTTTCTTTTTACTTTTTCCTAATCTAATGTCGCCAAGAAATGGTTATCAACATTAGACTTGATATTGTTTTCTTTATTTTTGCTTTTACGACTAGGAGATTTGGCAGCCACTTGACTGGAAGATGTGTTGCTGAAATTATTGGTTGAAGTTGTTGCGAGTTCGATTGCATTAAGATATACAAATATGGCATAGTCATTTGGAAAGGTATCAATGGCAGTATGTCCTTCGTTTTCCCATTCAATAAGTTCGGGGTGGAGTAGAGGGAAAGGATCATCTGGTTGAGATGTTTCGAGAGTATTTAGGGTCATGATTGAGTTATCAAAGTTTTCGATATGTATGTCAATGTCCAGAATGGTACCCTCATCAGAATGACCTCACCCAGGAAGTTCTTGATCGTGCTCAATTAATTCCAAGTCAGCCGAATGTGATTCTAATTCAAGTGAACTAGTTCCTAACGTTTGTCCTACATATGTGTGAACTACATCGACTCCTACATCTTCTTTAAAGCAATTTTCTTCAGCTGATTCTTCAGAATGATAGGAATCCCATTCCCATTCATCAGAATTTGTCTCACTTGCAGCTTGCAATCTACAAATTTGTTCATATAGCTTTTGATGTGTTTGTTCTGTTTGTCTTGCTATATCTTTCCTTCTTTCATATCCAACTTCTTCTAGACTGAGATTGAGTTCTGTCAACTTTACTATCAGTTCTCCTTGATTAGTACTAGGTTCATGCTTGTTTTGATTGAGAGTTAATGCTACTTGGGAGGTATTATTGGTTTATTTCTCTTGTTGATTTGAGGATTGTTTCTTTTTCCATTTGATGTTTGGTTGTGATCGTTGCTTTACAGATGCTTCTTCCCTTTCAATTGCAAGTTGTTCTTGTCTTTTTTCATATTCTTCTTTTTGTTGGTTAGAAGATGTGTCTTCTGGTAGAGTAACTTGTCCATACCCTAAGCCTACTTTGTATGTAGCTTGTTGATTATGAGGTTGGATAGGTTCTGAGATACCTTCTTTTCTTTTCCTATAGGACCTATTCCAGTGTATCCCATCTTTTGAAGAATGTTGAATCCTTTTCCATATTTTTCTATAGGTATTCTGACATTGTTGACCTTTTGTTGAATTTCTTCATCTTTGTATAGCCACTGTAGCACATCTTTGTCTTTTGTCTCCTCTGACAAGGTTCCAACACTAATGAATGCTCCATCAAATATCAGAAGATGTTTCACAATTGGTTGTTGTTTAGAGTTTGATGGTTTTCCAAAGGATTTAGGAGAGAGTGGTAATTGTGATATTGAGTATTCTCCATTTCCTCGATTTCTTAACTGCATTTGTTTTTCCATACTTGAGTATTCTGTTATGAGGAACAATGACTTCTTGAGCCATTTTTAGATTGTTGCAATACTGGAATGGATTTGAATCTGTAAATATTGTGATTTCTTGTCCATCATAGGGAAATTTGACACACTGATGATAGGTTGATGGGACAGCTTGCAAGTCATGTATCCATGGTCTCCCCAGGAGTATATTATATGATAAGTCCAAGTCCAGAACTTGGCATGCTGTGTTTTTCTGTAAAGGTCCTACTCTGATGGGTAGTATCACAATTCCTTTGGAGGAACATTCTTCTTCGTCATAGGCTTTTATGGTGGTCTTTTAATGGGGATCAACTACATCTTCTAAATATCCTAAGGCACGAACAAGACTTAATGAACAAATATTTAGGCCAGCTCCACCATCTATTAGAACACATTTAACTCATGTTTTGTGAATGAGGACTTCAATATGCAAAGGAGCGTTGTGGGCGTGTTGTAAGGACATGTCATATTCTTCAGTAAATGATAAGCAGTGAGGAGTTGTGAAGTGTCCCACCATGGTTTGGAATTGATCAATATCAAGATCTTTGGACAATGTGGTATCTACTAATGCTCGTTCAAGAATCTCTTTGTGTGTAGGTGACAGTTTTAAAAGTTCTAAGATGGATATTTGTGCGGTTGTTTTCTATAATTGATCCACTAGATTGTATTGTTTGGTAGTGGATGACGTGTTTGTTGTAGGACCCAGAAAAACAACTTTGGCTTTACTTCGTGTGATAACATGAGCAAGTTCGTGATGTTGTTGTTCTTTAATGACAATTACATTTACCACATTGTCATATGTATGAGCATAGTTTACCTTTTCTTTACCTTTACCATTTTGCCCTATTGATGATTCACCCTTCTCATAATTAGGAAGCAGAGTTTTGAAAGTTGTGTGAGATTCATTTGTTGTATGTCCATCCACAGTTATTATTCCGTTATCAATCAAATCTTGGATGACATGTTTTAATCGTTGACAAGCATTTGGTTTGTGTCCTTTATTTCGATGGAAATCACAATAATGGTTGTCATTCGACCAAGTAGGTTTCACCTTGGGTTCAAAGTTTCTTTCTTCTGCTAATGTAATCAATTTGTTTGCGATAAGTGTTTTCAATGCGAACCCAAGGGGTTCACCAATGTTTGTAAATTGTCTTCGAAAGAAAGTTTTGATAGTTGCTTTTTGGTGATTGTTGTCTTGTTGAGCTGCTCCTGAGTGATTGGATAAATTGAAAACTGGTTGCTTTGGTTTTACATTGTTGTTATCCACTATCCCGTTATTGACGACATTACGATTTCTATTCCAAAATTTTGGTTTATCATTGTGATTATTGTTGTTAGTGTTGTTAGGAGGGTGAACTCCTTCTTTGAATATTTTCAACTTACCTTTCTTTATCATGGCTTCTTCCATTCTGATTCCATTATCAATCATTTTTGCCAAACTTTGATTTCCTTGCATTTTTCAAGTAATAACTCATTTGATCATTTAAGTTGTCTATGAAAATGTCCATTTTTTCATACTCCGACACTGTACGAGGATACCTTGAAGCTAACCACCTCCATCGTTGTAAGAATGTCATGAAGGGTTCTCCACTTTTTTGTTTTGAGTTACACAGGTCTAGCATGGTTATTTCGTGTTGAATGTTATAAGCGTATTGGGATACAAACTTATCCACCAACTCTGAAAATGATTTGATTCTTGGTGGAAGTTTTGAGAACCATTCCATGGCTAATCCAGTTAAACCCTTTGGAAATAGTCTCATTAAGTATGTATCTTCATGTGCAAACTCCATGCTCATTGTGCAAAATTCTCTTATGTGATCTTGAGTGTCAGTGCTTCCGTCATATTTTCCATACCTCAGAGTCTCGAAACCTATAGGAAAAGGTATCATGTTGAGGATTCTATCAAATGGATAAGGACATATTTCTTGAATCAAGTATCGCCTAACATTTCCTCTTTGGATATCTTGGATTTGTGTTTGCAATGTTTGTAGTTGTTGTGTGAGAGTTATGATAGGATTATCAACATGATTTGTTCTTGTATGACCATCATTTTGCATTCTAGGAATATATTGATCTCTTCTTGTATCATCTCTATCCCTTCTTGTATCTTCGTTGGATTGAGCGTTATTTAGAATTTCTACTTCCTCCCTTGTGGGAATGTAAGTTTCCTCATTGTTTCTGGTGTTGCTAGGAATTGATGTGTTATTCATTTTGAGACCAAAGATGTCCTCATATTGTTTGTCATTAGGAGGAGGACCACTTTTCTTTTGTTTCAATTTGTTTACATCAAAATCTTGGGGGAGTGTAGCACCAGATTTGGCTAACATTAGGAAATATTTTTCTTTTTCTCCCTCCAATAATTTCTTCATGAATTTGTTGAATTGAGGATCTTTCTTGATGTCTCTGATATTTTGTTTTGTTATTTCCTCTTCAACTTGTATTTCATCTTCCACTTGTATTTCATCTTTGTGTTCCATGGTTCTATAGTCTTTAGTTATCTCAAACATTTCTATTTCTATCTCTGAGCCCTGGTTATAACGGGCATACACGTGTTTTGAATGTTTTTCGGGGTTTAAATCTTGAGTAATGTGTCATTATAAGTGATCAATTGTTGAGGTGAAAGTTGTAGATGTATAGACACAAAATGATCTTTTCAAGTATTTTCTTGTTTAAAAGTTTTTCGATCTTAGTTTTTAGAGTGCAAATTTTTTGATTTTTGATATGACCAAGTTCAAATAGGAATGATATATCCTATGATAAAGAACAAGGTTATTCTGATCAAGTGTTGTAGTTTTGTGATTAAAAGATGATAGATCCTAATGAGAAACTATGTTTGAACAATGAGTTTATCAAAGACAATGTGTTGTTGCACTTTAAGGTGTTTGATCTTTAACTTGTTTGAGGTGAATACTTGAGAGTTTTTTTGTGTGTCTTGTTTGTGAATCTGTTTTTGATAGAATAAAACTTGATAATGACCCGAAAAGATGAACTATTCACTATGTTTGACTGTTTGAGAAATGGGTTGTTTTTGTTTTCTGATTTTGATGTATTTTACCAAAAATGTTGACAAAATGACTAGGAACGCTGCTGTTTAGACCAGAAACACTGTTGTTTAGACCAGGAACTCTGCTATTTAGACCAGAAATGCTGCTGTTTAGACCAGAAATGATGTTGTTTGAACCAAAAACGCTACTATACTGACCAAAAACACTGACATACAGACCAGAAATGCTGACTGACAAACCAAGAACTCTATTATGCTATTTAGTGACTCTAAAGTTCAAATAATGATATGTAGGTTTAGCAAATTGAGTGTTTGAACTTAGGAGATTTCAATTTTGACCCAACTCTATAATATGCTCAACCTTTGAGAGTTAATGTTGAAATATGAGAAATTTGACATTAACACAAACAGAGCTGACCTTTGGATTGAAAATGCGACTGTTTGGAGCAAAGGTGCGACCATTTGGACTGAAAGAGCTAATGTTTGAACTGTAAACACTAATGTTTGGACTGAAAGAGAAACTATTTGGAATAAAAACGCTAATGTTTGGACTAAAAATGCGACTGTTTGAACTGTATGTTAGACCGTTTGGACTATAGATGCGACTGTTTAGACTGTAGGTGCAACTGTTTAGATTGAAAGAGCTAATGTAATGCCCCGCCAGGAAACCCGAAGGGATAAGCCAAAATTACAAGAAAAGAGTGCAAATTTTTTTTTTAAAGTTACAACACATAAGATGCAACACGATACCAAGATTCAGATTACATAGCAGAAGACATTAACAACAATCTCCTAAAGAGTTTCCCAACGAGATTACTTAATTTCAAAATTCATTTAACTCACACCATTAATCCAATAAGCTAAATATCTTAAAAACGAGGAAATTCATAATCAGGATAATTTCCTTCAAAGGATGGAAATATAAATCACAAGCAAGATTCATCATTTAAGATCCATTCATAAACTTCATTCAATCTTTTCATTTAGAATTACAAACCATACATTTAACGTTCTAATACACTAGGAATTTCACCATAAACATAAGAGGTCTTTCCAAGCATATTTAAATTCCTTAACAACAACTGAGTATAATTCATTACTCTAAGCTACATTCATACATAATCCAGTTCATTGCATTTCAAAAGATGATTTCACACATGCGTTACGATAAATCGCATCTCAACCAATTATGCATTTGATCCACATGGCATTCAAGATAGAACTGAATATAAGCATTTAGAGTTAATTCCATTATCCACTTAACCATTCTAACATAAATTAATCATACATGATAAAGCTGAATAAAGGAACCATAAGAGAATACATCACATGACACCATAATGATCTCGGAGTTCACCCCTAAAGGGCTACATCTCCGGGTCTGCTCAACTGCAAGACCCCCTCGGATAAAGAATAAGTTTAAGAGTACAAGAGGTTACACCATACAATCCAGCCATCAAGGCGATATATAAGCAATATACAAACGACCACATCGGTCAATCAATACATAAACGATCCTTACAAGGAACAGGATCCAGCTGAACATAAACAAAGCTAATAACATAAGAGTCCATGAGAGCATCCATGAAACTGAACCATCACCACCCAAGGTCTAACATGAAACCGACACTCACAAGGGCAAAGACAAAAAGGACGACTCACAAAGGTACTCAAACAGGACAAAACGACAACACACTAGCGGACGTAGGGACAAGTGTCATCACACCACCTGGTATGGATACCATGGCAAGTCTTCATAGGTACCGGCCCATACACTGGTAACCCTGGCAACCTAATCCGAACTTCCAGCCCATCCAAGCCTCATGTGGACCCACACATCCTCTCGTGAAGACAAGGAAGATGGTTTGCCATTTCAGGCCTTCTCACAGCATGCCGAATCTATGATAGCATTCGTCCCATGTGTGAGGCACATTATCTTATTTAGAGATTATATTCTAATCTATTTAGGTTATCACTTATTAGACTCACTTTCGACGGGTTACCCAGCAGCCACTTTGGGCGCGGCCCCCAATCGAAAGCCACTTTCCCATACGACACTAGACTGACTCAAACGAACTCAAACCACAGAATACACATGGTCAGACGAACGGAGTTCAAGAAGGAGAAACAATCATCAGGTCAAATACGACTCACAGAAGAGGATATGACCAACTAAGACAACATCACAATACCATAGTCAACTCAAAATTCGAGGACTGAAACAGGAACACCAAATCATCCATACGACAGGGTCCTACTTACAAAGCAAAACATGCCATTTCATAAATTAAAGCGAATACAGTAATTAAACTCGCAATGCAATAATCAGAAAGGACAATGAATTCTCAAATTGATTTAATCATTAAAATCAATCAAGTTCTCTACATGTTCTAAAAACAGGTTACAGTTATCTATCTCATCAAGGGTAAGTTGTTCTTGGGTTTCTAACTCCTAAGGTTCAAGCATTGAACAGGCAATTTAAGCCATAAAGAGTTTTAACCAAATCATATTATTAAAAATTCAGACAACCGTTTAAACTATTAAAATAAGATATTTAATCTCCATCCCAAAACGTCATAAACATACTGGACTAAAAATCAATCTCTACAGATTCATAATTTCACTTCCAGATGCATTATGCGAATAACGGAAATAAAAATGTAGAAGGAGAAACTAAAGAAGCTAATCATTTCCAAAAGCACATCGTTTAATTTCAATACCCAACGATAAGTATTTCACTACTATACAGTTACTCAAATGATCTGTTCCACGATAAAATTTAACATCATCAACAATTTTCAATTGCAAAAATCAACAGTTTTTAAAACTTAATCAGGAAAGGAGCATAGGTCGAGAAATGGGATTGAATAATTAATTCCCTTATAAACCCATTATAAGATAAATCCATATCTAATTATCATTTACCACTATATGCCACCCTAATCCAGTTTAAAACTAACTAAACTCAACATTAAAATTACTCTCCTTTAAATGATATAAATATCATAAATCACTGATTGGAAACTTAATCATTAAACTAATATTCATTAATAGGATATTAACCCACATGTTTGTTTTTTTTTTTTTGAATACCAACAAAATACATTAATAAACCAAACGATTTCATAACCTATGTTTATACAAATCGCATTTAACATAACTAAGTTCTTGTTTGTTTTTTTTAAAGAAAAACGCGTTCAAAACGAAGAAGACACGGTGGCCGTGCCCTAACCCTAGCCAAGGGAGAGGGGCGGCGGCGCTCGCGGGCCGCACCACGGTGGTGCCCGCAGGTGCCGCGACGCCCTGCGGCCACCGCGGCCCCTGCGGCCACCGCGGCCCCTGCGGCCACCGCCGTGGGCTGCAGCCGTAGCAAACAACACCGGCGAGCGGCGTACCAAACGGTGTGCGAGCGGAGGTAAACCAGAACACGCGGCGGGGACGAGGGAAAAAAAAAAAGGAAAGGGCTGCGTGCGGGGGTAGGGGGAGGAGGTGCGGGGGAGCTCCGCTCCCCGCCTCCAAACCCCAAACCCACGGTTAAAGCAAATAAGACGCCCAGTTCGCCCAAACAATAACACGCACAGCCATAAAACAATAACATTTTAAAATTAAAATTGAACACACAGTCCGAAATTACCCCAAACGCCCAACACGAAGTTTGATAAAAATTTCGATTTAAAATCAATTCGAATATTAAAGGGACTGGTTTGGTAACAATTTCTTGGGGATTTTCCTCCTTCCCAATAACAAAAGGGATTCAAACCCCCAAATAGCAAAGATGAGAACACATCACAAATTAAAATCTCCAACCAAATTCAAATGGACATCCAAATTGATTTTCAATAACCAGTCCAGAATCCTACCTCGATTCGCAATCCTGGTATGGCTGAAGGGAGAGCCCACCTGCCAGATTCCCCCAAAATCTCCTCCAAACTTGTCCCTCCTCTCCAAATTTCCCAAATTGGGTTATATGGAAGAGTTGACTCCAAATTTCTATTTTTGGAATAAAATCTCTTATTTTCCAATAATTCACAAAAATTATTTCTTTTTAACTATCAACAAAATAACTTGCTTAATCAATTAAAAATCGATTTCTTTCACAATCAATTCAATTTAACCTTTCAAATACCAGAATCCAACAGAAAGCAATCAATCTATTGCGATAATAAAAACAAAACTTTCTTTTTCAACAGCATATATAAAATGCATTAAATATTCGAAAACAGTCATTAAATCGAATTTACTCCAAATTAAAAACGAGCAATCCAATAACAACGGAAATCGCAAAACGGAAACCAGATTAATTTAATCCATTAGTCTTCACTGCACAAGCGCATAAATACTCAAAATAATGCTAAGGACTAATTAATCAATTTACCAACACACCAGGCACGCAAACCGAGGAAGACAACCAAACAGACGACTCGCAAACCCAAACAAGAAGGGATTACCGACGACGACTGGCGATGCTCACTAGAGAACGACTAAGGTCGACTAGGGTCTCACGACCACCTAATCCGACTCTAGGGATTAACAAGGGTATGCTCAAACCTGCAAAACCAGGTGACGACGAACCTCGCACTCATGCGACTTCGTACCTGAAATCTCCTGCAACAAAAGATCATACATGCATACATTTATAAAATCTAATGAAAGCGTTAGTCCGATACTAAAATCACGAAATAGGTACACTGAATAACCTGCATACAACTAGTGAGAAAATCACATCAACAGCGATGCGTAAAATCAACATCTAACTGTAATCATTATATCAAGATAACTAATCACGATTAAACCAAGGTTAGAGATCGATTACGATAGGGGTACTACATTCTCCCCCCCTAGGTTCCGACTTACTCCTGGAAGTCGTAAGGCTAGATGGAGAACATGTCGTACGCATTAGCCCTGAAACTCATTCAACAAAGATCAAATTGCACATAGAAATCTTCCCATAAATAAATGAAATATTATCGCTAAATCTTTTACAAACGCCATAATCCATTGGCGAGATACAACTAAATCCATACATTCCTTAAAAATATTCTAAGAGATATCCACCATCATAGCAGAAAAACAGAATTTTCTTCCTTTCATTGCACCAAATTAAAACATTACAAGGAGGTAAACAACAATTACCATAATCATCGATCAAAAATGACAGAAAAACATGCCATAAGATCAATTTCCTTTACCAATCCATCTTTATCATAAAATTTTATCAAATGGAACTAACTCAAAATATCAATTTCTACAACCAAATTAACTTTCATGAAGTAAGAGCAACATAAATAACTCAATGGTTACACTTGCCAGGCATAAGAAAACCTTTCCAAAGACTATGTCCCATAACATAGCGACAAGCTAACACAATTTACTCCATGATACAAATAATAACCATCCACATAACTGGAATGCATAACAGAAAAGGCCACATGTGAGCATGTCTAATGCTCGGTCAATGATAACATGCACGATCAGCATCTCTATGCCTGATCTCAGAACAACAATATGATCATAAGAATCCAATATCACACTCAAAGGCTTGATGGTGCTAGGTACACCATAGCGGTGCTACCTTCCATACAAGACCTTTGTGAATATCCCTTGTTGAACAAGGTGGTTAGCCTCCAAGAGATAGTCACCACACAAGGTAGGTAGTGGATCATAGCTGCAACACAGCCTCACATACCCCCATCCTCACGGTTCCCTACAACAACTTCCTCACACACATTCTACCAATTCCGTATCATACGTCCTTGGAGAGGAATTTCACATTTCGACACAAGATCAGCATCCGAAAACAAGAATGATAAACCAGTTCAGCCACCAAAGCACAGATGAATAAAGATAATAAATCATCAATTCCAACAGTAAGGCAAGAAAATAATCCGGAATTTCAACACCAAATCAAAGTGCAAAAGATCACAAGATCGTGGCCAAACCTTCAAAATCAAAGTAAAATAAATTGCTGATCCCCAAAGAAATATAAAGAATATCACAACTGCACGTAACATCACTGTGTGACTAGCATCTAGCCACCAACGAGGAAGGAAGGAACAACTGACTAGCTATTGCAGTAGCTCATCATGTGGTGCGACATAGTCACACTATCCACATGGCATGGCGGTGTGCACCTCGACATCACCCCGTATCACGTCGTCACGTGGCATGGCAATACCCCAAGTGGAGAAAACACACAATGGACGTATCCCGCATGGTAGTGCACCTCACGGAAAAAGCACGCACAAGCCACATCCCGCATAGCGACGTATCTAGAAGGATACTCGCCGTAAGTCAGAGGTATACATGACTATGGTCTACCCACAAGTCTACCAACACAGGCCAGTTGGCAACTTATGTAAGAATAATGACACGCCTCTCAAGAAGACAAGGCAACAGATACTCCAATAGAATCCAACAATATGCACAAAAACTACCATCTATATGCTCAGATAAGGAAGAGAATAGGCTGACACACATAAACCTATAAATAGATTCATCAAAGGGAAAGTATTGAGTACACCTTGATACAGTTTAGTAGTACAACTATATCATTCCTCGAAGTAGAGAAGCTAAAGTCGCTTCGCGTCGACATTACTCGCACGCCAATCCATACTATTCAAGGAACGGTCGCTTCGAATACTACCCCTTAACATACCGAGTTACCCACAACCCGAGGTTTGGTACTCAGTAGGGAAACAAATAAGCAACATTACATAAACAGTATGGTTTCCCATACTCATAAGCAACATATCCTCCATGGTTGATTACTTCACCAACCCATGGGCACACAAGATAAGCACTGGTTTCTCACAATGCACATAAAACACCAATACTGGTTTAGTCACATTACGGGGAATACTTTTCAGTACGCTAACATCTATTCAAGGAAAATTCCAATAATGCTTTCTATATAAATAACTAAATCAAGTTTACTCTAGATTCAAGTACTGAAATTATTAACAATTCACAATTATATAAGGAATTAACATCATTCCTCTAGCTTTCTCGAATCTCACTAAGCATTCATAACTACATTATTAGCTAAGCAAATTTATTTCTAAAGCTTAAGACTTTCATCTATCACTATGAAGCCAAAACAAATACACGATTTCACATGTTTTATAAACATTCTATTTAAGTCCATGCATTCTTAATATCATTTCTATAAAAAAATCTTATGATTAGGCAAAGAGAAGGGAAAGAGAGTTTGATAACCAAACTATTTCCTACAAAACGCAAGATCAATCAAGATCACGCTATAATATTAAATTCCTCACTATAAGCCTATCATTTCAATTACACGGTTTTCATTTCGCTACCATTAGAAGGATGACAATCAGTCTAACAAAACCATTTCCAATGATTATGGTTGCAACAAGAGGTTCTAGTTTACAAACAAAACAGAGATCAAGAGAGGCAATCTTTTCGATAATGCAAGACCTCATAAGAACACTCACTTAATAATAATAATGCAATATAGACACAAGTCATAATTGCAACCGATTACCAATCACATTACGATCAAAGATAAGCAAGGAGCTATTAACCAAATAAAACATATTAATGCACGCACATCAAACCAGCTTTTCCATTCGCATTTTCTAAACACATTAAGGTAATTACATATACCCAAAAGCGAGTTCAATGGAGCATTTGCTAAACTAAATCTTCAATCAACTGGTTAAATGAAACACAGAAAACAATCTTTCGGAAAACACATAAATCAATCTTTCAGAGAACACATTAATAATTTCTCGAAGCTACAATAACATGCTCTTTTTAGTACTTCTTCTACAAACCAAGCAATATCACATAATTCATCTATTTGCATAGAAATGCGCCTTACTAAGGTAGAATTTAATCATGCTACTCCTACAACATACACATGGAGAATTCTTTAAACATACACATACAGTTTTCTCCCAATAACCAAAGTAAATTTTTAAACCCATAGCCCTTTAATAATCTAAAAGCATAAGCATCATAAGGCTCACACAAGGGTTCAAGAAGTCACACCCTTTTCTCTCTTGCAAACAAGAAAACTCGAGTCAAAGATAATCACACATCTCCTAACCATTTTAATTTCCAGAAAGAGAGAGAGAAATGGTGATGATCATTTAGTTTTCTACAAAGTAAGCATACAATAATTTCCATGCTAGTCCTTCAAGTGGACAACATTAAGCTAAATCATAATCTTTAAACACACATAATTCACACTTTTAGATTCAAGACAAGCACAGACTGATCCAAATGGATTAGTCTAAAGAGTACAACGCTCAATAAGGAATGGTACATACGACTCTCCTTCCAAATAAGAGTAATCGTAGACCAAGACATCAATAAACAACAATGCACATATAAGCACTCAAACACCAACATCAAGAAGGCGAAAACAAGGTGTGAACACACACGTTACACACCCGACAAGGTCTGCTCAATCAATCACATGCAAAAGGAGGACAAGCATACACATAAGGTCGATACACCTCACACAAATAGAGGGCACAGGCGACACCAGAGATCCCAATGTTTGCAACATGGGCTCTGATACAAAATGTAATGCCCCGCCAGGAAACCCGAAGGGATAAGCCAAAATTACAAGAAAAGAGTGCAAATTTTTTTTTTAAAGTTACAACACATAAGATGCAACACGATACCAAGATTCAGATTACATAGCAGAAGACATTAACAACAATCTCCTAAAGAGTTTCCCAACGAGATTACTTAATTTCAAAATTCATTTAACTCACACCATTAATCCAATAAGCTAAATATCTTAAAAACGAGGAAATTCATAATCAGGATAATTTCCTTCAAAGGACGGAAATATAAATCACAAGCAAGATTCATCATTTAAGATCCATTCATAAACTTCATTCAATCTTTTCATTTAGAATTACAAACCATACATTTAACGTTCTAATACACTAGGAATTTCACCATAAACATAAGAGGTCTTTCCAAGCATATTTAAATTCCTTAACAACAACTGAGTATAATTCATTACTCTAAGCTACATTCATACATAATCCAGTTCATTGCATTTCAAAAGATGATTTCACACATGCGTTACGATAAATCGCATCTCAACCAATTATGCATTTGATCCACATGGCATTCAAGATAGAACTGAATATAAGCATTTAGAGTTAATTCCATTATCCACTTAACCATTCTAACATAAATTAATCATACATGATAAAGCTGAATAAAGGAACCATAAGAGAATACATCACATGACACCATAATGATCTCGGAGTTCACCCCTAAAGGGCTACATCTCCGAGTCTGCTCAACTGCAAGACCCCCTCGGATAAATAATAAGTTTAAGAGTACAAGAGGTTACACCATACAATCCAGCCATCAAGGCGATATATAAGCAATATACAAACGACCACATCGGTCAATCAATACATAAACGATCCTTACAAGGAACAGGATCCAGCTGAACATAAACAAAGCTAATAACATAAGAGTCCATGAGAGCATCCATGAAACTGAACCATCACCACCCAAGGTCTAACATGAAACCGACACTCACAAGGGCAGAGACAAAAAGGACAACTCACAAAGGTACTCAAACAGGACAAAACGACAACACACTAGCGGACGTAGGGACAAGTGTCATCACACCACCTGGTATGGATACCATGGCAAGTCTTCATAGGTCCCGGCCCATACACTGGTAACCCTGGCAACCTAATCCGAACTTCCGACCCATCCAAGACTCATGTGGACCCACACATCCTCTCGTGAAGACAAGGAAGATGGTTTGCCATTTCAGGCCTTCTCACAGCATGCCGAATCTATGATAGCATTCGTCCCATGTGTGAGGCACATTATCTTATTTAGAGATTATATTCTAATCTATTTAGGTTATCACTTATTAGACTCACTTTCGACGGGTTACCCAGCAACCACTTTGGGCGCGGCCCCCAATCGAAAGCCACTTTCCCATACGACACTAGACTGACTCAAACGAACTCAAACCACGGAATACACATGGTCAGACGAACGGAGTTCAAGAAGGAGAAACAATCATCAGGTCAAATACGACTCACAGAAGAGGATATGACCAACTAAGACAACATCACAATACCATAGTCAACTCAAAATTCGAGGACTGAAACAGGAACACCAAATCATCCATACGACAGGGTCCTACTTACAAAGCAAAACATGCCATTTCATAAATTAAAGCGAATACAGTAATTAAACTCGCAATGCAATAATCAGAAAGGACAATGAATTCTCAAATTGATTTAATCATTAAAATCAATCAAGTTCTCTACATGTTCTAAAAACAGGTTACAGTTATCTATCTCATCAAGGGTAAGTTGTTCTTGGGTTTCTAACTCCTAAGGTTCAAGCATTGAACAGGCAATTTAAGCCATAAAGAGTTTTAACCAAATCATATTATTAAAAATTCAGACAACCGTTTAAACTATTAAAATAAGATATTTAATCTCCATCCCAAAACGTCATAAACATACTGGACTAAAAATCAATCTCTACAGATTCATAATTTCACTTCTAGATGCATTATGCGAATAACGGAAATAAAAATGTAGAAGGAGAAACTAAAGAAGCTAATCATTTCCAAAAGCACATCGTTTAATTTCAATACCCAACGATAAGTATTTCACTACTATACAGTTACTCAAATGATCTGTTCCACGATAAAATTTAACATCATCAACAATTTTCAATTGCAAAAATCAACAGTTTTTAAAACTTAATCAGGAAAGGAGCATAGGTCGAGAAATGGGATTGAATAATTAATTCCCTTATAAACCCATTATAAGATAAATCCATATCTAATTATCATTTACCACTATATGCCACCCTAATCCAGTTTAAAACTAACTAAACTCAACATTAAAATTACTCTCCTTTAAATGATATAAATATCATAAATCACTGATTGGAAACTTAATCATTAAACTAATATTCATTAACAGGATATTAACCCACATGTTTGTTTGTTTTTTTTTGAATACCAACAAAATACATTAATAAACCAAACGATTTCATAACCTATGTTTATACAAATCGCATTTAACATAACTAAGTTCTTGTTTTTTTTTTTTAAAGAAAAACGCGTTCAAAACGAAGAAGACACGGTGGCCGTGCCCTAACCCTAGCCAAGGGAGAGGGGCGGCGGCGCTCGCGGGCCGCACCACGGTGGTGCCCGCAGGTGCCGCGGCGCCCTGCGGCCACCGCCGTGGGCTGCAGCCGTAGCAAACAACACCGGCGAGCGGCGTACCAAACGGTGTGCGAGCGGCGGTAAACCAGAACACGCGGCGGGGACGAGGGAAAAAAAAAAAGGAAAGGGCTGCGTGCGGGGGTAGGGGGAGGAGGTGCAGGGGAGCTCCGCTCCCCGCCTCCAAACCCCAAACCCACGGTTAAAGCAAATAAGATGCCCAGTTCGCCCAAACAATAACACGCACAGCCATAAAACAATAACATTTTAAAATTAAAATTGAACACACAGTCCGAAATTACCCCAAACGCCCAACACGAAGTTTGATAAAAATTTCGATTTAAAATCAATTCGAATATTAAAGGGACTGGTTTGGTAACAATTTCTTGGGGATTTTCCTCCTTCCCAATAACAAAAGGGATTCAAACCCCCAAATAGCAAAGATGAGAACACATCACAAATTAAAATCTCCAACCAAATTCAAATGGACATCCAAATTGATTTTCAATAACCAGTCCAGAATCCTACCTCGATTCGCAATCCTGGTATGGCTGAAGGGAGAGCCCACCTGCCAGATTCCCCCAAAATCTCCTCCAAACTTGTCCCTCCTCTCCAAATTTCCCAAATTGGGTTATATGGAAGAGTTGACTCCAAATTTCTATTTTTGGAATAAAATCTCTTATTTTCCAATAATTCACAAAAATTATTTCTTTTTAACTATCAACAAAATAACTTGCTTAATCAATTAAAAATCGATTTCTTTCACAATCAATTCAATTTAACCTTTCAAATACCAGAATCCAACAGAAAGCAATCAATCTATTGCGATAATAAAAACAAAACTTTCTTTTTCAACAGCATATATAAAATGCATTAAATATTCGAAAACAGTCATTAAATCGAATTTACTCCAAATTAAAAACGAGCAATCCAATAACAACGGAAATCGCAAAACGGAAACCAGATTAATTTAATCCATTAGTCTTCACTGCACAAGCGCATAAATACTCAAAATAATGCTAAGGACTAATTAATCAATTTACCAACACACCAGGCACGCAAACCGAGGAAGACAACCAAACAGACGACTCGCAAACCCAAACAAGAAGGGATTACCGACGACGACTGGCGATGCTCACTAGAGAACGACTAAGGTCGACTAGGGTCTCACGACCACCTAATCCGACTCTAGGGATTAACAAGGGTATGCTCAAACCTGCAAAACCAGGTGACGACGAACCTCGCACTCATGCGACTTCGTACCTGAAATCTCCTGCAACAAAAGATCATACATGCATACATTTATAAAATCTAATGAAAGCGTTAGTCCGATACTAAAATCACGAAATAGGTACACTGAATAACCTGCATACAACTAGTGAGAAAATCACATCAACAGCGATGCGTAAAATCAACATCTAACTGTAATCATTATATCAAGATAACTAATCACGATTAAACCAAGGTTAGAGATCGATTACGATAGGGGTACTACATTCTCCCCCCCTAGGTTCCGACTTACTCCTGGAAGTCGTAAGGCTAGATGGAGAACATGTCGTACGCATTAGCCCTGAAACTCATTCAACAAAGATCAAATTGCACATAGAAATCTTCCCATAAATAAATGAAATATTATCGCTAAATCTTTTACAAACGCCATAATCCATTGGCGAGATACAACTAAATCCATACATTCCTTAAAAATATTCTAAGAGATATCCACCATCATAGCAGAAAAACAGAATTTTCTTCCTTTCATTGCACCAAATTAAAACATTACAAGGAGGTAAACAACAATTACCATAATCATCGATCAAAAATGACAGAAAAACATGCCATAAGATCAATTTCCTTTACCAATCCATCTTTATCATAAAATTTTATCAAATGGAACTAACTCAAAATATCAATTTCTACAACCAAATTAACTTTCATGAAGTAAGAGCAACATAAATAACTCAATGGTTACACTTGCCAGGCATAAGAAAACCTTTCCAAAGACTATGTCCCATAACATAGCGACAAGCTAACACAATTTACTCCATGATACAAATAATAACCATCCACATTACTGGAATGCATAACAGAAAAGGCCACATGTGAGCATGTCTAATGCTCGGTCAATGATAACATGCACGATCAGCATCTCTATGCCTGATCTCAGAACAACAATATGATCATAAGAATCCAATATCACACTCAAAGGCTTGATGGTGCTAGGTACACCATAGCGGTGCTACCTTCCATACAAGACCTTTGTGAATATCCCTTGTTGAACAAGGTGGTTAGCCTCCAAGAGATAGTCACCACACAAGGTAGGTAGTGGATCATAGCTGCAACACAGCCTCACATACCCCCATCCTCACGGTTCCCTACAACAACTTCCTCGCACACATTCTACCAATTCCGTATCATACGTCCTTGGAGAGGAATTTCACATTTCGACACAAGATCAGCATCCGAAAACAAGAATGATAAACCAGTTCAGCCACCAAAGCACAGATGAATAAAGATAATAAATCATCAATTCCAACAGTAAGGCAAGAAAATAATCCGGAATTTCAACACCAAATCAAAGTGCAAAAGATCACAAGATCGTGGCCAAACCTTCAAAATCAAAGTAAAATAAATTGCTGATCCCCAAAGAAATATAAAGAATATCACAACTGCACGTAACATCACTGTGTGACTAGCATCTAGCCACCAACGAGGAAGGAAGGAACAACTGACTAGCTATTGCAGTAGCTCATCATGTGGTGCGACATAGTCACACTATCTACATGGCATGGCGGTGTGCACCTCGACATCACCCCGTATCACGTCGTCACGTGGCATGGCAATACCCCAAGTGGAGAAAACACACAATGGACGTATCCCGCATGGTAGTGCACCTCACGGAAAAAGCACGCACAAGCCACATCCCGCATAGCGACGTATCTAGAAGGATACTCGCCGTAAGTCAGAGGTATACATGACTATGGTCTACCCACAAGTCTACCAACACAGGCCAGTTGGCAACTTATGTAAGAATAATGACATGCCTCTCAAGAAGACAAGGAAACAGATACTCCAATAGAATCCAACAATATGCACAAAAACTACCATCTATATGCTCAGATAAGGAAGAGAATAGGCTGACACACATAAACCTATAAATAGATTCATCAAAGGGAAAGTATTGAGTACACCTTGATACAGTTTAGTAGTACAACTATATCATTCCTCGAAGTAGAGAAGCTAAAGTCGCTTCGCGTCGACATTACTCGCACGCCAATCCATACTATTCAAGGAACGGTCGCTTCGAATACTACCCCTTAACATACCGAGTTACCCACAACCCGAGGTTTGGTACTCAGTAGGGAAACAAATAAGCAACATTACATAAACAGTATGGTTTCCCATACTCATAAGCAACATATCCTCCATGGTTGATTACTTCACCAACCCATGGGCACACAAGATAAGCACTGGTTTCTCACAATGCACATAAAACACCAATACTGGTTTACTCACATTACGGGGAATACTTTTCAGTACGCTAACATCTATTCAAGGAAAATTCCAATAATGCTTTCTATATAAATAACTAAATCAAGTTTACTCTAGATTCAAGTACTGAAATTATTAACAATTCACAATTATATAAGGAATTAACATCATTCCTCTAGCTTTCTCGAATCTCACTAAGCATTCATAACTACATTATTAGCTAAGCAAATTTATTTCTAAAGCTTAAGACTTTCATCTATCACTATGAAGCCAAAACAAATACACGATTTCACATGTTTTATAAACATTCTATTTAAGTCCATGCATTCTTAATATCATTTCTATAAAAAAATCTTATGATTAGGCAAAGAGAAGGGAAAGAGAGTTTGATAACCAAACTATTTCCTACAAAACGCAAGATCAATCAAGATCACGCTATAATATTAAATTCCTCACTATAAGCCTATCATTTCAATTACACGGTTTTCATTTCGCTACCATTAGAAGGATGACAATCAGTCTAACAAAACCATTTCCAATGATTATGGTTGCAACAAGAGGTTCTAGTTTACAAACAAAACAGAGATCAAGAGAGGCAATCTTTTCGATAATGCAAGACCTCATAAGAACACTCACTTAATAATAATAATGCAATATAGACACAAGTCATAATTGCAACCGATTACCAATCACATTACGATCAAAGATAAGCAAGGAGCTATTAACCAAATAAAACATATTAATGCACGCACATCAAACCAGCTTTTCCATTCGCATTTTCTAAACACATTAAGGTAATTACATATACCCAAAAGCGAGTTCAATGGAGCATTTGCTAAACTAAATCTTCAATCAACTGGTTAAATGAAACACAGAAAACAATCTTTCGGAAAACACATAAATCAATCTTTCAGAGAACACATTAATAATTTCTCGAAGCTACAATAACATGCTCTTTTTAGTACTTCTTCTACAAACCAAGCAATATCACATAATTCATCTATTTGCATAGAAATGCGCCTTACTAAGGTAGAATTTAATCATGCTACTCCTACAACATACACATGGAGAATTCTTTAAACATACACATACAGTTTTCTCCCAATAACCAAAGTAAATGTTTAAACCCATAGCCCTTTAATAATCTAAAAGCATAAGCATCATAAGGCTCACACAAGGGTTCAAGAAGTCACACCCTTTTCTCTCTTGCAAACAAGAAAACTCGAGTCAAAGATAATCACACATCTCCTAACCATTTTAATTTCCAGAAAGAGAGAGAGAAATGGTGATGATCATTTAGTTTTCTACAAAGTAAGCATACAATAATTTCCATGCTAGTCCTTCAAGTGGACAACATTAAGCTAAATCATAATCTTTAAACACACATAATTCACACTTTTAGATTCAAGACAAGCACAGACTGATCCAAATGGATTAGTCTAAAGAGTACAACGCTCAATAAGGAATGGTACATACGACTCTCCTTCCAAATAAGAGTAATCGTAGACCAAGACATCAATAAACAACAATGCACATATAAGCACTCAAACACCAACATCAAGAAGGCGAAAACAAGGTGTGAACACACACGTTACACACCCGACAAGGTCTGCTCAATCAATCACATGCAAAAGGAGGACAAGCATACACATAAGGTCGATACACCTCACACAAATAGAGGGCACAGGCGACACCAGAGATCCCAATGTTTGCAACATGGGCTCTGATACAAAATGTAATGCCCCGCTAGGAAACCCGAAGGGATAAGCCAAAATTACAAGAAAAGAGTGCAAATTTTTTTTTTAAAGTTACAACACATAAGATGCAACACGATACCAAGATTCAGATTACATAGCGGAAGACATTAACAACAATCTCCTAAAGAGTTTCCCAACGAGATTACTTAATTTCAAAATTCATTTAACTCACACCATTAATCCAATAAGCTAAATATCTTAAAAACGAGGAAATTCATAATCAGGATAATTTCCTTCAAAGGACGGAAATATAAATCACAAGCAAGATTCATCATTTAAGATCCATTCATAAACTTCATTCAATCTTTTCATTTAGAATTACAAACCATACATTTAACGTTCTAATACACTAGGAATTTCACCATAAACATAAGAGGTCTTTCCAAGCATATTTAAATTCCTTAACAACAACTGAGTATAATTCATTACTCTAAGCTACATTCATACATAATCCAGTTCATTGCATTTCAAAAGATGATTTCACACATGCGTTACGATAAATCGCATCTCAACCAATTATGCATTTGATCCACATGGCATTCAAGATAGAACTGAATATAAGCATTTAGAGTTAATTCCATTATCCACTTAACCATTCTAACATAAATTAATCATACATGATAAAGCTGAATAAAGGAACCATAAGAGAATACATCACATGACACCATAATGATCTCGGAGTTCACCCCTAAAGGGCTACATCTCCGGGTCTGCTCAACTGCAAGACCCCCTCGGATAAATAATAAGTTTAAGAGTACAAGAGGTTACACCATACAATCCAGCCATCAAGGCGATATATAAGCAATATACAAACGACCACATCGGTCAATCAATACATAAACGATCCTTACAAGGAACAGGATCCAGCTGAACATAAACAAAGCTAATAACATAAGAGTCCATGAGAGCATCCATGAAACTGAACCATCACCACCCAAGGTCTAACATGAAACTGACACTCACAAGGGCAGAGACAAAAAGGACGACTCACAAAGGTACTCAAACAGGACAAAACGACAACACACTAGCGGACGTAGGGACAAGTGTCATCACACCACCTGGTATGGATACCATGGCAAGTCTTCATAGGTCCCGGCCCATACACTGGTAACCCTGGCAACCTAATCCGAACTTCCAACCCATCCAAGCCTCATGTGGACCCACACATCCTCTCGTGAAGACAAGGAAGATGGTTTGCCATTTCAGGCCTTCTCACAGCATGCCGAATCTATGATAGCATTCGTCCCATGTGTGAGGCACATTATCTTATTTAGAGATTATATTCTAATCTATTTAGGTTATCACTTATTAGACTCACTTTCGACGGGTTACCCAGCAGCCACTTTGGGCGCGGCCCCCAATCGAAAGCCACTTTCCCATACGACACTAGACTGACTCAAACGAACTCAAACCACGGAATACACATGGTCAGACGAACGGAGTTCAAGAAGGAGAAACAATCATCAGGTCAAATACGACTCACAGAAGAGGATATGACCAACTAAGACAACATCACAATACCATAGTCAACTCAAAATTCGAGGACTGAAACAGGAACACCAAATCATCCATACGACAGGGTCCTACTTACAAAGCAAAACATGCCATTTCATAAATTAAAGCGAATACAGTAATTAAACTCGCAATGCAATAATCAGAAAGGACAATGAATTCTCAAATTGATTTAATCATTAAAATCAATCAAGTTCTCTACATGTTCTAAAAACAGGTTACAGTTATCTATCTCATCAAGGGTAAGTTGTTCTTGGGTTTCTAACTCCTAAGGTTCAAGCATTGAACAGGCAATTTAAGCCATAAAGAGTTTTAACCAAATCATATTATTAAAAATTCAGACAACCGTTTAAACTATTAAAATAAGATATTTAATCTCCATCCCAAAACGTCATAAACATACTGGACTAAAAATCAATCTCTACAGATTCATAATTTCACTTCCAGATGCATTATGCGAATAACGGAAATAAAAATGTAGAAGGAGAAACTAAAGAAGCTAATCATTTCCAAAAGCACATCGTTTAATTTCAATACCCAACGATAAGTATTTCACTACTATACAGTTACTCAAATGATCTGTTCCACGATAAAATTTAACATCATCAACAATTTTCAATTGCAAAAATCAACAGTTTTTAAAACTTAATCAGGAAAGGAGCATAGGTCGAGAAATGGGATTGAATAATTAATTCCCTTATAAACCCATTATAAGATAAATCCATATCTAATTATCATTTACCACTATATGCCACCCTAATCCAGTTTAAAACTAACTAAACTCAACATTAAAATTACTCTCCTTTAAATGATATAAATATCATAAATCACTGATTGGAAACTTAATCATTAAACTAATATTCATTAACAGGATATTAACCCACATGTTTGTTTGTTTTTTTTTGAATACCAACAAAATACATTAATAAACCAAACGATTTCATAACCTATGTTTATACAAATCGCATTTAACATAACTAAGTTCTTGTTTTTTTTTTTTAAAGAAAAACGCGTTCAAAACGAAGAAGACACGGTGGCCGTGCCCTAACCCTAGCCAAGGGAGAGGGGCGGCGGCGCTCGTGGGCCGCACCACGGTGGTGCCCGCAGGTGCCGCGGTGCCCTGCGGCCACCGCGGCCCCTGCGGCCACCGCCATGGGCTGCAGCCGTAGCAAACAACACCGGCGAGCGGCGTACCAAACGGTGTGCGAGCGGCGGTAAACCAGAACACGCGGCGGGGACGAGGGAAAAAAAAAAAGGAAAGGGCTGCGTGCGGGGGTAGGGGGAGGAGGTGCGGGGGAGCTCCGCTCCCCGCCTCCAAACCCCAAACCCACGGTTAAAGCAAATAAGACGCCCAGTTCGCCCAAACAATAACACGCACAGCCATAAAACAATAACATTTTAAAATTAAAATTGAACACACAGTCCGAAATTACCCCAAACGCCCAACACGAAGTTTGATAAAAATTTCGATTTAAAATCAATTCGAATATTAAAGGGACTGGTTTGGTAACAATTTCTTGGGGATTTTCCTCCTTCCCAATAACAAAAGGGATTCAAACCCCCAAATAGCAAAGATGAGAACACATCACAAATTAAAATCTCCAACCAAATTCAAATGGACATCCAAATTGATTTTCAATAACCAGTCCAGAATCCTACCTCGATTCGCAATCCTGGTATGGCTGAAGGGAGAGCCCACCTGCCAGATTCCCCCAAAATCTCCTCCAAACTTGTCCCTCCTCTCCAAATTTCCCAAATTGGGTTATATGGAAGAGTTGACTCCAAATTTCTATTTTTGGAATAAAATCTCTTATTTTCCAATAATTCACAAAAATTATTTCTTTTTAACTATCAACAAAATAACTTGCTTAATCAATTAAAAATCGATTTCTTTCACAATCAATTCAATTTAACCTTTCAAATACCAAAATCCAACAGAAAGCAATCAATCTATTGCGATAATAAAAACAAAACTTTCTTTTTCAACAGCATATATAAAATGCATTAAATATTCGAAAACAGTCATTAAATCGAATTTACTCCAAATTAAAAACGAGCAATCCAATAACAACGGAAATCGCAAAACGGAAACCAGATTAATTTAATCCATTAGTCTTCACTGCACAAGCGCATAAATACTCAAAATAATGCTAAGGACTAATTAATCAATTTACCAACACAGCAGGCACGCAAACCGAGGAAGACAACCAAACAGACGACTCACAAACCCAAACAAGAAGGGATTACCGACGACGACTGGCGATGCTCACTAGAGAACGACTAAGGTCGACTAGGGTCTCACGACCACCTAATCCGATTCTAGGGATTAACAAGGGTATGCTCAAACCTGCAAAACCAGGTGACGACGAACCTCGCACTCATGCGACTTCGTACCTGAAATCTCCTGCAACAAAAGATCATACATGCATACATTTATAAAATCTAATGAAAGCGTTAGTCCGATACTAAAATCACGAAATAGGTACACTGAATAACCTGCATACAACTAGTGAGAAAATCACATCAACAGCGATGCGTAAAATCAACATCTAACTGTAATCATTATATCAAGATAACTAATCACGATTAAACCAAGGTTAGAGATCGATTACGATAGGGGTACTACAGCTAATCTGCTGCAAAACTTGTGAATTTGATAGTTTGAAGTTTGAGTTTTCAATGTTTGTTGTATTTCAATGGATGATATCTTGACTTGACTTACAAACACAAAAATTAGATTATATTTTTGTTTCAAAGGGTTTTATTGTTAAAAACACATCAATCAGTCTATCCTAAGGAGATTGGCTAAGAATGAAAACCTTTGCTTGTTGACTTAGGTACACACCCAATAGCTAATCAGATTATGGCCACTGAGTCTCATGCAATGGATTCTCAATGTCGTATCATCCGACTCCAAATGCTAATGGGGGCATGATATGGCAAGTGTCTTGGGAGAGTTACTATCTCTCTTGCACAAATATTATCACCCTTTGGGAGGTGAATTAGGTAGCTTCTATTTTTAAAGTTCTTAGTCAAGAATTTTGTTTGAAATTACCCCTTGAAGTCATGCAAGCATGATTGAGGCCTATAGCCCAACAACGTACCGAAACAAGTTGTAGTCACGTAAACGTGATTGAGACCGCAAGGCCCTACAAAATGCCTGATATGAGAGATCTCAAAGAGAAAACTCAAATAATCCCATTCTCTAAGACTTTAATCATCAAAGACCTATTTATTATAGTGAGTTGGAATGCTCAGGTCCAGCTATACTCACTTGGGTCATTCTCATGGGGTGATTACTTTTTCCCACTATGACAGGCCCTCTAAAGATATGCAATTGAAAGCAAAGGATGAGTCTAGCTTTCTGATCACCTAAGAAAGGTGAGAGGATACTCGCCTATCATCAAGACACGTAAGCCATGTTTGTTCATTTCCATTGTAATTAGTTTATGTGCCTAATTTAACAAAGATAAGTGCAAAATCCCGCAACTGTAAACAAAGTTAGTAGTTTATATTGCATTCTTTGGCGGCGAAATAGTTTTTGACTCCGGTCTTTCATAGCGAAATAAGTACCTGCAAAACCAACAATTTGCAAATTAGGTTTGGTAAAATGACAGTCTAGAAGCAGAAATGAGGAATGCAACATATAATATTTGCAAAATTAATAAAAAACTAAAAACGCCATCAAATTGACCAAGAACGCCATCATATGTGTCAAGAACACTACTTTGCACACCAGAAACGCTGCTCTACACACCAGAAATGCTATTCTGCAAACCAGAAACACTGTTCTGCAAACCAAAAATGCTATCAAACAGACTGAAAACACTAGCAAATGTACAAAAAATGCCACCATACATACCAAAACTGCTAAAGTATAGACTGAAAGTGCTAAAGTATAGAAAAACATAAAAAACAAAGTTGAGGAATCTCCCATAAACGTCATTTAAGGTGCCAAAATGCCACAAAAGAAGCCAAGAATGCAATTCAGGAGCCTAAGAGAGCTAATTTGCACACTGAAAGAGCTAATCAACCTATCAATGAAATTTCCTACAAGCAAACTTGTTAAAGATCAAAGGGGCTAGGCCCCACGGTGGGCACCAATTAATGTGATGCTAAAAATGTGGTTAGTATAAGAGGCATACACATATAATGAGACAATTAAAACATAATTGAAAGCTTAATTGAAAACTAAATCAAAGATGCAAACCATAAGCCTTCCTTGAAATGTCCCATTTTCCTCTATTCTTGAGGACCTTGAAGGTGTTGGATTGATGGGCTCTCAGTGGAGAAATGACCTCCAAAGTGACAACTCAAGAGTTGAGTAGCTAATTGATCATGATTAACTATGGAGATGATATGAAATGAATGATTTAAGAACCTAGATGAACATGCTATGATAAATCCAAAGCTGATTACTAGATAAGTGAAATGAAAATGCCTATAGTAACAATGCCTAAATTGATATGAGATGGGATCCTTATTGCTCCAAAATGAGGGGTATTTATAGGATTTCCAAGGCCAAAGCTAAGGTGGCAGGAATCGACGGTTCGAATTTGATTTGAAGATATCAAGGGCCAAGATGGAGGAAGTTGGAGAAGAGGTTGGAGGAAGGGACACTTGTCATCTCTGTGGTGACAAGTGTCAAGGAGCCTTGCTCATGAGAGGGCAAGTGTCCAAGGGAGGAGACATTTGGCAAAAGTGCCATGTGTCTCAAGGAGAGAATATCGACACCATGAGAGGTTAGGATAAGGAGGTTAGAATGTGCAAGATAGGATAGGGTTAGTTAGACCCAAGATTAGATTGAATGGGTTAGGTTAGGGGATGGTTAGGTTGGATGGTTAAAGTTAGGAGCCATGTGCTCATTTGAATTTAGAAATTCAAATAATTGGAAAATGGTAATTAATCTCAACAAACTTGAGTTTGTTAATCTTAATTAGGGATTAGAAGAATTGATTAATATGGGGAGACATTAATTAATTTAGAATTAATTAATCAAAGGGGGATGTGAGATGAACTATATAAATAAATCATGTAGATTTATTTACTAGTAGATGAATAAATAAATTAATTAAATTGATTGTGAATTCAATTGATTGAGAAGGGGAATTAATCAAATAACTGCATATTTAATTAACTATCTTTAGACCATTTTTAGGTGTATATAGTTACCATTGAATCTATTGGATCTAGGCTTATTATTTATAAAGTAGGGAAAATTATTGTAAGCCTTACTTCTACATACATTGGCAGTGTGCCCTTCCTTGAGACAATTAAAGCAAACAAGTTTGAACTTTTGCTTACCTTTATCCTTTGGTGTCGGTTGCTTCTTTGATGCTCCGTCTTTTGCTCCAGAGCTCTCACCTTCCTCATAACTAGAGAAACCAAGTCCAGTGGTATTCTTTACCGGTTTAGTTGATTCAAGCTTTTGCTCTAGCTTAACGGTGCTCTTATTGAATTTGGTAAGTATTTCCTTCGACTCAATGAGTACTTTGGAAATAGTAGCATTGGATTCCTTGAAATTTGCATTCTTAGAAATAGCCATGTTTAGTTCACCTTGCATTTTCTCTTTTTCCACTTTAGTCTCTTGGAGATGAGCGGTAAGTGCATTGATATCTTGCTTTATCTTGGAGATCTCATGACCTTTTTTTTTTACCAGATCTTCAGCTTTTCTTTTGTTCTCAAGCTCTTGACATATCCTGATAGTCAGTCCTTCAAGTTCCCTTCTTAGGTTGGCATTAGACTCATTCAATTTTTCAAATTATTCAACTAGGGCTTCTATGTTTGCTTCATCAGAGGAACTATTTTCAGTTAGTTCCATCAGTTTCTCAGCATGCTCTCTTCTTTTTGCCAGAGAGGCCTTATATTTGACTTTGAGTTCATCATAGGCTTTCTCAGTCTAAGTGAGTCGATGAGTAAGTTCCCTCACAATGTATTCCCCCATATCTCTTTCCAAGTGGTTAAACTTATAGAAAGGTTGGCTCTGATACCAATTGATGAATACTAAGAGGGGGGGTGAATTAGTATACCAATAATTACTGAACTTAAACACTTAAATAGTTTAGCAGTAAACTGGTATAACAGTTTTACTAACAAACCAGCTAACACAAATGCAAACTAAATAGCAAATAAGGCATTCACCCACAGAAGCACAATCACCATAACACAAGAGATTTTGACGTGGAAACCCGAATGGGAAAAATCACTGTGAGATGAAACTCACAAGTAACTATTTGTACAATAGTAACCAGACCGGTTAAGGTCATACAATGTTCTTTACCAAAATAAATCCTATTAGGAATCTCAATCTTTGTTAGGAGATAAGTTCAATCAAAGACTACCTTGTGAGAGGATTTCAAATCCACAGTTGTGAACCACCTTGTTAGAGGATTTACAAAGGCTTTTCCAGGCCTACCCAGTTAAGGGTTACAAACCTGTCAAAGATGTGAGTAATCAACAAGTGAGTGATCTAAATACTAGCATAGTATGCTTGGTTAGATCCTTGATAGTTCATTGTTAATGCATTTCAACATTACATCAGTCTTTCATATCTTCACACTCTATTTCTTCACATAGACCTAATCTTCTTCTGTGATCGTACATGCAAAAACTTCATCAACCACACAAAACCCTAACCACCTTTTAAAACCCTAGACATGATGTCCTTATAAAGGAAACTGATTTCATGTCAATCCAATAGGATTACATTGTAAGTTCCTAGGTTCAGTGCATCTAGACACATTTGGTAACACGACACAGAATCATTGCCAAAGTGTCGGTGGATGATAACTCATCACAAAATAATACTGGTTGGTAACTCATTGTTAAATTTAGTCTTAGTCGTAACTCTAAACAAAATCGTAATCTGATTATTAGCACCTAGAAATTCGATTTTATGTTATGTGCAATTTATTGGGATTTAATTAATTTAGTATTAAACTAACATATTAGTTTGCTAAATGTGATGTTTGGTTTAAAGTAATTCCATTGATGTAGAAGGATTGTGGCTCCACATAGGTGTCACGACCCTATGTGGAACCACATGGTTCCACATAGGATCGTGACCCCCTGTGGAGGCATGATCCAATGAAGACAAAAGATATATATCCGCCTCCCATTATTGAATAAGACAATAAGTACGATACATGCGGTGAAAGGGAGAATACATATAATTGCTTGGTCTTTGTATCTACAGAGGCAAATTGATAAGACATAAAAATTAGTTTTATATTTCTTCATATCAAACAATAACAGTATAAATTCATTGTCTCAGAATACTAATTGTTCTGAAAGTCATCACAGTCTATTTACATTTACATGGTATCAGAGCCTAACTGCTTAAAGATCCAAATAGACAGAAAGCAAAGTTTAGGAAATTGAAGAGTTCTAAAATGGTGAACACAATCAGATTCAAGGATAGACTCGAAGGAGTAGCAAATTTTTTGGCTTGGAAAGTTAGAATTATGATAGTGTTAAAAGAGAACAAAGTAATCAAATTCATAAAACAAGACTAGACCGAACCTGTAGACAAACCTGAGAAAATTGTATGGAATGAAGGAAATGATAAAGCTGTAAAAATTCTGATAGATGTAGTAAGGGATCACATAATACCACTTATATTAAAATATGACAATGCATATGAAATATTCAAAACCCTTGAAAGGATGTATGAAATAAATAATCTGATCAAAACCCTAGCTCTAAAAAGATAATTGAACCACATAAGTATAAATTAAGGTGAAACAATAAACTCATACTTCATGAGGATAGGTTCACTCAGAGATCAACTGCAAAAACTTGATTATAATGTTGAGAAGCAAGAACTATCAATGATTACCCTAGATGGATTACCTAAATCCTGGGAATCATTCAAACAAGGCATAAATGCAAGGGATAAATTCACAAAATTTGATTGACTAAGGGATGACTATCTCCTTGAAGAATCAAGGCAAATGAAAAGGGGAAATCACAAAACTAAAGATGAAGACCTCCTCATTCTGAATACCAACTCTCGTAAGAAAGGCAAGAAGAGAAACTTCAAGAAGAGAAAATCCCATCATGGGAAAAGCTTTCATAAGAAAGACATGTCAAAAATCTAATGTCATAGATGTGATTAGTACGAACATATGTCATTTAATTGTCCTGATAAAGTAAAACAATAGGTATCATTCACCAAAGTAGAGAGGAACACAGAACTTGAATCTGAGAAGTTTGTATTATATTTAACACTATCAAGTCAAGCTTCAAACAAGTCTAACACTTGGGTGATAGATACTGGATCGTCAAGACATGTCACCGGATTCAGAGAATTACTAGACTCAATGGAAAAGGGATAAAATGAAGAGGTAACAATAGGGGATGACTCTGCACATCCTGTAAAGGGTGTCGGGACATGTACAATTAGACTGAATTCTAGAAACCCAATCCAACTCACCGGGGTACTATTTGTACCAGGCATCAAAAGGAACTTAGTCTCTATCTCTGCACTTGACGATGATGGATATAGAGTCTCATTCATAAAAGGAAAGGTAATGGCATGGTCAAAAACATCCACCTTCAAAAGAGCACAAGTGATTGGTTACAGACAAGGGCACCTATATGAATTGTGTAATGAGCCAAATCAAACCTTACTTCATGAAGTCATAGATCAAGCATAAATTTGGCATAGAAGACTAGGGCACTTACATTTTCATGCTCTACCTTCGATGGAGAAATTAGTCACAAGACTACCTAAACTAAAGCCAATTCATTCAAATGTTTGTAAAGGATGTGCACTAGGGAAAAACACTAAAAGCTCTTTTCCTTACAGTTCTAGAAACTTTTCCTTACAGTTCTAGAAAAACTAAAGGGGTACTAGAACTAGTTCACTCTGACTTATGTGGGCCTATGTTTGAACCATCACTAGGAAACACATTATACTATGTAATCTTTGTAGACGATTTTTCTAGGAAAACTTGGATTTATTTCCTTAAAAGTAAAGAACCTGAAGATATTCTTAGGAAATTTAAAGAGTTCAAATCTATTATAGAAAATCACTCTGGTAGGAAAATCAAAACTCTTAGGACTGACAATGGTAGGGAATACACATCAGAAGTGTTTAAAGAGTTTTGTAAAGATGTTGGATTAAGAGGGAGTTCACTATACCTTACAACCCTCAACAAAACCGGGTTGCTAAAAGAAAACTAGAACAATAGTAGAAGCGGCAAGAGCTATGTTGTTAGATCAAAACCTAGAAACTGCACTTTGGGGAGAAGCCACTAATACCAATGTATACATTCAAAACAAATGTCCTCACTCTCATATTGGTGACAAAACTCCTAAAGAAATCTTTACTGGAATTAAACCTGATATTAGCCATCTCAAAATATTTGGATATCCTATTTATATTCATGTACCTAAGGAGAAAAGAACTAAATTAGAACCTACTAGATAGAAAGGGATTTTTGTAGGATATAGTGAAACATCTAAAGCCTACCGAATATTCATCCCTCGTCAAAGACAAATAGAATTAAGCAGAGATGTCTGATTTGAGGTAAATAATGCTAAAACACATGTATGCAAGTTAGAGAAAGCACTGTATGGATTAAAACAAGCTCCTAGAGCATGGTACGAAAGAATTGGCAGTTACTTATTAGAGATAGGTTTCTCTAAGAACATTGCTGATCCAAATCTATATTTCAAAATAATCAAAGGTGAAATGTTGATACTCATATTATATGTACATGACTTATTAATTACAAGCAAAGATCATCTCATTGCAATAACATGAACTAGCTTCAGAGTTTGAGATGAAGGATTTAGGTCTACTCCATTATTTCCTTGGATTAGAAGTATGGCAAAAACCAAATCGTATTTATCTAAATCAAGGTAAATATACCATTGACATTTTGAAGAGATTTGGAATGATGAATTGTAAACCAATGTCATCTCCTATGGAAACAAACCTACATAAACTAAAAGAAGCTATAGCAGATTCCAAATTTGTAGATTCAACATTTTACAGACAGATTATTGGATCATTAATGTACCTAGTCAATACCAAACCTGATATATGTTATGCAGTAAATGCACTCAGCCAACACATGGTTGAACCCAAAGAAATACATTTGGTTGTAGTAAAGCATATATTGAGATATCTACAAGGTACCTTGGACTATGGACTGCATTATGAACACATTGCATTGAACCTACATGGATACTCTGATTCAGACTGGGTTGGAAGCATGATAGACAGGAAGAGCACTTTAGGATGTTGTTTTAGCTTAGGATCAGCTATGGTATCTTAGATCTACAGAAAACATTCATACGTAGCTAAGAGCTCCACATAAGCTAAATATATAGTTGCATCCATGGTAGCTAAGGAAGCCGTATGGTTGAGAAAATTGGTAATAGGACTATTTGGTGAAAGTCTGAAGCCTACTATCATTCATTGTGACAATCAGAGTTGCATTAAACTTTCAGTGAATCTAGTTTTCCATGATAGATCCAAGCACATTGAGATCCCATATCACTATGTAAGAGACATGGTAGAGAGAAAGGTAATAAGACTAGAATATGTCAATACAGAAGATCAGACAACTGACATTCTCACCAAACCCCTAGCAAGAGTGAAAATTGATCACTTCAAGAGGTATCTTGGTATGGTTAAAATGTAATTGATGTCTAAAATTATGTAAACTTCTTGGTCATATATTTGAGTATATGAAGTATGTAACCTTTCCCTATGTTCATTCCTAAAGGATGATGATTCTTTAGTTAATGAACACTTGTATTTTAACATTGTAAGGTGACGATCTTATAAATGTTTGGAAGATCATATAAACTGAAAATCAGATAGTTTGAATATTAGTAATATGATAAGTTATAGTAGACATTATGTAAGCGGATTAATGTTAGTGTACATACTATAAAAAGGATATCAAAATGAGTATATCCTTAGTATGACAGACTGATACTTAAAACAAGGATATCAAAGTGATTATATCCTTAGTATCACAGGCTGATACTTAAAATTGGATTTCAAAGTGAGTATATCCTTAGAATCACAGGATGATTCTTCACACCTAGGTGATGTAATTATCATGAGATTAGTGTTGAGCTAAATTAAGTTTTAGATCTATACTCCTAAGACTAAGAGGGAGTGTTAAAATTAGTCTCAGTCGTAACTCTAAACAAAATCGTAATCTGATTATTAGCACCCAAAAATTCGATTTTATGTTACTTGTGATTTATTGGGATTTAATTAAGTTAGTATTAAACTAACATATTAGTTTGCTAAATGTGATGTTTGGTTTAAAGTAATTCCGCCGGTGTAGAAGGATCATGGCTCCACACAGGGGTCATGACCCTATGTGGAACCACATGGTTCCACATAGGATCGCGACCCCCTGTGGAGGCACGATCCAATGAAAACAAAAGATATATATCCGCCTCCCATTATTGAATAAGACAATAAGTATGATACATGTAGTGAAAGGGAGAATACATATAATTGCTTGGTCTTCGTATCTACAGAGGCAAACTGATAAGACATAAAAATTAGTTTTATATTTCTTCATATCAAACAATAATAGTATAAATTCATTGTCTCAGAATTATGATTGTTCTGAAAGTCATCATAGTCTATTTACATTTACACTCATCACAGAGTAATACCAATTCATTCATTTACCTATTATCGGTTCACATATTTTACCGATTACCGGTTCACACATTTTACCAATTGCCGGTTTGCCAAAATGAAGATTGGGAAAATGATAACTGTCACTTCACTTCTTCGTACCGCTTAGGGATCCTCGAACCACTTGAGGTCTTCATACTGCTTGGAATCGGTTAACACTTTCTGCAAAACACCGATAGTCCAAAGACTATAATACATAATACCGGTTGGAACAAGTACCGGTTGAGCATAACTCATAGATACAAAAAGTGATCTCAAAGCAAGTGTGTGTCCATCAATGATAGTCGCAACAACATCATAAAAAATGCCAACAAGAGTCACATCCTTCTTAACCATGAAATAAATGTCGGTAGAGTATTTCTCTACTATATGCTCATGTATTCTTATCCTAGACCTCATAGATTTTTTAAAAGCCTTGAATTAAGCCCACATCTTATCATCTCTTTGACTTCCTAATGCAGCAATTGATTGTTTCATCTATCTTCCTACCAGAATGTCAAAAGCCCATTGTTTCCTACCAATTCAAGTGTATCATTCAAAAAGTGTAGCATTAAGAAGACTAACAAATTTCCATACCGGAAGGTGCCCTTCTTCTCACCTTTAATCTTTCCTAAATTTATCAATAACTCTTCAAGCATCCAACAACAAAGATCCAACTTTACATTTTCTCTCATTATCTTATATGCAGCCAAACTACATGAACTGGAAACAGAATTCAGTCAATTTGACTCAGTTGCCTTGTATCCTATAGCCAGGCTTCCAAATTTGATGTCAGTGTCAGTGATAGTGTTCACTTTCATTGATCTCTTGTCAGATGTGGTGTCCATGATGTTCCTCACAAAGTCATTTGATACTTTCTTATCCGAATGTTGCCCTACCAATGGTAAACCAGTAATTGCCCAGATGGCTTCCTTAGTAATTTTACAAGGTCTCTCCAGCCATATGAATTCCCCATGTACTCTTCTCAATACATATCTGTATATTTCATTCTCAAACTCTAGAATATCTAGAATATCTGTAAACCCTAGATCTTTAATGTGTTTATATGCCAGTTTAATCTTACTAGATTGTCCCATTAATTCATTCATATGCATTCCCTTGATCTCTAAAGTTGCCAAGTCCTCTATATGACAATGAATGTATGCCCTAACATCTTCCACATACACCACTCCCTTCAGAACGTGAGAAAATGATCCAACCAAATCTTCCTTGGTAGCCACATGTGGATACCCCTTGAAAATTGGCTTGGGGAGGTCCTTAAACTAAAATATAGTTGTATTTGCAACAAAAATAGAAACAAAAGATGATTCTGCTTCCATGTTGCAATAAAAACATCTTTAGCTCATTCTCAATGAAAACCTCCAACAAATTCTTCCAGACGCTAGTGTGATCGCTCAAGAAGAAATCCGATTTCCTCTAAATAGCCTCTCTTGTAAGGAAAGAATGAATTCTTTAGTAGAATTCAATTCATCTTGTAGCTTTAAGTTCTTCAATCTTTCAACATCATAATCTTCAAGTGCCATCTCAAGCTGCTTCTCCAAAGCCATATTCAATAATTCTAGTTTCAGGATCTTCCTCAAGCTGTTAAGCTTCCTCCGAGGCATAAGGCTCTGATACCAATTGTTGGAAACCAATAACACTAAGAGGTAGGGCTAAATCAATGTTATACCGAAATAAAAGATTTTAGCCTGAACAAAACATTCATACACCAACCTGTATACGGATATAAATAGAATTAAAACAAGTAAAGCAATCAATAAGCCAAACACATAAATGAGAACCATAACACACAGATTTATACATGGAAAACATCAATGAGGAAAAACCATGGTGGGATTTGTGACCTTAATATCAATCCACTAGCCATATGAAGAGATATTATAATATGTGATGGTTCTGCACTTGCAGGAAGGCTTACAGCCTAGAGCACACTGCTCAATCACAATAGGAGCCTCACTAACTACATAAAATTCTAGACAACAATCCAGAGAAGTGTGAACTGCTAAGATAACATCTTCTATGCCAGAGTATAGTTCTAGTTTAAGCTCTGTTTGTTCCAGTTGAAACCCTAAACCCCTTTACCAGAAGAACCCTTACATTAAATTCCTCACATACATAGTCTCTCTAAATAATTACATTCGTATATCAATTCCATTACATCCATATCATATCAAAATGATCTAATCAATCTTCACTATATACCCTATAAATATTTTATGCCTTATGTCGGCTTACAAAGATATATACAATATCAAATTACATATCAGCCATATAACATAAATGAATAAACATTAACACAAATTGTCAATGCCTGATCCAAGATATGCCAGCCTCCAATACCGGTAACCTTTATTATACCATGTCAGCCTACATTGTCAGTGACCAAAGAAATCTTCCTGAACTGTCAGTGCATGTGCTGGTACCAGTACCGGTGTAGAATCTGTGAAGTGACTGTCTATACGCCATATGAAGCCGGAACAAAAAATCATGTTGCCATCAATGACAACATAGTGAAACCTAACCAATAGAGTGTCAATTTTGAACATGGTGATCTTGTTCATGCCTTGATTGATTGGTATCATTACTTTGGTGTCCATGGATCTAATTTGAGTCTGGTGCTATCTAGGTTATGGACCGGTTTGCATGAAACATGTTGGTGGATTCTTTGATGTGCTTTCAGGATGTTTTATTGATTGGATGCTATTTGTTTGGCCTTAGGCCAACATGTGTTATGATTTTATTTCAAGATTATGTAATGGATCTATTGTATTATCATTTGTGTGACCAACCTAATTGGTTAGGTCCCGAGTTGGTATAAATGTATGTAAGATCTCATTGTAGATTAAGAAGTATGATGGGAAAGGAGTGAATACTGTAATAATCATTTGTGTAGAGGATTTGGTCGATCATAGCTGATCGAGTTGGGTTTATGTAAGAGGTTTTAGACCTCCGGTATTTAGCTTAACCAAAACTGTAATCTAGCATGTTTGATGCTATCACTGACAATTCTTCTTTCTGGATTCTAGTTCAAACATCTTGAGGTGGTTGACATCTTTGTAGTTAGTGAGACTCCATTGTCATGAGCAGTGTGCTCTAGGCAGTGTGCATTCCTGCAGGTGCAATTCCTGATTGTAATCATATATTTGTTGCAGAAGTATCATCTCACTGTGGGTAAGGTTTCCTACCATGAATTTTCCTCATTTAGGTTTTCCACATACAAATCATGGTGTTATGTGTTATGGTTGTATGGTATTGATTCTCTAGTTTTCATTTATTCTTTAATTCTTAATCATTTATATTGGTATAAGGTTTTAAGTTCTTTAATTTACATAATCTGTTAACAACTGGTTCGCCACCCCCCCTCTCATTTGTTCACCAATTATTCTAACATTTGGTATCAGAGTCTGGTCCTCTTTTTGTAGAATCTTAACTGCTTGAGGAAGATCCTATGGTAACTAATAATTCAACTCATGTTTTCTAGAAGGACAACCCTAGGCTTGATGGAACAAACTATGGAGTATGGAAGATTCAGATGGAGACTCATTTAAGATGCATTAGAAAAGAAGTTTTGGAAATAACTCATAATGGTTACACTCATAATCCGGCATCTAGCCTTCCTACACCGACAGACTTGCATAAGAACATTGAGAATGATTGCAGAGCTAGAGAAGCCGTCTTAAGCACCTTATCATATCAGCAAATCATGTGACTATCAGACAAATCATTGGCAAAAGATATGTGGCGAAAGTTGGAGACTCTGAATGAAGGTGATCTTACTATAAAAATTGAAAAAATTGAATTTTACTAAGTAATATATGAAAGATTGAAGATGGAAGAAGATGAAAGAATTTCTGCATTCATGGAAAGGGTTAATGAAATTGTATTGGGAATTTTTTGTTGTGGTGGATCTCTAAGTGAGGAAGAGATTATTTAAAAGTGTTAAGGGTTTTTCCACCAGCACATAAGATGAAGGCAATTGTAATTAATGGGATAAGCACCATCCCTAATTCTTTTGACAATAGAGCTTCTCTTGTTGGGAAGATATCTACTTTTGAGCTTAAATAATTTGGTCCTCCTAGAGCTACAAAGGTTGATACTGCATTTAAGGCATCTACATCATCAACTGACAAACAAGATTGGAAAGTTTTGTATGAAAAGGAATTGGAAGAGATTAGGAAATAAGATGAAGAGCTTGATAAACTTGAAGCCCTATTATCTACAAGGATACCTAGAGGTCTATCAGGAAGTAAGTATGAAGGAAAATCTCCTTTCGAATGTTTTTCATGTAATAAGATAGGAAATTTTACATCTAGATGTCCTAAAAGGAATTCAAAATTGGAAGAAATAGCAAGAAGATCTTTTAAGCCTAATCTTGAATATCAAATCAAGCATAAGTACAGGAAATACAAAAACAAATCATGCTATTATGTTGATGAGTAAGGAGTAACATATGACTTAGAAGAAGAACCGGCAGGAGATTTAGCTAATGGATCTAACAATGGAAAAGACTAGGTATTCTATTCTATGAAGGAAGATGATCCGGAACTAGTTATCAAGAATGGGGAAAAGGACCTTGTAGCAAAAGTTGAAGACACAAATGAATGGGTAGTAGATAGTGGATGTTCTCATCATATGATAGGCGACAAAGGAAATTTTCTAACCCTGCAAGAATTTGATGGTGGTCAAGTTAGATTTGGTAATAACAAGGCATGCATGATCAAAGGAAGAGGAACCATTTTAGTAGATGGTAAGCATAACACTGATAATATCTATTATGTTGAAGGTCTAAAGCATAATATTTTGAGTGTAGGATAGTTGGTAGATAGAGGATTTCAATTACAATTCAAGTATGGAAAGTGAAAAATCATTAGCAAATCAGGTTTGGAGATTGCAATGGGTATAGAACCACAAGGTAACATCTTTCATTTGAACTCTGACGAAAAACATGTTTGATTACACATATTGATGAAAGTTGGCTATGGCATAAAAGGTTGTGTCATGTAAATTTTGATTGCATTGTAAAGATCAATTCAACTAAGACAGTTAGAGATTTACCTAGGATTGTGAAGCCTCATAATCTAGTATGCAAAGAATTTAAAATGGGTAAAAAAATTAGAACTTCTTTTAAGAGCATACCTGCTAAATATAATGATGTTCCTGATTTGATTCATACTGACCTATGTGGTCCTGCTAATACAAGAAGCTTTCAAGGTGATATATATTTTATATTAATCATTGATGACTATTGTATAATGATGGTCGCTTTTCTAAGGGATAAATTTGAAGGCTTTGATAAATTCAAGATCTTTAAAGCTATGATTGAGATAGAGATAGAATGAAAATCAAGTGTCTAAGACCAGATCAAGGTAGTGAATTTTACAGTTATTGTGATAAAAATGCATTACAAGACAATTATCTTCACCCCAGACACCTCAGTATAATGGCATTGTGGAAAAAAAGAACAAAACCATTTTGGATGCAACTAGAAGCATGATCATGGAAACTAATTTTCCTCATATCTACTGGAGAGAAGCAGTAAGTACAATAGTTCATACATTCAACAAAGTTCATATCAAAGGAGATACCGGTAAGACCCCTTATGAATTATAATTTGATCATATCCCTACTTAAATATTTTTGAATCTTTGAAAGTAATTGATATATCAGAAGAGATGATTCCATTGGAAAGTTTGACCCTAGATGTGATAAAGGAATATTTCTTGGTTATTAAACTAAAAGAAAAGCATATAGATGTTATAACAAAAGATTGCAAAGAATTATGGAGAGTGCTAATGTGAGAGTAGATGAGGAGTACAAAGACCAAGCTAAATCTTATGACAGTGAACCAGTAGTGGAAATGATCATAACTAAACGGTAGTACCTGTAACATAATAAAATATTGAAATAGTTAACTCGACATCATCAAAAAACTCAACTGTAACTGAACAACAGCACAAAGAACATGAAAATCAGAAAACACCAAGGTATGTAAGGCTTAATGACTCTAAAAATCAGAACATTGGAGACAAAAACTATTGGCAATTGACACTTAATTGGTTGGTTTCACTATACTGTCATTGATGGCACCATATTATTGTGTTCCAGCTTCATGTTTTGGTTCAGTTGTGTACCATCAAGGACTTCATAGACACTTCACCAACACTAGCATGACAAAAGGACTTCTTTGGTTACTAGCAATGCAGGACAACATGGTTTAGTTAAGGTTATTGATATTGGAGGCCAACATCTCTTGGATTCAGCATCGGTAATTGATTTTGATACTTATACATTTATGTTATCTGACCAACATGTAATTTCATATTGTATATATATTTGTAAGCCGACATAAGGAATGTAAATTTATATAGGGTATATAGGTCAATTGGAAGGAATATGCTAGAGAGATTATGTATGTGAGGAATTTTATGTAAGGGTTATTTTGGTAAAGAGTTTAGGGTTTCATACCGAAACGGACATAACTTAAACCGGAACTATACTCTAGCATAGAAGATGCTATCTTATAAATTCAACATTTCTCTGGATTGTAGTCTAGATTTTATGTATTCAATGAGGCTCCTTTTGTGATTGAGCAGTGTGCTCTAGGATGTAAGCCTTCTAGCAAGTACAGGCCCCTCATATTTTATAATATCTCTTAATATGGCCAGTGGATTGATATTGTGGGTCACAAATCCCACTGTGGTTTTTCCTCTTTGAGGTTTTTCGCATATAATTCTATATATTATTGTTCTCATTTCTGTGATTGACTTTTTGGTTTCTTTACTTCTTTCAATTTTGTATGTATCAGTATACTCATTGGTGTATGCATGTTTTAATAAGGCTAAGATTAATCATTCTCATTTAACATTGATTCACCCCCCCCTCTCAATTTTATTTGATTCCAACAGTTGGTATCAAAGCCTTGTGCCTTGGAAGAAGTTTAACAGCTTGAGGAAGATCCTGAATCTGGAATCCATGGATATGGCTTTGGAGAAGCAACTTGAGATGTCACTTGAAGACTATGATGCTAAAAGATTGAAGAACTTAAAGCTACAAGATGAATTGAATTCTTCTAAGGAATTCATTCTTGTCCTACAAGAGAGGCTATCATCTGTTCAGGCTAGGAGGAAGGAACTTTTGCAAAGTTAGGATGATGAAGAGAAATATGCACTTAAGGAACAATGTCAGAAATTGAGTCAGGAGAACATGGTAATAAAAAATGAAATACAAGTTATAACTATGAGGATGATATGGTGAGAGATGATTTAGTACAATCCTAGAGTAATGAATAAGAGCTTGAGAGACAAATGATAATTCTAAGAGAAGATTTAACTATTGCAAGTGAGTATAAAGAAAAATTCAAGATTAGCTCAACACAACTAGATGAGTTATTGAAGAGACAAAGGCATATTGGAGATTCTAGTTGACTTGGATTTGAGAAAGGATAGAGTTTCGGTACTACTAATGAATATCAAACCATAAGGCACAGGTAAGGCAAATTAATGCTTATAAATTCAATGGTAGATGTTTTGTTTGGAACAAATTTGGTCACATGGCTAGATAATGTGGAAATAGACCAAATATGAACCCTGATTCTACTCCCGGTAAATTTTTTAAATACAATAATTATGGTCATAAAATAGAAGATCACGAAATCAATTTTAAATGCTATGCATGTGGAATGTTTAGACATATGGCTGATCGGTGGAGGTCAAGCAATTTCATTGATTTTAGAAAAGCAATTCAAAGGAACAATGTTATATTTTATGCATGTAATGAGGTTGGACATATTGCTAAATTTTGTAGAAGCATAAATCCACTGGTTGGTAATGAACAGTCAAATGAGAAAGGAAAAGAGAAGGTTAGTGAAATATGGCAAGATCATACTCAGAGATGGGTTAGGAAGACTGAAGAACAATCATCAAATGAAAATGTCCCAGTTACTTATCCGATAGAGGAGGCTGCTCCTGCAGCAACAAATAGCTAATCCAGTAACTAAGGTAGATGTCTTAGGGGTAGGAAAAATTTATGAAGATGTTGTATATGCCCCGAGAAGAGGTTATGAAAGATGTTCCAAATATTGGAGATGATTATCTAGCATGGATATGTTCTGTGTGAGATCCGATATCTTTCAGTGATAGTCATTTATGTCAATGGAAGATTAGGGTTTTTCATGGAGGTTAAAAGGTTGAATTGACTTCATTTTTTATCACCTTGCATTGAGATCAATTTTAGAGCAACTAAGAGCGAACCAAGGCAATTAAGAGAAATCAGATTTTTTCTTGAGTGATTTCACCGAGGTCTGGAAGAATTTGTTGGAGGTTTTCACTAAGAGCGATCAAAGGTATTTATCTTTAAAAATGGAAGTGGGATCACCATCTATTCCTATTTTTCTTGCAAACCTAACTATAGTAGAGGTCAAGGACCACCCCAGGACAATTTTCAAGTGTTATCCACATGTGGCTACCCTGGAAGATTTGGTTGGAGCATTTTCTCATGTTTCTGAGGGAGTTGTCTATGTATAAGATGTTAGGGCATATATTCACTATCACATTGTGGACTTGGGAACTTTTGAAATTAAGGGCATGTATATGAGTGAGCTGATGGGAGAATTGGGAAAGATCAAACTGACATACCAACACATTGAAGGCCTAGCATTTACTGGCATTCTGGATATTCCAAAATTTGAAGATGAGATAATTAGATATGTTCTGAGTAGAGTACATGGGGAATTTATATGGTTAGATAGACCCTACAAAATCACCAAGGAAGTCATCTGGGAAATCACTGGTTTACCATCAGTTGGGAAACATCTAGACAAGAAGGTTTCAAATGATTTCGTGAACAAGATCACTGACGTGACATCTGACAGGAGATCTATGAGAGTGAGCACTAATATCGACACTGACATCAGATTTGGTAGCATGATCATCAGGTATAAGGTAAATTAGTCAAACCGACTGAATTCTGTTTCCAATTCATGCATTTTAGTTGCATGCAAAATGATGAGAGAGAATGTGAAATTAGATCTATGTGGTTGGATGCTACATGAGTTGTTAATAAACCTTTGAAAGATTAAGGGTGAAAAGAAGGGAACCTTTTGGTAAGGCAACTTGATAGTTTTGTTGATTTTATTTTCATGAATGATATACCTAGTTTTGGTAAAAGGCAGTGGGCATTTGACATCCCGGTAGGGAGACAATTGAAATAGTCAATTGCTACTTTAGGAAGTCAGAGAGATGACAAAGTTTGGGGATATTTCAAAGTATTCTAGAAATATATGAGGTCGAGGGTAAGGGTACCTGAGCTTATTGTAGAAAAATATTCAACTGATATAATGCTTCATGGCGAAGAAGGATGAAACACTTATGGAAGAAGTTAAGCCCCGAAAGATTTGGAATGAGGAAATGGGCTATTTGGTGGATACATGGATTCTTGATGCCTATGCAAAAATGTTGATTGATGCACCAATTGATGAGGTAGAGAAGTCTTATGGTACTACACAACAGAAAACACATGAGGTTGAAACAAAGCTCAACCAAAAGAAAAGAGAGAAGAAAGAAGGAAAATCTAGAAAATTTGTGGAGAAAGTTTGAAGGGACATTAAAGCATTAATTGATGTTGTCCCGGAGAAAGGTCAGAAGAGGAAGAATCTTGAAGTACACATTGAGCTTGTTACTGAAAAATTTGAATCTGACGATGATACACCATTGGCATGTAAGAGGGCTATTAGGAAAAGAACAGAGGAAACAAAGGTACAAGCTAAGAAGCAACCGGTTAGGAAGGTTACACTCCAAAATACCATCATAGAAGCAAGCACCAAAGACAACACCTTCAGCTGGATCCAGTACTTCAAAGAGGAAGAAGAAGAGTGACATCAATTTAGCAATTCAATCTAGTAATGTGAATATCATCTCACCTAAAACTTGTGTAGTGTTAGTAGATGAGATATTTTGGGATATTCATTGTAACGTTCTTTTTATTTGACATTCTTTTTAGAATTTTATATGGCATTGATGTTAAAAGGGGAGTGAAATAGATGTGAAAAAAATCAATAATAGGAGTTGTATACATTAGGGGAGTTATGGAGATATGGGAATTATAGATATGGAGATATGGAGTATTTTGCGTTAATGGATATTCATCTCAGGGGGAGCAAGGCAGGATGAAACTGGGAGATGAAACCTTGACAATTTTTTACATGATCATTGCAATCAATGCCAAAGGGGGAGATTGTTGGCAACTGACACTAAATTGGTTAGCTTCACTATTTGTCATTGATGGAAACATGGTACTATGTTCTAGCTTCATGTTTTAGTTCATTTGTGTACCGACAAGAACTTCATAGACACTTCACCGACACCAACACCAACACCAACATGACAGAAGGATTTCTTTGGTTATCGGCAATGCGGGTCGACATGGTTTAGTAAAGGTCATCAATATTAGAGGCTAACATCTCTTGGATCTGGGATCAACAATTGATTTTGATACTTATGGATTTATGTTATCTGGTCAAGATGTAATTTGATATTGTATATATCTTGGTAAGCTGATATAAGGCATGTAAACTTGTATAGGGTATATAGGTCAATTAGATAGATTATTTTGAGATATGGATCATGATGCAAATATGTGATTGGAAGGAATATGTCAGAGAGATTATGTATGTGAGGAAATTTATGTAAGGGTTATTCCGGTAAAGGGTTTAGGGTTTCAGACCAGAACAAACAAAGCTTAAACCGAAACTGTATTCCGACATAGAAGATGCTATCTTAGGAGTTCAACACTTCTCTGGATTTTATGTAGTCAGTGAGGCTACTTTTGTAATTAAGTAGTGTGTTCTAGGCTGTAAGCCTTCGTGCAAGTGCAGGGCCCTCTTTTTTTGTAATACCTCTTCATATGGCAAGTGGATTGATATTGTGGATCACGACTCCCATCGTGGCTTTTCCTCTTTGAGGTTTTCCACATATAATTTTGTGTGTTATGGTTCTCATTTATGTGATTGGCTTATTGGTTTCTTTACTTCTTTCAATTCTGTATGTACCGGTATACCGGTTGGTGTATGCATGTTTTAATAAGGCTAAAATTAATCATTTTGATATAACATTGACTCACACCCCCGTCTCAGTGTTATGACAAGGAGAAGATTGAAAAATCAAGAGGTATGTTTCATTTCTCAGATTGAACCGACATTAGTAATTGAAGCTTGTATAGATGAATGTTGGATGAAAGCTAGGGAAGATGAATTAGATCAAATAGAAAAGAACAATACTTGGACTTTAGTTCCTCAGCCTAAAACTAAGAATGTTATTGGAACTAAATGGGTTTTTAGAAACAAATTCAATGAGGATGAACAAGTTGTAAGAAATAAGGCTAGATTGGTCTGCAAACGATATTCTCAGAAGGAAGGAATTGATTATGGTGAAACTTTTGCACCGATAGATAGAATTGAAGCTTTTAGACTACTTCTTGCTTATGCAGCCTATAAGAACTACAAGGTCTATCAGATGGATGTTAAGTATGCATTTTTGAATGGAGAACTTGAAGAAGAAGTCTTTATTGAGCAACCAGATGGATTTTTACTGACAGATGACAAAAATATGGTTTGAAAATTAAGGAAAATCCCTATATGGACTAAAACAGGCTCCTAGAGATTGGTATGCAAGGTTGGATAAGTAGCTTTTGAAGCTTGATTTTATAAAAGGTAATGCTGAAACTAACCTATATTATAAGATCACTAATGATTATATTTTGATTATTGAAGTATTTGTTGATGATATCATTTTTGGAGGTGACGAAAAATTGTGCATGGAATTTTCTGATAATATGTAGAGTGAATTTGAAATATCTATAACTGGAGAAATAATATTTTTTCTAGGTTTGCAGATTACTCAGACTGACAAAGGCATCTTTATCTATCAAACTAAGTATATAAGGGAATTGTTGAAGAAATTTGGTATGGAAAATTCTAAACTGGTTAGTACTCTTATGGTTACAAGTGAAAAATTGTCAATTAAGGATGTATACCCTTCAGTAAATTCTATAAGATATAAATCCATGATTGGTGGTTTGCTATATTTAACTCAGACTAGACTGGATATGATGAATGCAGTCAATATTGTGTCAAGATTTCAAAGTAATCCAAGAGAAAATCATGAAAGTGTAATAAAATGGATATTCTAATATTTCCAAGGTACAATTGAATATGGTTTATGGTATCCTAAAAATGATGACTTTACTATTGTCACGGAGGATTGCACCCATGATGCTAAGCATAAAACCAAGAAATCTTGTTAAACATGGAAACACCTTCGAGCCTGTGGGTTCCTCAAAGTGAAGGTGAATCTCTAGGTTATGGGATGGCTTCCCTTGAATCCCTCCTAAAAACTAAATTAATGATGTGGAAAAGAGTGAGAAATAATATGAAAATATTGAAATCTGCAACTAAACTAGGAGGTGATACACTAAAATTATAATGGTAATAGCCTAAAAACTCACAAGAATATGACATAGCTTGGCCCACACAAAGTAATTGTACTCTTCAACCACATAAACATTTCCCAGGAAGGTTAAGGAAATCATAAACTTGGAAGGAAAACTAGTTTCACAACCAAATTAACAATTATCCCTTTTACACAACCTAAAACCTCTGATTATATAAAAAGAAAGGATACATGCACATGAAAGAAATTGAAATTCAAAGGTTTTTGAAATAAAAAACATAGAAAATTCCTGTCAAATCTGCAAAATGAACATGCACAATTACAAAGGCAAAGTCATGAAACTCTGTAATATCAAAGGAATCCTACTATATAGAACTAAAAATAAACTATAGTGTTGAGATACAATTCTTTTCTGCAAAAATGTGTATGCAAAAAGAAAGAACTAGGGGGAAAAAGGAGGAGAAAGAATATATAGAATCCATGAAGCTCATCTCCTTCAAAAACCCTAATAGAAAAACCTGCATGAGAAAAAGCCTTGGGTGAATTTGCCCAAAAAGGATTAAAAAACTCATGCCAAAATATGTCAAAAATAACCACTGATGCTCAAAAAGGTCTTCAACTGCAACTACATGAAAAAGAACTCCCATTGCCAAATATAGAACTGCCAATCTTGCCCAAAAAAGCTCCATTTAAAAAGAAAACTCACTGTCCAAAAAACTGCATATATGTGTGCCAAAAATATCTCTAAAAAGAAACAATCCCTTTCTACTAAAACATATAAGTCCAAGATGCCAAAAATAGCTGATAACTGAAAAAGTCCCTCCTTTTGTAATTTTGCATGCATGCTGCTAAATATAGCTCTGTTGAAAAACATCTCTATCCTTGAAAACGTTGCATGTCCTCTAATGCCAAAAATAGTTGCTAAAGTAAAAGCAAACCCCTTCCTACATACGTTGCATGGAAATATATACTTTTTCTTTTAATCCTTAGAATAATTTTAATTTAACATTTAATTAAAACAATTTGTTTTAATTAGATATTAATTTTCTTTTGATATTTCTTGTTTTATATTTTAATATATTTTTATTAAACTTTAAAACAAAAAAAAATCTTTTAATAAAATCATATAAAAATATAATTTCCTTCATATGAGGCAAAAAGAAATAAGGCTTTTTAAAATGTTTTAAATCCTTTGTCCCTTTATTTAGGTCTTTACAATACATGAATTTGTTTTTCTTAAAAAAAAAGGCCCATTTGAAACTTTGAACTAGGAATGCATTAGTAACAAACCCTAATTATAGCACCTTTTTTTTTTTTTGCTTCATTTTTGGCGGCCACTATGCACTCATTGGGTCGAACTGGGGATTTGAAATGGTGCTTCCTTTACATTAAGCTCAGACTTCTCTGCAATTGTTTGCATGGTATGTGATATTTTACTTCATGTCCTCATGTCTGGTTAGCAGTAGGTTGCAAAATGACTATAAATACATGCTTTGGACTACATTTTGAGGGCTACAACAAAGTGTTGTTATTCATGTGCATATCTATATTTAGGATATTTTTTAATGAAAATCCTAAATATAGATATGTTTTGTATCATCATTAGTACTCTTTGTGCTACTATCACTATCAAAAACCTTAAGAGCTGATCATTTTCCAGACGTGATAGAGTTTCTTTGAAGTCGTGAAAATAAATTTGGCACTATATTCATGAATTCTTTGTCCATCTTTTGAGCTTCCATATTTGTCTTTGAAAAGTATCATTTACCATTAGATCATGTGTTCTTTAAGGAATTTTCTAATTTATCTTTTCTCGTTGCTAGGGACTATTTTCTTACAGATATTCTACTCATGATGTAGGTGATGGTATGATGAAAGAATAAGTATTCGGTAGAATACTAAGAGGGGTGGTGAATCAGTATACTAAAAAACTGATACAAAGTTCCCAAACTCAAATTCAATCAAACAAAGTACACATATCATAATCAAGATCAATATTCATAAGAATACTTGACATCAACCGGTTTGACTGTTATGACAACTTAACAGTAATCAACTTCAATCTTGTAAACATCAACAATGCTTAATTATATCTCAACATATTCATCTCTCAATGCTTCCAGTTATCATGTCTTATCAGAAGTTAATCAAATCAACAAATAAGATCATAACCACAAAAACATTCACCACTTGATACAAATGTTTATACGTGGAAAACCCAAATAGGTAAAACCCACGGTGCGATGAGACTCACAAGGATAGCTATTTGAACTCTTCTTAAGTTCACCCTATTAGGAGCCAAGCCTATTAAAGCTTTGTAATAAGTCCTATTAAGAACTAATTCTGGTTAGGAATCACCTAGTTAAGGGATTTACAAATATGCCTTGATGAAAAGCACAATACCCTATTAGGAGTAACCTCATTGGAGGATTTAAGAATCCAAGCTAATGGACCACCTCGTTAGAGGATTTAATAAGTAACCAAGCTTGTTAGAGCTTACCCGGTTAAGGGATTTCACTTCTACTATAATTGTTAGAAAACAACATGTTTTTTTGATCTATCTGAATAGCACTACATATTCTTGATCAGATCTTTTTAAGCTTCAATCTGCCTTTTCTCAAAGTTCATATCCATTTACCGGTTAGGCAACTACACACTCAACAGGTTTCTTCCAATCTTGCCAACAACTCTTACAAACAACTTCATCGACCTTAAATACAAATCAATTAGGTTGGTAACACAACCAAAACCTAATTCCCATCATCGAGATTACAAACAAGTGGGTATAATCTTGACCATTAGAAATCATAACAATCTCTTCACATTCTTGAAGAAAATTCCAACCACTTCATGATCACCACTTCATCGGACTTTGTAACTCACCACACGCTATGCATTAGATGCAATCCACTTTGATCCTTTCCTAGACAACAAACAAATGTGCCAAAACAATATGAACTTATGCTCATACAATGATCACACGTGTCTCCATCATTATAGCTCATCAGATAATAAACCAAGAAACTTGATCGGTTAGGGTTTAACAGCTAATAATGTTTACCGGTTACATTGCATAGAAAGGTTTAACCCTTTACATTGGTGTACCGGTTCATCTCACAAACTTAACATATCGGTTTACAATATCTTCCTCAAAGCTCTTCCTATCGGTTACTAGCCAATATCAAATACAACAATATCAACAATAACATGAATACCATTACAAGTTCAATTGACATCAATGACAATATATCATTAATGCAATCTATATGCAAAATGCCAACATACTAAAAATGCCAATAGTAGGAGCATATGACATTCCTTATAATCTTAAAAAAATTCATTCCTTCTTTTATTTTAGTATTGTTCTTATAATATTGCTTACCGTATGCCATTTCTATGGATCTCTTTCTATCATACATTGTTGAAAACCATGTGTTTTGATCCATATCACTATTATAGGACAACAAATTATAAATACATATCCATTGTGTTGCCGACATTGAAAAGCTCTTTTGCTATTGTGAATATTGGTGCAGGTTTATGAGTTTTATTATAACTAGAATGGTCCATTACTTACCTTTAGGAGCTTTTCTAATGGATGACAGTAGTATAGGCTTCCATTCACTATCACCTTGTCTCTGTAATTACTATACCTTTTCTCAAAAAACTTGTAAAATATTAACATGATCCTCACTGTTAAAATCTTTTCAAATGCTAGCTTGTATTTTTTGACAATGACCTATCATTTGACTTTGCTCTGATTCTATGACAAACCTCTTTGGGTGTAAGATTTATTATTTTTTTGATGCTTAGCTTAGAGAGCTCAATGGCTGCAAATATGATTATACCCCATGATGTAACTATATATTTGTAAATTATTGTCATTGAATAGATTGATATCTCTATGACAAAGCTATTTTGAATGTAAGAAAACCATAATTTTTACTGTACCACCACCATCTTGACTCGACTACAATAAATGAATTTATTTTGATCTTTTATAGCCATTGAGATTGTATTATGAACTTTATTTTATCCTGTCAATGGCAACTCCTTGAAGAATTTGGACAATGAAATTATTTATGTCTTCATCTTATGGTACTGTACTATGTGTAGTACCCATCCTCGATCAGACTCTTTTTGTATCTATGTTTGACTTTAGTTGACTGTTCAATGGAACATTATTGTATAATGATTCAGACTTTATGCGATGTTATTTCATGCTCTATCTGGTTTTATGGTGTATGAGTTCATGTAGTATCTTAGTGCTTATGATTAATGTTATTTTATGGATCATTCTCATGGACTAACACTTTTACCTCATATGTATGATGCATTATTTATATGTTGCGTGTTTGCAAGTGTATGGGATGAGAGGGGATGATTTTCCTTCACTCACTCCGATGAGACAAGGAACCTCATGATTCTCCTTCATCAGTGTGCGTGTCATGTTTGTTTATATATATTTGTCTATATGCACATGTGGTTCTTTGGTGCTGGACATTGCAGGTATAAGTATCAGGTAGGTACGGGGTATCAACTCCACCTAGTTTCACAGGTTTGAGCATGCCTTATATGTCTGATGGGAGTGGAGGAGATAGTTGTTGGACCCTAGCTTGACTTACAGTTACACTGATGTGGATGTTGTCAGTTGGTCAGTTTTCCTCAGTTGAATGGAATGGGAGTATGAGTGCTTTAGTGTTTCATCTTGTGAGTCATCATTTGAGTATTCCTTGTTTTGCATGTTTTTGTTTATTTAAATGGTTATTTAATTAAGTGGATGATGCTATATTTGAATTGGTGTAATTATTTAATTATTATGCTCTTAAGATTATTGATTTAATTAGATTAATGATTTGCTATATTAAATGGTTAAATTGGCTTATTTTATTGTGTAAAGTTGTATTAAAATATATTGTGAAAAGAAATAAGTGATTTCCTTGCCATTTTAATGCTAAATACTTATGTTGAAAGAAAGTATTATGAAAATAGGAAATGAAATAAAAATAAAACCTTTTCCTTTTACCTTTCCATTTGACTTTGGTGTTTTATTTAATTGGAAAAGAATTATTTATGGAAAAAGGTAAATCTGATTGTTTTTACTTTTTAAATAATTTAATCTGATTGGTTGGAAAAAAATTTAACCTAGAAAGTTTAGGTTGAAATATATTTTTCCCATATATTCCTGGAAGTTCATAGGACACGGGAAGAGGGAGGCAAAATTTTGAAGGAGAAAATTGGAAAACCATTTTGCAAGAGGAGCTGGAATTGGTTTTGGTTTGCAAGATTGGGATTCTTCCATTCAGTTTGCTTCCTGGTTTGCTTGAAGGTTGGATAATCTCTTCTTATTTTGCAATTTAATTTTGAATGTTTTAGTAGCTTCCTCTGTGTTGGAAACATATAAATCTCTTTGTAAATTCTTGTTGAATGACTGGAATGAAAGAAAGAGTGTCTGTGATTGATGATTTTGATGAATTCATATCAAATGTTTGCATATGGGAAAGAAAAGGTTCGTCTTTCTATTTGTTGTTTATTATTTGTTCTTCAAAATCAAGTTCTTGAATTATCTCTTCTATTGGAAAAGAAAAGGTTCATCTTTCTATTTGCCCAATATTTGGGGCTTATGTTGGCAAAAATTGGTTATTTGCCCTTGCAAGACGCAAGGAATTCTTCCTATGTAATGGAAGTGAAGAAATTTATTATAGTCATTCTCCTATCTATTAAATTCTTCTTATATTGCCCAATCTCCTTATAATTGGGGCTCTTGTGTGTTATTAATTCACCATTTACCTTACTGGTAAATAATCCTTTCATATTTTTGGATTTGGGCACTGTGTATGTGCTCTTGTGAAATGAAGAGGGGATGTATTGGTTTATATTATATTGTTTTTTTTAGATTTATAATAAATTGTTTTATTATAGTTTCACCCCCCTACCCACGTGGCAGGCTAGCCCCACCATGTGGGATGGTAGTGTCCTGCTATGCAGTAGCAGCACTACCAGTCGGTAGGGCTGCTACATGGTAGCAACACTTCTGGTTGGTAGGGCTGCTACATGGTAGGAGTGCTATAGGTTGGTAGTGTCCTGCTATGCAGTAGCACTGCTTCTAGATGGTAGGACTGCTACGGGTCAGTAGAAGTACTATCGATCGGTAGTGGCTGCTACCAGCGGTAGCAAGAAAAACTGCTACCAGCAGTAGCAGCACTACTGATGGGTAGTGTCTGTTGCTACCGGTAGTAGCACTATCGCGGGTAGGCTTTGGCCCCCGTGTGCCATTTACCCTTTGCCACACAATTAAATGTGCCATTAATTATTTTTTAAATGCAATGAATTTTAAAGTTAGATTTAATGTTAAATATTAATGGTAGTTATAAAGTGATTTTTATATTGATTTAATAAAATTATTTATTGAAATCAAGGCTTTGGAATTATTAATTCAAATTGATAAATTTGGATGTATTTTTGGAAATAGATCACATGTTTATATAATTCATATTGTTATTTGGTTGAATAATTAATATGGATTTTATTCTATATTGGTGTATTGAATTTGGAAATTAAATAGAAGTGAATGATGTTTTTGAATGATGCATTAATTAAAGGGTGTTTTTATTGAAATTTCAATCAATGGTATTCGCGACTGTTTATGATTCTATTTTCTCAAAGATTGTCTTGGTGCGAACTTAGGAATATTAGCTTTCCTTGCAAAGAGTATTATTGGTGGTTATTTCTCATCTGTGGTTTAGTCGTCCTATTGTGGCGTATTTGGTACCTTTTGATCAAGTGATGTAATATGATGACCTTATTGTCTTAACCATGTGGTGTCTTTTCCTTATGGTTAACCAATAGTTAGTATGTCCTTCTTTGACCACTTGTATTTGGATAGTTGTGTTATGGTTGTCAGCTTTTCCATAGGGTCCTCGTGGAGTGACCATGTTTGCCTAGTGCCCTTTGAGAGAGTGGCGTTTTCGTGGGGGTCGGGCTCGAAGTGGATGGTAGGATGACCCCTTGAAAGTCAGTTAATAAGTGATAACATAATAATTTTATTATAAGGTCAGTAGTTTATAAACATTATATAAGATACTATACCCCGTGCATGGTTGAGTGCTCGTATAGGCTCAAGGTGTAGTGGGAAGGCCTGAAATGGAAAACCAACCACCTTGTCATAACAAAGGGTTGGTAGGGTCTGCATGAGATGTAGTTGGAGCCGAAGGTTTGGGAAAGGTTACCAGGATAACCTAGGTTAGGGTCGGTGACCTATGCAAACCTACCATGGTAACCATCTTAAGCTATGTGATGACACTCTCTGTTTAGGGTCACTTGTGTATTGTGATGTTGAGTCACTTGTGTATTGTGATGTTGAGTCACTTGAGTATTGTGATGTTGAGTCACCTGGAATATTGTGGAGTTGTATTGTACTATCATGGAGTAATATTGTTTTGTCAACCATGTCATGCTTATGCTTGCTTGAGGGTCCTCTGCTATCTCCTAGCACGATGGGGTGATTCCATTTTGGGAATTACATGGTCAGGTCGTAGTGCCACTTCCCATCAAATGTTCTTGTTTGTACCTTCATGCAAGGATTGGCTTCACAGGTGCTTTTGTGGTTCGTGACTCATGATTTAACTCACGTGGAGATTATTACTCTTTGGAGACCTATGTGGTCAATTGTATAAATGAATTAATGTAACCTTGTAATTTGGCTAAGTTGTAAATTTTATATGTATTGAGAGCCATGTATTGGAAGATCAATTTAATCCTAAGTTTGGATGTTATTTATCAGCTTTCTATATGGTTAGTTTAAATTCTTTATTGAAGAGAAATTATATTGTATCCTTTCAATCTTTCAAATGGAATAATTTGTTATCGCATATGGCTTATTATGTTTTTGAGTAAATGATGGAATATTTGATTAATCGTAATTGTGGAATTTAACTTTTAGTTTAATTCTTTGTTGGTAACCCTTAAGGAATTCTGGTGTAAGTCTTTTGCTTGTGTTGTTATAGTGCTATTGTAGTTATTAATGCACTTAATATGATTTATACTTAAAAATAAATAAATCATTATTTCACCCTTAGATGTAGTGTTCCTGGTGGGGCATTATATTTGGTATCAGAGCCCATGTTTTAACACTGGGTACTCTGGGTTTGTAGTGAGCCCATGCAACTAGACTTTTGATCAGGTCTTAGTGGTTGTGATTTCCTTGTTTTTATCCTTGTCGTAGATCCAAACCTTTTTCTCTTTTGCAATGTTAGGTCATGGCTAGGAGAGCTAAGGATAGTGGTCATGTTGGTGGCCACAATAGAGGTAGAGGTGGGGGATAGGGTCGAGGTTCTGACCACCATAGTCCTTTACCACCACCCACGCATGTGAGTGTGGATTAGGATCAGTCTGTTCATAAAGATGAACAAGATTCAGGAGAGAAGGTTCTCGAAAGCAAAGAGTTGCGATAGATGTTTTAGGAGGTTCTAGCTAGACTAGGCCCCAAACCTGAGGCTGATCAACCCCTTCATGCTTAGATTGAGGAGTCACATCAGTAGGTTCTTGAGAGAGAGAGAGAAGTCCTAGTGGACCAGGATCCAGCTACCATGGGTCACATGAGGGACTTGATGAGGTCCAACCCTCCTTTCTTTGACAATAAAGGTATCCATTTCGAGGCAACGACTTGGCTTATCAGTTTGGATCGGTGTTTCACCATGTATCCATATGGTAGAAACACCAAGGCAAGATGTGCTATCATGCATCACGAGTGTTTCACATCTATCTGGTGGTGGTTAGAGGAGGAGAGGATCAGTGTGAGCATTAACACCATATCGTGGGAGATCTCTCTGGAGAAATTCAGGGGACGATTTCTTTCACTCCAATGGAGGGAGTTGCGTGCAGATGAGTTCTATGCTATATGCTAGTTTGGTATGATAGTAGATCAGTTTGAGCACATGTTCTATGAGCTCAAATAGTATGTTGGTATTGGCAACGATGACGCGATGCTTGTTCAACACTTCTTGAGGGGTCTAAATGATCGCATCAGTGAAGGAGTGAGAGTGTTTGAGTTTGCTTCAGTAGAGGTAGCCATGGCTTAAGCCAGGATGGTGGAGCAGAATCTTGGCCATGCAAATGGCGTTTAGCCTACAATGTAGATTGGGAGTGATCCTTTCAGTGGGTCTAGAGTGAGAGGGAATCATTCCTAGACTGTTGCACCTTTTATGGGTCCTTAGGCACCCACTAAGGGTGGTCAGTTGTAGCCACCGAGACCAAACCAATCTCAGAGCTAGTAGGGTGGCAACTCTTAGTATAGGAAGAGAAGGAACTTGTAGAGGAGCAGGGAGAGTTTTCCATGGCAGTCCTCTCAGAGTGCATCTCAGGCTCCTACTAAGGGAATCTTTCAGCAGTCCAATGGGCCATCAGGGAGTAGAGGACCCGGTAGAGGGGCTTGCTTCACCTACAGACAGTTTGGTCACATTGTCACTCAGTGCCCTCAGTGTTCTCACCAGATGGGTAGTTAGAGGCCAACAGTATTAGAGCCGACAGTGGGGGATGCAGGTAGATCCCATAGAGTATTTGCAGTAGTTGATGACCACTAGGTTGAGCATCAGGGTATAGTGATTGAGGCTGTAGGTGTTTTGTGTGGTATCCCTATCTCTGTAGATTTTGACTCTGATGCTTTATATTCTTTCATTTAGTCATCCATTATGGAGTGGTTTAGGCTCACATCTACTAAGTAGGTGAATAGGTGGCAAGTAGACTTAGCTACCGATGTGCATGTGTCTATTGATGCCTTCATTCCTAGTTGTGAGTTGGACCTAGGACCCTTTGTTACTTCAGTTGACCTTTGAGTCATTCCTTTGGTGTCCTATGGAGTTGTGTTGGGGATGGATTGGCTATCATCTCATAGCATTCATGTAGATTGTCATCTAAAGACAGTAGACTATTTAGATGACCATGGCAGAAAAGTGGGGATCATTGGAGTTTAGCGATCAATATCCTTAAGTATGATTTTCGTTTTGCAACTTAAGTGGTGTATGTGTCAAGGATGTCATCTTTTTACAGTTTCTCTTGAGGATGTGGATGAGGAAGAGAGTTGAGAAATCACTCTTCAGGATGTGTTTCCTTTGGATATTCCTAGTATGCCTTCGAAGTGACACATAGACTTTCACATTGACTTGGTTGCTAGTGTGGAACCTATTTTGAGAGCACCATATCGGATGACTTCTTAGGAGTTGAGTGAGTTGAAGTTGCAGGTCAAGGAATTGTTGGCCAAGGGGTTCATTCATCCTAGTGTTTCTCCTTGGGGTGCACCTATAATATTCATTAAGAAGTGTAAAGCGGAAAATTGCGATCGAACCCTAGTTGCTCTCCCCTCTTCCAACTCCGAGGAGAGAGAAGGGAGGTTCGCTAGGATTCGATGGTTTTCACTTAGGGGAGAGACTTTACATTCAAAAGAGGGGTTGAAACCCACAAGATCCAATCCCACACAATGCAAGATTGGATGCTAAATGTGTTTCAAGGGTTAAGACAGCAAGGCTACCCTCTTTCGTAAAGAATGTTGTTAAGGAAATTAAGCTAGGAATGCATAGAAAGTCATAAAGATTCACTTATAAACTGAGTTCGGAATACAGTATGAAGCTGCGGACCTGGAATTAGCAGTAAAATGTCGATACGGCACTGTCCTGCAAATTTGAGCAAAAGTTGTCGGGACGATGGCGCCTGGCACCACGGTCCTCCGAAAAATCCGCGAAACGAAGGGGGATCTGTTCATCTCTGCACGAGGATTCCAGATCTTCAATTTCAGCCGCGTACCTGCAACCTACACACAGAAAAGCGAAGACGATTGGGGGGTTAGGGATTAGGGGTTTGCCTTTAGGTCAAACCCTGGTTTTGGAATTAACCAAGAAATGAGCAAGTGTTGTAAATGTAAATGTATGTAAAACAAGTACTAATACCTTGTTCTAAGGATGTTTGTATCCTTATGTGTGAAGGTTTAGATGTTGTATGTTGTATGTTGTAGCATGTAGTATGTGATCTCCTCTTCAATGGTTGAATCCTTGTCTTGAATGCAACACTTAGCCTTGAATGGAGACTTGAAATGATCAATTGCTTGAAGGAATGCTTGAATGCTTGAATGCTTGAGTATAATTTCCACGCTTTGTACACATATCCTCTTCATCCCAAATGAGAGAGAAAAATGTAGTTTATATACTTGTCAATTAGGGCTGATAGACTGATTTTCCCGACCTTAGGCCGACCAGGAAATGTAATTTCCAATTTGCAAACAAAAAGACCCGAGACCCCTTAGGAGACCGGGCCCAAAATAGGACCCAGGGACCAGGGCGCTGGGCACCATGGTCCTGGGGACCAGGGCGCTGGGCGCTCTGGTCCCACCTCTCGGGACAGCAGGGTGTAAGGAGGTTCAGGCCAGGGTGCTTGAAAAATGCAGTTTTATGTGTCATGAGCAAGTTTCAGGGTCTCCATTCAGGTTGTGTGTTGCGTCACCATCGTGAAGACCGAAATGCGGTCGAAATTGCAAGTGTCACAATTTTAGGACGCTACATTTAGCCCCCACTTTAGTGGGAGTATGTATGCTCATACTTCCGGTAAAGTACAAGGAAACAACATTGAAAGACTTTCACCACGTCAAGGAGGCAAGATACACCAAGCCCCCAGTGGACTAAGGATCTTACGACTTCGATTGACAAAGTAAAAGGGAAGATCACGAGGGAGAACCATGACTGTCAGTAGTAAGGCTCCCTCACTATGAGTCATGCAAGAAAGATATCAAAAATTTTCAAGGCAAGGCTAAATTTGCCAAGAAATTTTCAAGTATCTTGAAAAGATATGAACGGGATGTATGCCCCCCTACGTTAAAGCGATCGCACATGCCTCAACAGGGGTGATTGTTTTAACGTAGTGATACACATAAGAAATGAGAAAGGAAAGGAGCACGTTATCACAAAGATTTAGCCCCCAAGTGTGAGATAAACCCAAGGATAATAGACACAAAACACAAAGCACGAGGTGACTTCGCTTTCCTCGGGGTCAGTATGCTGTATGATAATTCATGTATATATATCATATGTATGTATGCATAATTGTTCTTCATTCCCCAATCAAGGAAGGTCACCTAGAAGAAGGGAACACATGTGTCTTTTGAGTCAACATGAGAGAGATCGAGAGATCTCAATGCTTTGCATCGTCCTCAAGTAGACAACACCAAGGACAACAAATAGAAGAATGAGAATAACATATAGAAGAAGTAACAAAAGAGAGGAGGAGAGAATCTGCTATGCTAATGTAACTAGTCTAGCATGTCATCTGCCCCCCGATCTTGCTGATCAATGTTTCGGGAAGGCAGGGAACATGCCAGAGGAGGAACATCCAACACAGCAGATGGAGCTATCACAAGATCCAAACAAGGGCTATGTTCATGTTCCGAGCCACATTGTTCTTGTCTAGGAGCTAGGATAAGTGCTTTAGAAAATTCACTAGATAAATGGTTATCGACATCAACAAGTTCATATTCACTATCAGAAGCAAGAGGAGTAACATTTTCATCATGAATAACATTTTCATCTATATCATCATCAAGATTTATAAAAATAGGATCTTTAACTCACACCGGATCAAGACCATCATGCATCTTATGTTTAGGAGATTTAGGCTCAATGTTCGGCTGAGGAGAAAATGGAATAATGCTTGTTGAAGGTGTTTTTGGAGATTGCAAAGTTTGAGCTCTAAGATGACGCTTTCGTCGGCGTTCACATGCAGAACGATTTCGTCTAGTCTTAGTAGGAAGTGGAGAAGACTGAGGAGGAGGAATGTTCTCATCCTTAGCACTTGGGTGTTTAGGTTGTGGTCTCTTAGGCTGGATAATAGGAGAAGAAGAAGGTCTCTTCTCTCTATAAAAAGGAGGAGGAACTGCTCCATACAAAGGAGGAATTTTTGGTTTAGGGAGAAGACCAAGTCCATCATGACGAGGAGGTATAGGTCTACTCTTAGGAAGTTTATTAGGTATAGACATAGTCACATCCATAGGGATGGGTTGAGAATCTTCTTGAGGAAAGACATTAGTTTTATCTTTCAAAGGAAGAACTTCCTTCTCAAGAATGATAGGAATATCAAGTTTAGGTTCTCTAGGTTCACTTAGAGATAGGATCATATCTGTTTTCCACTTTTGATAAGATTTGAAAAGATGATCACTTCGCGGAGGAAGAGATTGGAATTGTTTAGGCCAAAAGTAATCAATAGGAACACTAGAGGTTCTTTCAGCTGGTTTAAAGAGACTATGATTGACAGTAACAACTTCACCATTATGGGGAAATTTCAAACACTTATGAATAGGAGAAGCAATAGCTTTCATGGAAGATAGCCAAGGATAGCCAAGCTTCACACGAAATTGTTCGGAAGATGGAATAATAGCAAAGTTCACATCAAGAGATTTGTTATGGACCTCAATAGGCAATGTAATAGAACGAATTGCAGGAGAAGAAAATGCATCAAATAATTTCACAATCACATCTGTTTTGTCATAAATCACTTGATTCAATTGCAAAGTAAAAAGAAATTCTTCAGTAATAACATTAACCATGCACGAAGGATCAATAAGCACTCCACGGCAAGGTGTATTCTTAACTTTTGCAACTATGTATAAAGGACCATCAGGTGCCCTAATGGTTTCACTGGAATCAAATGTGATGGAAAGTTCTTTAGGGATTTCTTGCTGCTCTACAAAGTTAATCACATTCGGAGTCATAGACACAAGACCATCAAATGAGAGAGAGGAATCATTAGCCTCAATTGCATTAGAGGTATGAGAAGGCAATGGATCGGTGAAAATCTGAAGATTTTGATTAGGAGGAGCTACAGATGTGTTGCCTTTATCATTCACTCCAGAAATAGAGATAGTATTGCTATCAATCAAATCTTGAATTTTACCCTTTAAAGAAAAACATTTTTCAGTATCATGCCCAGGCTGACGGTGAAATTGACAAAAAGCTTTGTTATCAAAATAAGGTGAAGTAATCTTTGCAGGATCGATTTGTCTTATAGGAGGAAGAGTAAGCACATTTTGTTCCAATAACTTATTCATAATACTATGCAATGATTCATTCAAAGGAGTATACTTTCTTTCTTTCTTGAAAAATTTAGAAATAGGAGGCACACCTGATGCTGCATTCACATTGTTGTTGATGATGTTTTCATTGAATTTGATGGAATCTCTATTCGGTTTAAACTTCCCAAATGGTTGTTGACTGCTATCACCCTTATCACTCGGAGCCATAGGATGTGATTGTTCCATTTGACTCACAGTCAGTTGATAATTGTGAAGAGTGGCGCACAACTGTTGGAAAGAAGTAAACTCAGAAAACAGAAGTTTGTCTCGAATATCTTTTTGTAAATTAGAAATAAAGATTCTTTGAATATCATTGTCAGGCACTGGAAAAGAAATTTGAGCATACAAATGCTTATATCTACCAATGAAATCAGTCACTTTTTCTTTAACACCTTGTTTACAATGCATTAAGTCAATCAAAGTAACTTTAGGACTTATATTGTTTTGAAATTGTTGAATGAAAGCATTTGCAAGTTGTTCGAAAGAAGTAATAGAATAAGAAGGCAACGAGCAATACCATTGTAGGGCTTTGTCTCTTAATGTTCTAGTGAATAGTTTTGCAAGCAACCTTTGGTCATAAGCAAAATCAGTACAAATTGTTTGAAAAGTCTTAACATGTGTTAGAGGATCTCCTTTACCATTATAAAGTTCCAAATGCGGGATTTCAACATGTTTAGGAGGGATAGCTCGAACAATGTCAAGAGAAAGTGGGCTCGCAACATCAAATGTGGGCACACTAAACTTAGATTGATTCATAGAGGCAATTTGTTGCTGTAAAGAAGAGACAGTTTGTGCAAGATTGTTAATGGTCGCTTCAGTCGAAGAGTTCATATTGGATGTGTTAGATTGAGATGGAGGTGTTATGTTATTGAAAGAAGGTAGAGAGTAAGGTGGTGGGACTCTATGATAATTAGTCATAGGAGATGATTGGACAGGAGGAACACTGCAAGGAGGAATAGAATGGTTAAATGAATTGCCCCCTTGCGTCATGTTCATTTGTGGTGATATAATAGGGACACTCATTGAAGGAATGAATGAAGAAGTCGGATTGAATGAAGGAAGAGGGTTAATTGAAGAAGAAGGGTTGCCCCCATGACTAGTAATCATGGGAGGAATTTCTTGTATAGAAGTAGCCATTATGTTTGATGTAAAGGTAGGTATACTAGCAATAGGAGTTGTCAAAGGAATAGAATGATTGACTTGTATAGGAGGTTGTGTATAACCCAAACTTTCAGCACAACTCTTCATAGGCATCACATTCGAATCCACAATGTGTGCAATACCATGCAAAATATCAATTCCATTCTTATCACTTTGAAGCATACGTTTTAGACCCTCAATTAAAGGAAGAGCTTGACTATCAGGGTATTCTTGAGACATCCATTGTCGAAAATCGTCAAATTGGTTATCCAATTTCGAAAGTTGTTCTTCAGAAACCTCATGGAGAGCTTCTTCATCATTAGGAGGATTAGAGGAATTACCCATGTCCTCGTTAAAAAGGCTATTCAAATTAGGTTCCATCTCCTCGGTAGTTAAACCTCGGAAAGACTTAATTCTACGGCTTCGTCTAACGGGAATAGTGTAAGTAGGGCTTATTGTTGTAAAACTCATGCACTAGAGAAGGAGAGAAAATTTTGATTTTAGAGGTAGCAATTTTCAGTAAAATCAGCCAATCTTCTGGATTTAAGCTGTTAAATGCAATTACAACAGTCTCCCGAAATTTCGGAAAAAATGCCCAGGACCGTGGCGCCCGGAGTGCAACACGGTCCTTGCAACTTTTTTCGAAATTTGCAGGGATGAAAGGTATGATGATTTTAGAGCTAATCTGAAAAAATTGAGTGATTTTACGATCTGTAGAGAGGCCAAATTAAAGTTGTAATCTCAAAATTGAACCCTATCAAGATTGTCGAAAAATGCAAAATTTGAATTTTTGAAAAGAGAGGGAAACTGAAATTTTGAATTTTATGATTTTAGAGGGAATGTCAAGAGCAATGCAAATTTTGAAATTTGAAAATTGACTCAATTTCACGCAAAATTCAATTTTGAAAGCGGAAATCAAAGTTGTTGTAATTAAGAACTTAATTTCAAAAGTCACAAAATGCAAGAATTTGAATAAAGCACTGAAATTTTTAATGAATGATAACACACTTTTCAGATTTAGGACAGTAAGAACACAATTTTGACACAAAATTTCAATTTCAATGATTTTTAAATGTTTAGAAGCCTTAATCCAAGCAATCACAAGACCAACTTTGACTGTTATTTTGAAGGTGTTAAAATTGATAAAATCAGCCAAAATTCTGGATTTTAGCAGGAAAATACAGTAAGATCTCGCTCCCGAAATTTCGGAAAAAATGTCGGGGACGATGGTGCCCGGCGCCACGGTCCTCGCAACTTTTTTCCAAATTTTCAGGGATGAAAGATATTGTAATTTTATTGCGGAATCCAAAGTTACAGCTGATTTGGAGATGTTTTGATCAGTGAAATTGTCGGACAAAAGTTGAATCAAGAGGGTTTCAAAAATTAGGGTTTTAACACTTAACCACTTAATTTTTACAATTAAAGCACAAATATGAATTAAAAATTTGTAATAGAAGGGCAGATCTAAAACAGGCATTAACATTTAGACATTTCGCAGGTTCAATTACCAAAAAGAAAATTTAGGGTTTTTATGCAATCACCTCTAAAATTTTGCAAAAGATCAAACATGGAAATGTAATCAATTTTTTTTTTCAGATCTAAGCATGAAAAATCAGAAAGGATGTTCATGTCGGGTTCACCAAAATGTAAAGCGGAAAATCGCGATCGAACCCTAGTTGCTCTCCCCTCTTCCGACTCCGAGGAGAGAGAAGGGAGGTTCGCTAGGATTCGATGGTTTTCACTTAGGGGAGAGACTTTACATTCAAAAGAGGGGTTGAAACCACAAGATCCAATCCCACGCAATGCAAGATTGGATGCTAAATGTGTTTCAAGGGTTAAGACAGCAAGGCTACCCTCTTTCGTAAAGAATGTTGTTAAAGAAATTAAGCTAGGAATGCATAGAAAGTCATAAAGATTCGCTTATAAACTGAGTTCGGAATACAGTATGAAGCTGCAGACCTGGAATTAGCAGTAAAATGTCGATACGGCGCTGTCCTACAAATTTGAGCAAAAGTTGCCAGGACGATGGCGCCCGGCGCCATGGTCCTCCGAAAAATCCGCGAAACGAAGGGGGATCTGTTCGTCTCTGCACGAGGATTCCAGATCTTCAATTTCAGCCGCGTACCTGCAACCTACACACAGAAAAGCGAAGAAGATTGGGGGGTTAGGGATTAGGGGTTTGCCTTTAGGTCAAACCCTGGTTTTGGAATTAACCAAGAAATGAGCAAGTGCTGTAAATGTAAATGTATGTAAAACAAGTACTAATACCTTGTTCTAAGGATGTTTGTATCCTTATGTGTGAAGGTTTAGATGTTGTATGTTGTATGTTGTAGCATGTAGTATGTGATCTCCTCTTCAATGGTCGAATCCTTGTCTTGAATGCAACACTTAGCCTTGAATGGAGACTTGAAATGATCAATTGCTTGAAGGAATGCTTGAATGCTTGAATGCTTGAGTATAATTTCTATGCTTTGTACACATATCCTCTTCATCCCAAATGAGAGAGAAAAATGTAGTTTATATACTTGTCAATTAGGGCTGATAGACTAATTTTCCCGACCTTAGGCCGACCAGGAAATGTAATTTCCAATTTGCAAACAAAAAGACCCGAGACCCCTTAGGAGACCGGGCCCAAAATAGGACCCAGGGACCATGGCACTGGGCGCCATGGTCCTGGGGACTAGGGCGCTAGGCGCCTTGGTCCTGAAGGACCAGGGCGCTGGGCGCTCTGGTCCCACCTCCCGGGACAGCAGGGTGCAAGGAGGTTCAGGCCAGGGTGCTTGAAAAATGCAGTTTTCAGTGTTGTGAGCAAGTTTCAGGGTCTCCATTCAGGTTGCGTGTTGCATCGCCATCGTGAAGACCGAAATGTGGTCGAAATTGCAAGTGTCACAATTTTAGGACGCTACAAGAAGAAGGATGGTTCTCTTCGATTATGCATTGATTACCAACAGTTGAATAAGGTAACCATAAGGAATTGATATCTATTGCCTCGAATAGATGATATTTTTTATCAGGTAAAGGGAACCAAGGTGTTCTCTAAGATTGATCTGAAATCTTAGTAGCATCAGCTACGCATTCATGATGCAGACATTCATAGGATGATGTTTCATACTCGTCATGGTCTATGACTTCATAATGGTGCCATTTAGGTTGATGAATGCGCCTTCAGTTTTCACAAGCCTTATGAATGGGGTTTTTCATACCTACCTTGATCATTTTGTTCTTGCATTCTTGGATTACATATTGGTTTATTCTAGATCTAAGGAAGACCATGAGGGCCACTTATGATAGGTATTGTTGTGCTTGAGGGAGAATCAACTTTTTGCCAACTTGGCGAAGTGTGATTTCTTCCAGTCACAAGTGAGCTATCTTGGTCATATAATTTTGAGAGAAGGTGTATCCATGGATCCTTCTAAGATCCAAGCCATTGTTGATTGGCCAACACCAACCAATGTTTCAGAGGTTTGAATTTTCTTGGATAGGCCACTTGATCACTTCTCTTCAGAGGAAAGGGAAGAATTTTGTTTGGTCAGAGCAATGTGAGGCAACTTTTCATACCTTGAAGGAACTCTTTGTTAGTTCTCTGATTTTGGCAATCCCAGACCCATCCAGAGATTTTATGGTATGCACAGATGCCTCTTTAGAAGGTATAGGTGTAGTGCTTATGCAGGATGGACGTGTGGTTGCCTATGAGTTTCGCAAACTCAAGAACCATGAGTTAAACTATCCAATTCATGACTTGGAGCTGGCAGCTGTAGTGCATGCATTGGTTAGATGGCAAAATTTCCTATTGAGGCATCAGTTTGAGCTACATAGTGATCACCACAGTTTGCAATATATTTTCACACAATCGAACTTGAATGCTTGATAGCGAAGATGGATGGAATTCCTTTGCGAGTATGATTTTGAGGTTCTATATATTCAAGGGAAAGAGAATGTAGTGGCTGATGCTTTCACTCGTAGGCAACATGAGGTTGTAGCATTGTCCCTTAGAGTGGACTTGAGAGAGATAATTGTTAGAGTTCTTCCTCAAGACATCTGGTATTAGGATGTTAGAGCCATGGTAGAGTCCAAAAGATCATTGGAGGGTAGACATGTTGGATATGATCTCAAGTCAGATGGTCTTCTTCAACATCTTGGATAGATCTATGTATCTCCTCTGAAGGGTCTTCGCATTTTGATCATGACTGAGCCCCATCATGCACCTTATTCGGCACACCCTGGTGTCAAGAAGATGCATGCATATCTTACATAAATATATCATTGGGCTGGTATGAAACGTGACATTGCTGATTTTGTGTCAAATTTCTTATAATGTCAGCAGGTTAAGGCAGACCATCAATATCCTAAAGGGCTTTTACAACATAATTTGGTACCGGATTGGAAATGGGATATAATTTCCATGGATTTCATCATAGGCTGCCTATTTCTTCATGTCATCATGGTCATTGTTGATAGATTGATCAAATTTTCTCATTTTGGTCCTATTCTATCTTCTTATACAATAGCACTGGTGGCACGAGTCTTCTTGGAAGATGTGGTAAGGTTGCATGGGCTTCCAAGGCAAATCATTTCTGATAGAGAACTTGTCTTTACTTTAGCATTGTGGACCTCACTTCAGCAGACTTTGGGGACCCAGTTGAACTTCAATTCAACTTATCACCCTGAGATCGATGGTCAAACTAAGTGTGTGAATCAGGTCTTGGAGGACATGCTTCACATGTATGTTATGGACTAGCAGTCGCGCTAGGAGGAATATATTTGCCTTATGGAGTTTTCTTATAATAATGGATATCACAGCTCTATAGGCATATCTCCCTTCCAAGCATGGTATGGTCATCCTTACTGTACTCCTTTTAGTTGGGATTGGTTGGAGGATAGGGTGAGTTTAGGCCCATATATGCTTTGTGAGATGGAGCAGTAGGTTGAGCAAATTCATGGGCATTTGGTTGCTTCTCAGGATAGGTAGAAGAAGTATGTCGATGCACATACAGTGGATCATCAGTTTTCAGTTGGCAACCATGTGTTCTTGAGATTTCATTCATGGAAGAGTCTGATCCATTATGGAAAGGGTTCAAAGTTGGTGCCTCATTTTGTTGGCCCTTTTGATATCCTTGAGAGGATAGGACATGTTTCCTACCATCTTGCCTTGTTGTCGAGTCTATCTCACATCCATGATGTCTATCATGTTTATGTTCTTCGAACTTATCTTCCTGATGTGACTCATGTTCTTGAGTGGAACGCTTTGTAGGTCGAGGACGAGCAACATTCCATGGAGCCCATGTGCATTATTCAATACCAGGATTTGACCCTCAGGGGTCATACCATCGACCAGGCAAGGGTCCTATGGGACCCAAGTGATGAGACCTCAGTGACATGGGAGGATGCAGTGAAGATGATAGAGCTTTATTCTTATTTGTTTTAGGCTTCTAGGAGTAAGCCTAGTTTTTTTTTGGGGGGGGGATGTAGTACCCCTCCTCGATCAAATTCTTTTTGTATCTATGTTTGACTTCCATTGACTATTTAGTGGAACATTATTATGTATTGATTTAGAATTTATGCGATGTTATTTCATGCTCTATCTAGTTTTTTGGTGTATGTTTGCATGTAGTATCTCATTGCTTATGATTAATGTTATTTTATGGATCATTATCATGGACTAACACTTTTACCTCATATATGTGATGCGTTATTTATATGTTGCACGTTTGCAAGTGTATGGGATGAGAGGGGATGATTTTCCACCCCTCACTCTAGTGAGTTAGGGGAGATTCATGATTCTCCTTCATCAGTGGGCATGTTGTGTCTGTTTATATATATTTGTCTATATGGGCAGGTCCCGGGGACAACTAAGAGAGCGGGGTGAATCAGTTGTCAAATAAATTCAAACCAAAATCTTATTAACCAACTTTAATGCTTATTACCGGTAAGACAGTTAAGTATGCCCGTAAACATTGTTAACAGAAAATTGCTATACCAGTAAGAATTAATGCATGAAACATAAGCACAAAGTCATCCATAACACATGACACAAATATTTGTACGTGGAAACTCTGTAAGGGGAAAAACCATGGTGGGAAACCTTACCCACAATCACATGATAATACTGCAGATAGTAAGTATATAAAGAGGGGTCTGCAGATGCAGAAAGGCCAATAGCTTAGAGCTCAATGCTCAAACACAATTGGGAGTGACATTGACTACAGTTGGATGGTTAAATCCAATAAGAATGTACTACACAAAATAGCATCTTCATATGTTGGATTCAGTACCAGTGTAATGCTGATATGCTTCTACAAAAACCTAACTTCACCTTCAAATGATGTCTTCGTGTATATCTCTGCTTGATCTCACATGTATCCTTCCTTAAATCTTTTTCGCATTCCCCATAAGATCTTACAAATAAGATCTTATATTTATACCATACCCTAAGACCAATTTTAGTAGGTCGACTTTACAAGATATTACAATAAAAACATTTTACAAATAATACAATATCCAATGCAATAACTGATTAAACATGTTGGCTTAATGCATTTACAACAATAATAAATCATCTCCATAGCATGCCATGCTGATCTGGAAAAGATAAACCTATCGGTGTAACCCTAGATAATCTGGACCTATTTGTCGGTAAAAGCAAATATGCAAATAAGAATATACCAATGATATTACTTCAAGGAAAAGTGTCCACATGATGTCTTCGACATTACCAAGTATCTTCCATATCATTGCAGGTACCGATGAACATTATATCCTGCCGGTTAACCATATACCGGTGATTGTTTGAACAGTTTACTGATTGCCGGTGAACGTTGCTGGATCTCCAAAGTAGGTGTATTTAGCAGGCGTTGACATCAATGACAAAACCATACCAAAATACCAACAATCTCCCCCTTTGGCATTGATGGAAACACAAGATGGAAAAACCATCAAAGTGCCAAAATAGAAATGCCAAGTACAAAAACCAATTCTCCCCCTGGGAGTAATATGTGTTTATACAAAGATTTATTTACAATACCAATTTATCCTCAAAAAGATAATGCATATTTTTTTCCATATATCTCTCCCCCTTTGACATCAAATGCCAAAGTCACAAAAAGGTCAAGTTCATACAAAATACCAACCAATTCAATATACCAACTACTCCCCCTAAGAAGTAGCTTCCTCATCAAATACTGGAATAAAAGATTTGTCCATTTAATTCTACCGGTTGATGACAATCATCAACTATCTAAGTCTCTACTGGTGGAGGTAAGACTCCGAGCTGATCTCTGAGATACTCAAAAGTTTCCTTAGCCAAAGGTTTTGTAAAAATATTTGCAAGTTGTTCTTTAGTATTCACATAAACCAGTTTTATTTCCTTTTCTTCAACTTTTTCCCTTAGAAAATTTAGTTTGATAGAAACATGTTTTGTTTTAGAATGTAATACTAGATTCTTAGATATATCAATTGTTGTAGTGTTATCACAATGTATAGTAATAGGTTCCTTGCATTTTACCTTTATGTCTTTCAACATTTGCTTAAGCCAAAGTGCTAGTGTAACCCTAGATAATTTGGACCTGTTTGCCAGTAAAAGCAACTATGCAACTAATAATATACCAATGATATTACTTCAAGGAAAAGTGTCCACATGATGTCTTCAACATTACCAAGTGTCTTCCATGTCATTGTAGGTACTGATGAACATTATATCCTATCGGTTAACCATATACTGGTGATTGTTTGAACAATTTACTGATTGCCGATGAACGTTGCTGGATCTCCAAAGTAGGTGTATTTAGAAAGTGTTGACATCAATGACAAAACCATACCAAAATACCAACAATATGCATGTGTGGTTGTTTGGTGCAAGACATTGCAAGTACAAGTACTAGGTAGGTACAGGGTATCGACTCCACTTGGTTTCATAGATTTGAGCATGCCTTATATGTACGATGGGAGTGGAGGAGATAGCTTTTGAATGCTAGCTTGAACCACAGTTACACTCATGTGAGTGTTGTCAGTCAGTCATTTTTCCCTGGTTGAACAGTATGCGAGTCAAAGTGCTTTAGTGTCTCATCTTATGAATCATTATTTGAGCATTCCTCATTTTGTGTGTTTTCGTTTATTTAAATGGTTATTTAATTGAGTGGATGATGCTATATTTGTGTTGGCATAATTAGTTAATTATTATGTTGTTGAGATTATTGATTTGACTAAATTAATGTTTTGCTATATTAAACGGTTAAATTGGCTTATTTTATTGTGTAAAGTTGTATTAAAATATATTGTGAAAAGAAATAAGTGATTGCCTTGCCATTTTAATACTAAATTCTTATGTTCGAAAGAAAGTATTATGAAAATAGGAAATTAAATATAAATAAAAGCTTTTCCTTTTACCTTTCCATTTGACTTTGGTATTTTATTTTATTGGAAAAGAATTGTGTATGGAAAAAGGTAAATCTGATTGTTTTTACTTTTTAAATAATTTAATCTGATTGGTTGGAAAAAATTTTAACCTCAAAAGTTTAGGTTGAAATATATTTTCCCATATATTCCTGGAAGTTCACGAGAAGAGGGAGACAAAATTTTGAAGGAGAAAATTGGAAAACTATTTTGGAAGAGGAGCTGGAATTGGTTTTGGTTTGCAAGATTGGGATTCTTCCATTCAATTTGCTTCCTGGTTTGCTTGAAGGTTGGATAATCTCTTCTTGTTTTTCAATTTAATTTTGAATGTTTTAATTGCTTCCTGTATGTTGGAAAAATATAAATCTCTCTGTAAATTCTTGTTGAATGACTGGAATGAAAGAAATAGTCTCTATGATTGATGATTTTGTTGAATTGATATCAAATGTTTGCATATGGAAAAGAAAAGGTTCATCTTTCTATTAGATGTTTGTTATTTGTTCTTGAAAATCAAGTTCTTGAATGATCTCTTCTATTTGGAATAGAAAGAATTAGATTTAGTTTGTTGTGTGTTTTCTAGTATCTATTTGCTCAAGATTTGAGGCTTATGTTGGCAAACATTAGTTATTTTCCCTTGCAAGATGCAAGGAATTCTTCCCGTGTAATGGAAGTGAACAAATTTATTATAATCCTTCTCCTATCTTTTAAATTATTTTTATATTGCCCAATCTCCTTATAATTGGGGCTCTTGTGTGTTATTAATTAACCATTTACCTTATTGGTAAATAATCCTTTTGTATTTTTGGATTTGGGCACTGTGTATGTGCTCCCGTGAAATGAACAGGGGATGTATTGGTTTATATTATATATTTTTTATTTATTTATAACAAATTGTTTTATTATAGTTTCACCCCTCCCCATGTGGCGGTCTAGCCCAACCATGTGGGATGGTAGTGTCCTGCTATGCGGTAGCTACACTATGAGTTGGTAGGGTTGCTACGCGATAGCAGTGCTACCAGATGATAGTGTCCTACTACGTGATAGCATTGCTACCAGATGGTAGGACTTCTACATGTCGGTAGAAGCACTACTAGTGGTAGTGCCTGCTACTTGCGATAGGAACACTGCTGACAAGTAGTATCTGCTACTAGCAGCACCAACACTACCATGGGTAGGCTTTTGCCCTCGTCTGTCGTTTATAATTTGTGGCACAATTAAATGTGTTGTTAACTATTTTTTAAATGCAGCAAATTTTAAAGTTGCATTTAATGTTATATATTAATGGTAGTTATAAAGTGATTTTTATATTGATTTAATAAATTTATTTATTGAAATCAAGGCTTTGGAATTATTAATTGAAATTGATAAATTTGGATGTATTTTTGGAAATAGATCACATGTTTATATAATTCATATTGTTATTTGGTTGAATAATTAATATGGATTTTATTCTATATTGGTGTATTGAACTCGGAAATTAAATAGAAGTGAATGACGTTTCTGAATGATGCATTAATTAAAGGGTGTTTTTATTCAAATTTCGATCAATGGTATTTGCAAGTGTTTACGATGCTATTTTCTCAAAGATTGTCTGAGTGTGGACTTAGCAATGTTAGCTTTCCTTGCAAAGAGTATTATTGGTGATTATTTCTCATTTGTGGTTTAGTCATCCTATTCTGGCATATTTGGTACCTTTTGATCAATTGATGTATGATGACCTCATTGTCTTAACCATGTAGTGTCTTTTCCTTGTGGTTAACCAAGAGTCAGTATGTCCTTGTTTGACCACTTGTATTTGGATAGTGGTGTTATGGTTGTCTGCTTCATCATAGGGTGCTCATGGAGTGACCATGTTTGCTTAGTGTCCTTTGAGACAGTGGCTTTTGAGTGGGGGTCGCACCCAAAGTGGATGGTAGGTTAACCCCTCAAAAGTTAGTTAATAAGTGATAACCTAATAATTTGATTAGGAGGTGGGTAGTTTATAAAAATTATATAAGATATTGTACCCCATGCATGGTTGAGTGCTCGTATAGGCTCAAGGTGTAGTGGGAAGGCCTAGAATGGCAAACCGACCACCTTTTCATCATGAAGGGTTGGTAGGGTTCGCATGAAACTTACTTCAAGCCGGAGGTTTAGGAAAGGTTACTAGGATAAGTTAGAATGGGGGCCGGGACCTATGGAGGCCTACCATGGTAACCATCTTAAGCTATGTGATGACACTCTTTGTTTAGGGTCACTTGTGTATTATTATGTCGAGTCACTTGTGTATTGTGATGTCGAGTCACTTGAGTATTGTGATGTTGAGTCACTTGGAATATTGTGGAGTCGTATTGTATTGTCATGGAGTCATATTGTTTTGTCAACCATGTCATGCTTATGCTTCCTTGAGAGTCCTCTACTATCTCCTAGCATGGTGGGGTGATTCCATTTTGGGAATAACATGGTTGGGTGGTAGTGTCACTTCACATCAGATGTTCTTGTTCGTACCTTCATGCGAGGATTAGCTTCATAAGTGTTCCTGTGGTTCATGACTCATGCTTTATCTCATGTGGAGATTATTAGTCTTTGGAGACGTATGTGGTCAATTGTATAAATGAATTTATGTAACCTTGTAATTTGGTTAGGTTGTAAACTTTATATGTATTGAGAGCCATGTATTGGAAGATCAATGTAATCCTAAGTTTGGATGTTATTTATCAACTTTCTATATGGTTAGTTTAAATTCTTTATTGAAGAGAAATTATATTGTATCCTTTCAATCTTTCAAATGGAATAATTTGTTATTGCATATGGCTTATTATGTTTTTGAGTAAATGATGGAATATTTGATTAATCATAATTGTGGAATTTAACTTTTAGTTTAATTCTTTGTTGGTAACCCTTAAGGAATTCCGGTGTAAGTCTTTTGCTTGTGTTGTTATAGTGTTATTGTAGTAATTAATGCACTTCATATGATTTATACTTAAAAAAAAATATATATATATTTCACCCTTAGATGTGGTGTTCCTTTGGGGTTCCTAGCGGGGCATTACACTATGCTTGAAAATAACCTTGTATGCTTTGTTAAATTGTTTGCGATTTTTTTATGTCATTGACATTATGGATGCTTCAATTTTCATGCAAAAAGATAAATGTTTTGGTGAATGTATATTGATAAATACAAATTGGGTTGTGCAATTTTGACTGGGTTTTTTTGTCTCGAAGTTCTCTAATTTTTGTGAAAAATTCACCCAATGTGACATCTGGATTTTGTAGAAATGATGGAATCAATGTGACTATATCATGTATTTGATATTGAACACTATGATTGGAATTGTTGACTTGATAACCCATGTCTTCAAAACTTCCAATTGTCTTGAGGATTGAATTTGATTGTTCTTGAGGCTATGGTTGATCATTATTGTGATCATTTATGACTATCCTTTTGATATGAATCTATCTTCACTATCATTATTGTAGTGACTGTGACTATGAACCTATTTTTTAATGTGTATTAAATCTCTTCACTTATGCACTATCTTTGTACCATTCAACTCTTGTAACGTTACACCTAGATTACTATGTCATTGTTTGGATAGTAAAATTTTGAAAAGACTACTCCTTGTTCTTTTTGTAGACCCCCAAGATTAAAGTTTCTATTTTATCCTTTATGTTTGTGAATACACATGGAACTATGACATTCCTTTAATGATTGTGGCTGCCATTGCAAGGGTGTTATTCTGCTATGATATTATATGAAGTTGTGAACTTTGATTAAAACAATACTTTGAATGTATATCGTGACTGCAATAATGTCCTCTTCACTATACTAACTGCATATTGTCTCTTCATTGCATATTTTTATCTCTTTCATTGGTTTTGGCGATGTCAAAACCTATTGAAAGGCTGCATTTAAGGACTAAAAAATCTGATTTGGTAGGGACTCCATTGATCATTATTGATGGCTTATATTAAATATTGCCTCTATCCTTTAAGTATAGGTACTGCTCCTTAATAGTTGTTTCACTATTTATTATCATTTGCTCAAACAATTATAATGCTTAACTCGTTGTCTCTTCTCTTTGTAATCTGTGATGTATTCTCTTCACTATCAAGGACACTTGTTATTTTGGAAATCATTGTAACTTTTTGAAAACAATTCTTGTGACTAAAAATCTATGATAAGGACTGAATTTTTCTTTGCGAACACCTAGATTACTTTAGAACTTACTCTTACACATATAATTACTCATACATGCCTTAGTTGTGATACTAATAATTAAATTTCATGAGTTTTTTTTTTATATTCCTTTTGTGATTGTACTTTTAGAGTATAAAGACTACAAACTTGATTATTGTGCTCTATCATATGATGCTCAGTATTTCCTTTCTACCCCTATCTAGGATTACTTGCAGTCTTGGGTGCTCTCTGCATAAAATATGTTGTTCATGAGAAGACTATTTTCAACTACTTTCCCAACAATGTATTTACTTTCTTGATATTGCATTGTGTTCATTACTATATGTTAATAATGCTGCTGTAAAGAGTGGTAATCTCTAATTTCAATTTACTGCATTTGGTTCTGCTGCAAACTTTAAATCTCTTTCCTATGATGCACTATCATAGTAGTAACCATTTTAGCTCAGATATGTCATTTATGGACTGTAATATTCTTCCTTGAGTGATGATTTATGCTTCTTTGTACTCTGATTGTCCATAATATCATGTGACTGCACTTTTGACTACTACGACATGATAACTTTCAAGGATTGTTTAACATCTTTGATAGTCATCTTATTCTTCGTCCTGTACTTTGCATGGACCATGGTACCAATCTCTATGCTCTAACTGCTACCCTGAATGTTGTATATGGTATGTATGCTCAGCTATTTTGAATGGTCTGTTGCTTTAGAAATCTACTATTCTCAGTCATTGTTTTCAGCCCCTGTCTACATTTGATGCTTCTTTTAGTGTCTTTTTGAGACCATCTTTCTCTTATTATTATTTTCCAGGTTCCTTGAGACTATGTTGAATGTTATAAAACTCTTGATAGACTTCTTATTAGTCACTGTCATATCTTCTGAGATTGATTCCTCTTTTCTATTATGTTTTGGGTCTTCTTTATGTGGTAGTGAAGTGATTATTTGACTGTTATTTGTATAGTGATAATAATAGTTGCATGGTGATTATGAACCATCATTTTTGCCAATGTTGTAACTTTATTTACTCTCCTTTAATAATGTGCTTTGATTCATATGATTTGTGTTGGACTGCTATGGTATGGGTGTTATGAAGGCCTTTTGTATCCCAACGTGCTATGTAACTGCTATCATCACTATCTGATGGCTCATGTTTCTATTGGTTGTACTATTATTTTTCATTGTTCTCCTTTGGTACTTTTGTGAATACCATAAAAAAAAATTATTACACAAGAAGTCACTGATTTTATTTTTATTTTTACTTTTTGTCTCTGTCAATGTTCACCATTCTTTGAATGTAGATGTCCTTAGTTATCCCCTTTTAAACTATAAATGCAATTTAAGGTATGAACATGGATTTAGTTGTCTATATCCTTCGTTGCCATCTATAAGATGCTCTTTATTTTACTGTCAGATATTCTTTTCTTTGAACTTGTCATGAGGTTTCCCACTATCTTTTTGAAACCTTCCATATTGTATTTACTCATATTATGACTCTATTCATCTATCGACCATGGGATGCATTTCTATTCACTATTGTATGCGTTGTCATTGAATGACAGTTTTTATTGTCATTCGGTGATAGTACATGGGACTTTGGATATGGTTGTGTTCCTATTTGGCAGTTGATTAGTGTCACTATGTGAGTAATGGCATGTATGTTGAGCTCAAGCCCTTCAGGAGCCTATTTTAACATGTATACATAAAATTTGTCATATGAAAACCTGTATCTGCACATGAAATAAATGAGTTAGATGAAAACATGGTTCTTACTGATATATCATGGCATCTTTTATGCATTGATCTGATCTATTCTGAATATGATATAGTAGTTTATGCACAGTAGAGGTAGCTTTATGTATGTAGGAGTGAAAGGAATAACCTGAAGCTCTAACAAAACATTTATCTCTTTGTATCAGGTCAACACATGGGGTGAAAAATGAGATGCTTGGACCAATGAAGCAGATCAAAAGATTTTTCTTTAGAACTCATCAACCTAATCAAGCAATGATAGGTTCTTTCTTTCGTTTCTCTATACATTGTTTTGTTCCTCTTCTGTTTATATTTCCATGATCAGTATGATTTTTTTATCAACTATTCCCACATCTTGTGTGGGATCATATATATAATTGATCTTTATGAATAAAAATGTGTTTTATGCAAATGTTTTCATGTATATCTTTTGATTCAAATAGATGCATTTTTTGAAAATAAGATATTTGTACGACATACATTTTTATTCAATAAAGATAGCAAGATTGAAAACGAATTTTGTGTACCTTTTATCCATAATACATAAGACCTGTAATAGGTCACCAAAATTCTAGATGACATGATAAAATTTTGGTAACATTTTCTTTATGTGCATATACAGATGTAGATTGGGCAGGTGATGTTGATGACTAAAAGAGCACTTCCAGTGGAGCATTTTTCCTTGGGAAGAAGTTGGTTTCATGGATCAGCAAGAAGCAGACATGCATTTCCTTATCTACTATTGAAGCTGAATATGTTATAGCTGCAACCAATTATACTCAAGTTCTATGGATGAAGCAGATGCTGAAGGATATACAAGTGAGTTGTAATGATCTGGTAGTTATCCATTATGATAATTTTGTAGCTATTGACATATCAAAGAATCTAGTATTTCACTCAAAGACTAAGCACATATCACTCAGTATAAATTTTTGAAGGGAAAGGTGGAAGCAAAAGAAGTCACATTGGTTTATGTGAACATTAAAGAGCAAATAGCAGACATCTTCACGAAACCTTTTCTGGGGAATCATTTGAGTATTTGAGAGACAGATTGGGGGTTTCTACCCCTCTGGTAGAGACTTAATTGATGCAATTGTGCATCATTCTGGTATTCATTATCAGAGCTAAATTTTGATCCGAATTGATGGATCAATGCTACTACTCAGGGGGAGTAGTCAACCTTGAGTTTTCAATATATTTATTCTATTTTGATTCTTTGGCATTGTTGTCAAAGTGGGAGGAATATATGTGAAAAACCATTGCTATTTATTGATTGCACTCCTTAGGTGAAGTATGGAAGTATTTGGTTCATTTTGGTTCAGAGCTTCATTTCTATATCATTTCAAGGGATATTGTTGGCGGTCTTTCATTGGGGGAGACTAATTTGGCATTTTCTTGGTACTTGGATGTTTTTCACATCTAGTGTTGCCATCAATGCCAAAGGGGGAGATTGTTGGCCATATGATGGAATTGATTATTTGTTACATGTATGTATTGTCATTGATGTCAACACTTGTTGTTTTGGTTGGTTATCGGCTTCTGATAGGTGGATTAGATTGGAAGATAATCAGTTGATTTCCACTAGTATGATCTGGTTGTTGTAACATGTTTGTATGCATGGTTCATATTCTTCTAAAGTATGTTTTAGTCAGTTGGTATTGACTTGATGATTGGATGCTATCTTATGTTCTAGTAAGCTTGCTTTATTGATTTGGTAAGGGTTTCACTGACAGTTTTTTATTGAAGATCCTTGATGTTATGCATAAGTGGTGTTGGTGCAGCTTCTAGAAGGGATTCAGGATGTTGATGGTGATCGTGTCCATGTCTCAATTAATTGTTGTCATTGCTTTGGTGTGTGTGGAACTAATTTAGGTATGGTGCTATCTAGGTTATTGACCGATTTGCATGAAATGTGTTGGTAGATTCTCCAATGCGCTTCCTGGATGTTTTATTGATTGGATGATATTTTTTTGACCTTAGGCCAATATGTGTTATGATTTTATTTTAGGATTATTGAATGGATCTATTGTATTATCATTTGTGTGGCTAACCTAATTGGTTAGGTCTGGGGCTGGTATATATGTATGGAAGATCTCATTGTAGATTAAGAAGTATGATGGGCAAGGAGCGAATAATGTAATAATAATTTGTGAAGAGGATTTGGTCAATCATAGGTGATCAAGCTGGGTTTATGTAAGAGGTTTTAGACCTTTGATATTGAGCTTATCCAAAACTATAATCTGGCATGTTTGATACTATCACCGACAGTTCTTCTTTCTGGATTGTAGTCCAAACATATAGAGGTTGTTGACATCTCTGTAGTCAATGAGAATCCATTGTGATGAGAAGTACACTTTAGGTAGTGTGCCTTCTTGCACGTGCAGACCCCTATTATAATCATATACTTGCTGCAAAAGCATCATCTGACTGTGGGTAGGGTTTCCCACTGTGGTTTTTCCTTACTAAGGTTTTCCATGTACAAATCATGGTGTTATGTGTTATGGTTGCATGGTATTGATTCTATGCTTTTTAGTTCTTCTTTAATTCTTAATCAGTTATACTAGTATAAGGTTTTAAGTGCTTTAATTTACATAATTTGTTAACAATTGATTCACCCCACCCCCTCTCATTTGTTCAACGGTTATACTAACACATACAACATGGATAATATCTTTAAGAGATTAAATTTTCAAGTGGAAAATATTTTTCAAACCATAATGATGCCATATGAAGGAGTACTATAGATGAAAGGATGTAATGTAAAGTAAAAGAAAACATTATCCAACATAAGATTTTAATAAATCTAACTAAGAAATAATTTAATCACATTTGAAATAGAAAACTAATCAAATCTAGTAAATTCTATTATGAATATCCTCAATATAATTTTGAAGAAATAATTGAAATATTGTGCAGCCCACAAGTCAATTTTAGAAGAATAAATTACATTTTTTATGAATTTAACCTCTATATTTATATAGTTCAATTGCATATATGAGTTAAAGATTTAATTTTTTATTTCACATAAATTAGAAGTGATACCACAATCAAAATTATTGCAAATGTAAGAGCGACGAGTTCAACAAAATGTAATGGTTGGGAAAATTAGGGTTTCACCAATTAAGATAATAAAAGTAGTAATCTCACCTAAGGGAATATTACATTAAAAAGGGGGGTAGAGTCCAATATATCTAGCCACAATTCAAATAGGAAAATAGGTAAAATATTTATTAGATACACTTGTATTGTTTATATCCCATTTTCTAGCTTAGATTGGACATATATTGTGAAGTTGGGATGAAAAGATGGATAATTGAAGTGAAATAGTAATAATAGACTATTGCAAATAGAAAATAGAGCCAAATAGAGGAATTTGAGAAAAAGGACAAGATCATAACCTATTCCTAAAAGTTAAGTCTAAATTGTAAGGACCTAGATGCTAGGTCATCTTGGTCCTATATCTCTAAGACATGCAAGTGGGGTATTTTGAAAATCAAGGAGATGCAATGATTCACTATTAAAAACTTAGGCAAACTCCTCAAGACTAGGCTGGTAGGTTGCCTTAATCCTCTACTTTTCACTCAATTGAAATCAGAACCTGTTTGTTATCATCAACTCTATTAGAATCTTCAGTCGTGGCTCCTCAACCAACTGCCTACAAATATAAAGAAAGAAAAAGGGGTTGTGGATAGCGGTTTGACTTAGTTCAAATCCTCATATAGTAATTAAACTTGAATTAAATAATGTACATTCTAAAGTAAATGCTGGGAGATATACCTTAGATATGAGTGATTTGGTGCCTATTAGGTTTTGATACCCACTATTAGAGTTCATCTAAATTCATAAAATTAATCTTTGTATACCCTAATTTTGGTAATGATCTAGATAGTGCACCTAAATGTTCATAACCCATATATTTGGTTTTCATTCCTCATAATTTACAAGACTTAAATGGTACTTGGCTTAAAAATCCCCATAATGATCACCACTATGTTCTATATAATCCCTCGAGAAATTTTTAAAGAAATATGGAGACATTGTGATTCTAAGCTACTCACCTATTTACTAGCTCTTGGATTCTCTTAGTGTGAGTAGGGTGCTTGATCCTTCTTCTAAATATTTCTATTTAGTCATAATTGAGCAAGCATTATAGAGATCAATTTGAGAGAAAGCATTAGAGCAAGTATCTTTAGATGTAAATAATATGGAGAAACAAGATATAACAACCTACATGCAAGTGTGATTTTATGATTAAGCCATTTATTTCTTATCATGTTGTGCTATTACATCAACCCTTTAAGGCCTTATCTAAAGAGCATTGCATCACCACCATTATCAAGTTGGAGGTAATATTATTTCAATTCGACATTTTACTTCAAAATTAGCCTCTACCCTATAAGGCACACACTCTCTTTTCTAATTATCATTGTTGTGGTGGAGGTTAATTCCTACCCAAAGTTTAACTTAGGCAAGCCCTTATACAATAGACCAAATATTTTCCCTCTTTTTTATGTGTGTGTTACAAGTTTTATTTTTGAAATATATAGAGTTGTAGAGGGTGGACTAAGACACATAGTTCTATATTCACAACATACAAAACCTCATGGACAATGTCAATAATAACAACAATATGATACACTTTAGCTAAATTTCGAAGAGCATGATTTGAGGAGAATTATGATCTAGAATCCAAATTCTTATTTTGTAATGCACCTGAAAGGAATAAGGCACCTAACACATCGGTCTAGCATTTTCAAGCTTAGGTTTCAACTTTAGGTACCTTTCTATGTCTATTTTTATCATTTATATCTTTATGTTTACAATTTATTATGTTCCTAGATGTTTATGCTAAATATTGTCAAGTTCGTAGCATTTAATCTATTTATTACATGTAATCACATAGAAAAAATACAAAAAGAGGAGGATAATCATATACAACATCCCACTCTCTTTTGGAACTAAAGTTGGATTTTATTGATTATTCCCCATAATGAAATAAATGGATGTAGTGATTGATTAAGACCTTAGTTTACCTTTCTATGCTAAGCCTCCTATTTCCACCGTTTAAGTATTTTTAAAATTTTATTTGAAACGTTTTCTACTATGAGTATAGATTTTTTTCAAAAAAATTAACAAAGATTTGACCTAATTATATTTAATATGATGATTCTTGTTTGAGTTGTATTTAAGCTTAGTAGTATATTGATGGGAAATTAAGTAGATGAAATTGAAGTGACCATATGCAATGCCTTGAGTAATAGATCACTTCTATGTCATTATATTTTCATTACTATTTCCTCTTTTCATTTTGATTATGTAGTCCTATAATAGGAAAAAATTTCCTATATGTTTCTTGTCTCTTATTTCATATAAATAAAATATATAATCTATTATAGTCTACATCCAACCTATATGTTTATTATTTCATAATTTACAAGAAAATTGAAAAACATTTCTATTGAATCATGGAACTTAGTCCATCTTACACAATTGTCCAAGATGTCTTATCTACCATATAGAAGTTAAACATAGTTAATCTACTTAGTTCAGTGATAACTACTAGACCTGACTAGATACGTTGGGTGTAGCTCTCTTCCATTATTATTTTCTACCTTAAGATATTTGAATACATCTTTACATCTCGGCCCCCATCACAACCTCGGTTCTTAGCATTCCAACATCTTTCTCATAAATAAATAAATAAAGGGTGTGAGCACAATAAGGGAACCAAGAAGCTCATTCATATGTAGGCAATCACGTTAGTATCACCACAGTTAATATATGTCATATAAATTAATATGATATTTTAGTGCTATTAATATATGTCATTGAAAGTTAATATTGGTCTATCCTAATGTCTTATGTACTTATATAGGTATTATCTATCTATTTAGGGTTGTATCATCATTTTGACTTTCATATTATTAGGGTGAATATTATGTTACTATTGCTATCTTACGTGTTTTCCATGTCTTATTATTTAATATACTTTATATAATTATTGCATGGTACATTCACAGTACTCATTTATTTTACATATTTCACATACTTGCATTTGGATTTCATGTACTATTTTTCTATCTTTTCTAATTCCTTGTATGTTATAGATGAAACTAATGAAAGGGGCATATCCAATAACTAATTCGCATATTTGTCGATCTTTCAAATATTTACAAGTTTCTACATATAGACTCATCATCATGTCTAAATAAATATTGGTCACATAGCATGATAATCCTTGAAATACCATGTCATCCTATGACAAATGCAATAGGTGGGGGACTAAAACACCTATTTCCACAAAGGGAGAATTTATTCAACCAAATTTTTATTCCCTTTTACATTATCATTAATAGAAAATTCAGCTTGCAAGTGTCTTTATCTTCACTTGTACGAAAATAGTACTTATTGTATACATTTCTTTATTTTATAGATTCTAATATATTGGGGTCCATTACTTATGTTGAACTAAAATAATAATAATGAACCCTAATATAGTTTAAAATACAAGTCAATTCAAGGATTCACATACACTTCAAAATGATGAAAAAAATATAACGGTAAAATTTGCATACCCATGCTAATTACCATATAGTTTTACATCTAGCATTTTAAAGGAATAAATTTGTACAATGATATTTAAAAATGAAACACTTGTATGTAAAGTAAGGTTTATCCTCCAATTTTCTATTCCTCTCCAATTACACTCATTCCCATACATTTGACCATCTATTTTTCAATATCCAAACATGTATCTGATGCATCTGATATGCATCCGTTGAATCTCTTCTATAATGAGAACTTTGCAATACTATGTATTACATTGTTCAAATATTTCTTTGAATGTAAGGATGTATTCACATGGATTTACAGGTGCCTCAGAGGAGTATGGGTACAATTTTGTATTCACCAAATTCCTTTCTTGCCTTCATAGCTTATATTTAGTTATTATCAAGGATCTATTTCCAATCTCATTCATAGACTCCATTCTCAAAGAAATAGCAAGAATTGAGATATACTTCTTGATGGATATCTTTTTTTCTTACACCCAAATAAGCATTAGTGAAGAAGAAAAAGTAAATGATATCTTCATATTATAAGAAGTATATTTGTATCAAAATATTTACATGTATGTTAAACTAGAAAGGGATCTAAGATTGTAGTACACTTTGTGGGTCCATTTGAGCTTTTAGAGTGCATATTTATAATATCACGTCCTCTAACTTTGTTACCTAGCTTGTCTTGCATCTAAGTCATGTGTTTTATTATTTTATGTTGATATTTTATGTTCATGATACATTAAATATTCTAGATTGGAATGCCTTGTCACAATAGGTGGTCAAGTAGTTGACTTTAGAGACCCTTTAATTAGTAATTCGTTGGAGGTGGGAGATTTAAGGGTGAGAGTTAGATCAAATAAGGGTCTAATGGGACATGTATGATTGGAATGCTACCAATGGGCACTACTTCAATGAGGGCATTTTTGTTGGACATTGTTGCTGCTAGGATATGTTGTTGTCATTGATGTCAACATTCCTGTGATTTATTGCTCCGATGATTGCATATTGGTTTATTGTGATCATGGTTTGGTGTATGGAGTATTTGAAGTGTTATTACATATTTTTGTATTGGTTTTAGTGATCCAAAAATCTTAATTGATCATATCATATGATTCAGTTTGCAGTTTGGTTTTCTAATTAGTGCTTTTCAGAGTTCAGTATTTCATTTGGTATATATCGGTGTGATTAGATCTTGAGTTGTGTCTTTGTGCGATTTCTTGGGATGGTCATGTGTATCTTCATCTAAAATGGTTCATCATTTCATGCCCCATAAGTTATCTTTCTTCATGACTGTTGCTGCTATTTGAGTATTCTTGAGTTTCAGAAGTTGATCGATGAAGTTTTGATAAGTGGTGTTGGTGCAACTATTACTAATGATTCTAATGTTCTTGTTGGTGTTACCTAATTATTTCCTATTTGTTTTGATGATCTGCATTGATCATTGTGTGAGTTTCTGGTGATTTTCATGATCCAGTGATGTATTTTGTTTATGAGGTTTTCCTAGTGGTGTAGCATGTTGTGGTTGATCTTAAAGTAATTTACGGTGGTGATGAGCATTCAGAAATTTGATTTAGGTCTATGCATTGTCATGCATATCATTATATTGGTCTAGTGGTCGATCTTCGTATCTTCTGATTGAAGTTTGTAATTATGAGCTGAGGGTTTAGCCAACCTTGTTGTCAAGGTTGATGAATTGTATAAATAGGTGTCATATTCATGTAAGTTTGGTGTCCATGTTGTGTCTGCATTATATGAGAGTGGTGTATGTGTGAACAAGCAAATACATATTTTGGTATTGTGATTGAGCAGAGAATTGTGTTGCAGAGCAGACAATTGTGCTTAATGGGAACTTTCATCAAGCATTTGTAGATGCTATTATTGTAGTTCATTTCTTCTGGATTGTTGTTTGAATCTTGTTGCAAGTCAATGAGACTTCCCTTAGGGCTGTAGTATTTTGTGTTATTATCTTTTGAGAAGTGATCTCTAGGAAGTGTTCCTTAATGCATGTGCATTCCCCATTATAATATTTACACATACTACTATAGAGTATCATCTTACTGTGCATATATTCCCACCATGGTTTTTCCTTTAAACGGGTTTTCCACTTCAAAATCTTGGTGTTGTGTGTTATGCTTTCAATTTGCTTATCTTTTTTGTTGTTGCAGTTTATCAGTTTTGCATTTGTGGTTAAGTTTGTAGATCTGGTAGTAAACTGATTCATCCCCCCTCTCAATTTTCTCTCATTATTGTTCCCAACAATTAGTATAAGAGCTATATCCTCTGGCAGAAGCTTAGCAGCTTGAGGAGATCTGGGATGGCAAGTGGAGGTTTTATCTTTAAGAATGAGAGTTTGAGATTTGATGGAAGTAACTATTCTATATGGAAGAACCGGATGGAGGTGCACTTGAGATGTTTAGAAAAAGATTATTGGAAGATTATGAAGAATGAGCATTCTATTCCTCAAAATGGACCGATTAGTATTGATGAGATCAAGGAAGCTGAAAATAACATTAGATAAAAGGAAAAATTACTGATCGCCCTGAATAATTCAGAGATGACTAATGTAATGGGACTTCAGACCACTCATGAGATCTAGGACAATCTTTGAACCTTGTATGGAGGAGATAAACAAGTTAAATTTTCTAAGCTACAGAGTTTGAAAGGAAAGTATGAGATGCTAAAGATGGGAGAAGATGAGAACATACACTCTTTTATGGCTAAGGTGAATGAAATTGTCCTTGGTATTAGATGTGCTGGTGGAATCCTTGAAGAAGATGAAATTATTGCTAAGTTTCTAATATCTTTGCCTCTTTCTTACAAACACAAGGTAGCTGCTATTGATGAGATCCAGAGTGTGACTATTGTAACAAGAGATATGTTGATTGGGAAGATTGTTGCATTTCAGCAGAGAGAGTTTGGTGAATCATATGGAAAGTCTAAGACATCATTTAGAGCATCTGTATCTAGAAAGAAAAAGTATGATCCTAAAGAGTGTAAAATATCCAAATATGAAAGAGAAAGAAGAGAGATGAAAGAGAAATAAAGAGAATTGGATGATCTTGAAGCATTGATTGCCTGAAGATTTCCTAAGGGAGCTGGTAAGTGTGATGGAAACTTCTCTCTGAAATGTTTCTCTTGCAATAAGATAGGACATTTTTCTTTTAGATGCCTGGAGAGAATGGCTAAATATGACAGGCATAATAAATTTGATATGCATGATAGGAATAATAGATATGAGAAGGATGAGAAGTATGATAAACCCTACATGTCTAAGTGGAAGTAATTAGAAGAACTATTACTATGCTTCAAGTGAAGGGGTTACATATGAAGAATCAGAAGGAGATGAATTTGTATTTATTGCTATTAATTAGAGAAGATAGAGTGGTACCTGTTGATTCCACAAACTGTACTATTGAGGAGAAAGATTTAGTTGCTAAAGTTGAAGGTAAAGATGAATGGTTTAATTGACAACGGTTTCTCACATCATATGACCAGTGATAAAAGAAAATTTGTGAGTATGGAAAGGTATGATGGTGGAATAGTAATATTTGGAGATGACAAAGCATATATGAGCCATGGTAAATGTTCTATTTCTTTTTATGGTAAGCATAACACTAAAGATGTCTTGTATGTTGAAGGTTTGAAGCATAATATTTTAAGTGTTGAAAAAATGGTTGAGAAAGGTTATGATTTACAATTCAAGAATGGAAAATGTAAGATCCTAAATGCCTCTGGTATAGAGATTGCATCAGGAACTAAGACTAAAGGTAATATCTTTCATTTGAATGCTGGTGAGAAATGTTGTTTGATTGCTCAGATTGATGAAAGTTGTTTGTGACATAGTAGAATATGTCATGTTAATTTTGATTCAATGATTAAGATCAGTTCTACACAAGTTGTTAGAGATCTGCCTAAAATTGTTAAGCCTAATAATCCAATATGTAGAGAATGTCAATTGGGTAAGCAAATAAGGATTTCTTTCAAGAGAAAGAAGTATACATCTAATGGATTACTAGATCTTGTGCATAATGACCTATGTGGACCTACAAATGTTAGAAGTGTGCAAGGTGACAAATACTTTATGTTATGGATTGATGATTATTCTAGCATGATGTGGGTTGTCTTTTTGAAGGAGAAATCATAAGCATTAGACAAATTCAATATATTCAGAGCAATGGTTGAGACTAAGTAAGGATTGAAGGTGAAATGTCTAAGATCTAACAGAGGAGGAGAATAATGTTTTGGTGAGTTTGATTCATTCTGTAAAAATCATGGTATTAGAAGACAATTATCCACTTCTAGAACCGTCAACAGAATGGAGTTGTTGAAAGAAATAACAAAACTATCTTGGATGCTGCAAGGACTATGTTGATTGAAGGGAATGTTCTCAAGATCTATTGGACAAAATCTATTAGCACTACTATTACCACATTCAATCGAGTGCATATAAAAGGTGATATCGATAAGACTCCTTATGAGCTATGGTTTGGTCATGTTCCTACTATGAGAAAATTCAGAATTTTTGGAAGCAAGTGTTATATCAAGAGAGATGAGGATATAGGAAAGTTTGATGCTAGAAGTGATGAAGGAATTTTCTTGGGATATTCAACAAAAAGAAAATCCTACTGGTGCTACTACAAGAGACTAAGAAAGATAGTGGAAAGTGCAGATGTGAAGGTTGATGAAGATTATAGGACAGAGATCAGATCTTGTGGATATGATGATGTTCAACATGTTGTTCTAACTCCTATTCAGACTGACGAATTAAAGTAGAATGATCTGTTAGAGACAATTAATCTGGATGATGATGTTGCCGATGGAGAGGTACAGGAACCTAAAAATCAGAATAATTAGAAGACTCTGAGGTATGTAAGATTGAATCATTTTGAAAATAAGATTATTGGAGATAAAAATAAAGGTGTGATGAACAGAAGAAGGCTAGCTATTGAAGAGGTATGTTTGATTTCTAAGATTGAACCTAAAGATGTTGCTGAGGCTTGTAAAGTTGTTGTTGAGGCTTGTAAAGATGAAAATTTGATGAGAGCTATGGAAGAAGAATTGAGTCAGATTGAAAATAATAACACATGGGATCCTGTGCCTAGACCTAAAGATAAGAATATTATTGGTACTAAATGGCTATTCAAGAACAAATTGAATGAATCTAGTGAAGTTGTCAGAAATAAAGTAAGATTGGTCTGCAAAGGATATTCATAGAAAGAAGGAATTGATTATGAGGAGAATTTTGCTCCAATAGCTAGACTTGAAGTTGTTAGACTATTTCTTGCATATGCTGCATATAAACATTTCAAGGTATATCAAATGGATGTCAAGTCATCCTTTTTGAAAGATGATATTGAGGAAGAAGTCTACATTGAGCAACCTAATGGATTTTGACTATCAGATGATGGAGACATGGTATGCAAACTGAAGAAAGCACTTTATGGATGGAAACAAGCCCCTAGAGCCTGGTATGCAAGATTAGATAAGTACTTGTTGAAATTAGGATTTAATAATCATATAGCTGATAGTAATCTATTTCAGGATTGATAATGATAACATCATGATTGTTGAAGTCTTTGTTTATGATATTATCTTTGGATGAGATGATGACTTGAGCATGAAGTTTGTCAGTGATATGTAGAAAGAATTTGAGATGTCAATCATAGGAGAGATGAAATTTTTCTTAGGTTTGTAGATTTCACAGACTGGGAAAGGTATTTTTATATCTCAAACTAAATATGTGAAGGAATTGCTGAAGAATTTTGGGTTGGATGACTCCAAACTAGTTGGAACTCCTATGGTGACTGGCTGTAAATTGTCTAAAAATGATGAATCTCCAAAAGATAATTAGACTTTGTACAAATCTATAGTTGGTGGACTACTATATCTTATTTGGACTAGATCGGACATTATGCATGACGTGTGCATGGGTACTAGATATCAAGGTGATCCGAAAGAGAGTCATGTCACTGTTGTAAAGAGGATATTCAGATACTTGAAGGAATTATGGATTATAGTTTGTGGTATCCGAGGAATGATGATTTTATGTTATGTTCTTACACTGATGTTGATTGGGCTGGTGATGTTGATGACCGAAAGAGCACTAGGGTATGTGCAAGATCATGAAGGGCCAAAAAGTGGCGATATTCTGACTAAGTTTTGATTGATAGGCCAATTGAAAACTATCTATAACTTTCAAATGGTATTATATTTTTTGAATTAAAAACATGTTTCACATTCTATGCTTTGTATGCTATAGGATTAAAAAAAATATATTTGTAAAGTTTTGACCAAGTTATGGTGGTCAAACATACAAGTTTTTCATATTTTTAAAAAGTTGTAGTAATAAAATCATAATTAATTATTTATTTAAAAGAAATATAGAAAAATGTGTGTCACCTCTAGACATGAGTCTTTTACTTATATCTAAAATTTTATAAAAAAATCTTATGATTTGATAATGGTTAGGGTGGTCAGACGGAGACCTTCTTCTTATCTTTTTCCTGAATTTTTAGTACTAGTACATTGAAATTTCAAATTTTCATCAAATAGATTTATTTATTTTTAGAAAACAAGTAGCAGCTTAGAAAATATATTAAATTGGCTACAAATTCTATTCTTACATATTTTTAAAATATTGTTGGTAACTTATTCAAATTTTTATGTCAAGTTGCCTAACTCTGTTTTCTAATTTTCATTACCACTTAAGGACCTGTTTGGCCCACCATGGTCTTGCACATACCCACTATTGGTGGATCATTATTTTTGGGTAAGAAATTGGTTTCATGGGCTAGTAAGAAACAAGATTCAATGTTCTTATCTACTATTGAAATTGGGTATATTGTTTCTACTAGTAACTGCACTCAGGTAGTTTGGATGAAGCAAATTTTGAAGGATATCAAAGTTATCTGTGATGAGCCTATTGTCATATATTGTGATAATTATAGTACTATGAATAGGTCAAAGAATGTGGTGCAACATTCAAATACTAAACATGTATCAACCAAATATCATTTCTTGAGAGAAAAAGTCAGTGAAAAGGAAGTGAAGCTGGAGTATGTATCTACAAAGGAAAAAATTGTAGATATTTTCACTAAACCTTTGCCTACAGATACGTTTGTCTATTTGAGAGACAATTTAGGGGTATCTACCCCTTCTAATGAGAACTAGATGCATTGAGTTGCATCAATCTAGTGGACTTCACAGTGTTATCTTTTTGTTCGGATTGATGAGTTTGTGTTGCTCCTCTTGTGGAGTAGTCTATTGGATTGGTTATCTATTTCAGGGAGAGAATCATGATTTGTTTATCTAAGGGGGAGAGTAAGTTTGGCTTTTTGTTTTCACATCTTTGGCATTGTTGTCAAAGGGGGAGAGAAGCATGTGAAAAATGGTTTTATCTTCTTGATCTTAGGGGGAGTATGTTGGAGATATTTTCTTTCTTTGCATTTATTGTTTTTCACATTCATATGTTTCCATCAATGCCAAAGGGGGAGATTTTTGGACATTGTTGCTATTAGCATATGTTGTTGTCATTGATGTCAACATATTCCCATGATTTATTGCTCTAGTTGGCTTATTGTGATTATGGTTTGGTGTGTGGAGTATTTATAGTGTTATTACATCTTTCTGTATTGCTTTCAGTGATCCAAAAAGCTTAATTGATCATATCATATGATCCAGTTTTTAGTTTGTTTTTTTGTTCAGTGCTTTCTAAATTTTAGTATTTCCTCTGGTATATTCTAGTGTGATTAGATCTTGAGCTGAATCTTTGGGATATTTCTTGGGATGGTCTTATGTATCTTCATTTTAGATAGTTAGTGATTTGGTTCCCCACAAGTTCTCTTTCTTTGTGATAGTTGCTACAATTTGAGTATTCTTGAGTTTCAGATGTTGGTCAATGAAGATTTGCTAAGTGGTGTTGATCCAGCTATTACTAATGATTCTAACGTTCTTTTTGGTATTCCCTAATTATTTCCAATATTTTTTAGTGATACAAATTGATCATTATGCGAGTTGTTGGTGATTTTCATGATCTAATGATGTTTTTCATGTTATGCAGATTTCTTGGTGGTGTACCCTGTTGCGGTTTATATTGGCATAATTTATGGTGGTGATGAGTGTTTGGAAATTTGATTTAGGTCCATTTTATTTCATACATATCTTTATATTATTTTAGTGGTCAACCTTTGTATCGTGTGATGTAATTTTGTAATTGTGAGTTGAGGGTTTAACCGACCTTGTTGTCAAGGTTGATGAATTGTATAAATATGTGTCATATTCATGTAATTTTGGTGTTGATGTTGTGTGTGCATTATGAGAGATTGGTGTATGTGTGAACAAGAAAATACATATTTTGATATTATGATTGAGTAGAGATTTGTGTTGTAGAGAAGATAATTGTGTTTAACCCGAACTATCATAGAACATTTGTAGATGTTATTATTGCAGTTCTTTTCTTTTGTATTGTTGTTTGAATCTTGTTGTAAGTCAGGGAGACTTCCCTAAGGGTTGTAGCCTTATGAGTTATTATCTTTTGAGCAGTGAGCTCTAGGCAGTGTTCCTGAATGCATGTGCATTCCCCATTATAATATTTACACATACTACTGCAAAGTATCATCTTGTTGTGGGTAGATTCGCACCATGGCTTTCCCCTTAACTAGGTTTTCCACATCAAAATATTGGTGTTGTGTCTTGTTCTTTCAATTTTCTTATATCTGTTGTTATTGGTGTTTATTAGTTTTGCATTTATGGTTAAGTTTGTAGATGTGGTAGAAAACTGATTCAGCCTCCCCCCCGTCTCATTTTTCTCTCATTTTTGTTGCCAATAATGTTATACACACCATTTTAAGGGCTTCCAAGAGAAATTTTAACCTAAGGGGGATGATGTGGGACCCATATGTTTCAAGTCAAACTTATTTGACATTGTTTATGTTCAAGGTGAAATATTATATGTATACATATATATGTATGGGTTCATGTGCCCTTTGCTATGATGATTCATTTGATTGCTATGTTTTTCCTTATGCAATCATTGATTTATTTTGGTGATCATGCTTATTATCTCTTAATACAATTATTTTGAAATGCTATATGCTACATGTCTAAGCTTAAAGAGTGTTCTATATGGATTGTTTTATGTGGAATATTATATTAAATGTATTTATTGATTTGGCGATGAGATTTTAAGATGATGAACTAATCATACAATTCAATCTGCGGTTTTATTGTAAGCTAGTAAAATTAGTTATTTTCATTGTGAGTATTGTGAAAACTAGTAAAGCCAACCTAGTTTATTTAGAGAAACTTAGGTGTCCTATTCATGTGATTCATATTGTGAATTTTTTTGTTTCATACGTTACATGAAGTTATGTGGTCTTGTTGTAATGGATGTTATATGTGTGTACGCTACATGTATGTCCTTATGTAGTATATATGGCTAAACTTTGTTGAGTTTCAGATGTAATTGTGTAGTAAAACAATGGTCCTAGAAAGTTCAATTTACATTTAAAATTTAAATACATTTTAATGTGTGTAGGTTGTGGTAGTGCATGTATGTTCTTTTCTATTACATTTTGTTGGAGTCCACTATCTTGTCAAATGTAATTCTATAGTAAAACGTTAACCCCGAAAAGTTAAATTTAAATATTAAATTTAAATACCTTTTGGAGAGGGAAAATTCATTCCAGTTGATAATTTCAAAACTTTTATGCAAAGTACATTTTCATTAATGTCACTCTTTAGAACATAAAATTTAAGACATTATAAAAAATCACTATTTTTAATTATAGATAGAAAAATGTGATTAAAATTGCTACTTGGGCCTATTTTCCTATTAAAAATATAAGAGAAAACCAACTTTGAAGGAGACACAAGTCACCTTATGACATGTGCTTGCATATCTAAGTACAAAATTGTTTACTAATGAATGAAAGAGTCTTTTTTTTAAAAATTATTTTATATCTTGTAATTGTTCTTTCTAGGGGGTTCATCACTTGTTCTTCCCTCTCTTTATGCTTTTTTATTTTGGGTACTATTTTGTAACATGAAGTGAGTTAAAAAATATAAAGCCAGAGGAAGAAACCTTACTTGTGCACCTACATATCTTCTACAAGACATAAAAATTTACAAAGGTAGGAATAATAATCCTTCCTATCAAATCTAAATTAAATGTAAATTCTACTATTTCATCCTTTATAGTAAACTAGAAAGCTATTGCTAGTAATGTATTTTTTTTTGAAGTGTAGAGTTGTTACCTTTACAGTTATAGTCATGTCTTGTTATTAGAGAGATATGAAATCAAATTACAATGAAATACAAATAGGTCAACCACTAAACCCTATAATATAAACAAGATCCAAAATCTTAAATTTCAAATTATGTAAATCAAATACATGGAATCAAATAGTTCTAAAATCTTAAATATGCTTTCATACATTTGCTTTGGTCGTTTACTTTTTATAGCTTTCTTGGATGGTATATAAATTTCTCTCAAAATTCAATGTAGCATAATAGTAAATGTGATCACACAACGAAGCCTAAGGATTATCCCTTTTTTGAGTCTGTAGCCCTTGTGTTGGAGGTTTTTAATATTTTTTTTTTCCTTAGTTGGATTTAGGGGTTATTTCTTTCTTTGGAGTTTCTCCTAGTTGGGAGAGTGCTTTATCTTCCATTTCTTTGGCTTATCCTTGTCTTGAGTTGGTTGATTTGTAATTGTTAATTTTTAAGGTTACATTTTGGTAGTTTGTTTTTGGATGGGCATTTTTGGTGGTTTGGTGTGTCTCTGCTTTAAGGGGGTTCTTTTTGACTTTTGTAGTTCCTATTTCAATATATTTCCTATTGATGGGGAGGGGGTGGTGATGGGTTGTAGTTTTTTTTTGCTTCTCCTTATTTTTTTTAAGCCTAACCTTATTATAGAGGTAGATTTTTCTTCTATAGAGGTGGAGACTTGGTTTGTAGGAAATGGTGGGAGATGCTTTAAGGGGTTATGGATTCCCTTGCTTCTGACTACAATCTTCTTATCCTATTCAGGTAAATTTTGAGGGTGAATCTCAACATTGTTTTTTACATAAGAGGAATTTGAAGATGGTGATTTTTGTAAGGACTTGCTTCAAAAAGTTATGGGAGCCTTTTCAAAACCCTTCTTTTTTATTTAATGACTTTGACCTTTTATTGTGATAGTAGAGTGTATCAAGTTCTATTGCTTATTTCTTGCTGTGTGGACTACATTTTAGTTTTAGTTAGTGTATCTTATCTTAAAGTTATGGGAGACTTCTCAAAATCAATGGTTATGGATTATATGATCTAAGTTGTTTGGTGGTTTTGGCCTTTTTCTTGGGTAGATGGTTTCTTCATATTGTTATCTATCTTGGCTATAGATCTTCATATATCTATAGGCAATGTTTTATAAGTGGTTTCCAAATCCCTATAAACTCTATCTATAAAGGAATTAATGTCCCTTCAAAACCTATTTTCCCCTAAAATAAAATAATAGGCATACTATCTTAACAATAATCATAAATTGCATATATTAAACCATGGTGTAATGGAAGCATAAACCTCCTTTGAGCCACACTTATTTGTGGAAGGAAAAAGGAAGAACAAATAGCTTACAAGTTTATGGTGCCTTAGATGATTTAAAAGGGGAAATGATACTCATTAACTATAGAAAATCACCCCTCCAATGTAAAATAATTTATTAAATACATTTTCATTTATTTAATGAATTCATTATCTTTTTCCCTCCATGAAACTTTTCATTTATCTTTTCATTTATCCTAACTACCCTCTCGTTATTTTATCATTTTTTGTACATACCCTTTAATACTACCTGACCATTTATGCTTTCACCTCTTAATCATATAAATCCATTTTCTAAGGTGTTCTCTATATAAGAGGATTTCTTCATCCTTTCATAACCCTAATCCAATAATCTAGCTAATCATTCAAGCAAGTAAGACTTTTATGTGACCAAGCAAATTCACAACCATGATCTATTCTTTGTTGAGATCTTGTGCACAATACCAAATATGAGAGCAATCATATCAAATAAGATCAATGGAGATAGGAAACAATGGAGTTCAAAACCCACTAAGCATGTGAATTGTATAATATTTCTATTTTGTTATGATTTGCATGTTTTAGGTTCTTCATTGGTGTATGATGGATTCTTGATTGTAGAATGGGGCTTTGTATGGTTGGATCTTTGTTGATTTTATAATAGTTTTATCATTCCATTTTCAGCATATACAAGTGGATCTTTGTTGATTGTGAAATTGGTCATTTGCATAGTGCATGTTATGAAAACTAGTAAAGCCAACCTAGTATATCTATAGAAACTCAGGTGTCCTATCCATGTGATTCATATTGTGATTTTTTTGTTTTATATGTCACCTAAATTAATGTGGTTGTTTTAAAATGTGTATGTATGCTACATCTATGTCCTTCTGTGTTATATATGGTTGGAGTCCATTGTGTTCTCGAATGTAATTGTATAGTAAAAAAATAGTCCTAAAATTTAACTTCATAATAAAAATTTTAATATGTTTTAATGTTTGTATGTTGTGGTGGTACATATGTGTCCTTGTGAGTTGTTACATGTAATTATATAGTAAAACATTAGTCCTAAAAATTTAAATTAAATTTAGTTTAATTTCAATTGGGAAGAACAAGAGGAGTGAGGGGAGTGCATGCAAGAGGAGTGAGGGTTTCTATAGGGGGATATGTTGAGGTAACAAGGAAAGAGATACACATACAAAATTGATAATCCTGACCCCTGTTCCTTTTGTTGTAGTTCCTATTTTGTATGATATGTCTAGAGGATCGAGTGACAGGTGCAGAAAGAGATGTGGGAGTAGCAGGAGAAGAGGTAGGCGCTCTATTGTAGAGGGAGCTGAAGATCAAGATGATGAGGTTGCAAGAGATCCCCACCCCCTCATAGTGACTACCATGTTCTTTGGTTTGATCTATTCCCAATGGAAGGTGTGTAGAGGTTTGAAGTTATGCGGGAGCTAGAGACATAGCCTATGCGACTGCAAAGGAGACTCAAGGGTCTAGATTTTGAGCGGGGAAAATGTTGTTGGTGTTGCAGACGAGGTGGATTCTGTTGGAAATATGTAGTTGAGGTGGGTTTGGAGTGCCTACCTACTTTTTCCCTTGGTTTGTTTGGGGGTGGGTGCCTTTGTTTCTGTTCTATTTTATTCAAGATTTGGTTGCCATTGTTTTACCAACTTTAGCCCTTTTTGTTGGCCTTTCTTAACTTTCTCAATTGGAGGGATTCATATAGGGTTTCAATGTGATGGGATTTCCCTTTGACCCCTATGCATGCTTTGAAGGGATTCATAGTTGGGTTCCTATGTTCATTTTCATGTAGAGTTTTTCACTTCATCTCATTGCTTTTGTGGCTCTGCTGAATGGCCCTTTGGATATGGGCTCTTCATGTTGGTATGGCTTCGAAAGGTGATTATTTTACCCTTCCTATTGACTTGACCTTGGTTTATCACATTGAGGAGGAGAGTTCCTAGCTAAGTTGCTATGTTTTTTCTATTTCAGCATCTTTGGTCCTCTTTGGATAGTCATATTGAGGTGAAAACATCTTATATTGAGGTAGAGATCATTTTTGTTGAAGAAGATGGGAGGTGTTTCTTGGTGGGGTTGAATAGTGTTTGGTTCATTCAGCATGAGGTATATTTCCCTTCAGTTTCTATTGAGGTGAGTCTCCTTCATACTAAAGTGGTAAGGATTTATGTTAGTTGGGTGTTGACTTCCTGCTAGATTGTCTTTGTTGGGTTCAACTTGTTGGGTTTGGGAGCCAAATAAAAACCCAGTAGAAAGGTTTGGGGAGCCTTTCAAAACCCTCTACTTATAGATTGTTCATTTATTCTTCTTATCAATAATCTAGTGATTATGGTTTTGGGATCATTGCTCAAACTCAATGTTTAGCTTATGGGTGGCTGGAAAAACCTATGGTATCTGATGAAGGTTAAGGGAGCCTTGATAAACACCCTTATTTTCATGTAGTGACATCTCCTAGTGTTGTTTGAGTTTTTTAGGGGATGGCTTTGTCTTCCTTTACTTAGTTGGGTCTTCAAAGATTTTTTATTTAAGTTGAGGATGGGATGCTGATAGTTTTTTATATTTCTTGTTGCAACATTCTTCTATGGGTTATGGATCTATACAAGATCTGAGAGTTTCATGTCCCTTCAAAATTTGTTGTAAGGGGTTTCGGGTCTCCTCAAAACCTATTTGTTCCTTAATAAAAAACAAATTAAATTTAAATTTGAAATTTAAATGTACATTTTAATGTAGGTACGTTGTGGTGGTACAGGAATGTCCTTTTGTATTATATTTGGTTGGAGTCCACTATGTTGTCAAATGTAATTGTATAGTAAAACATTAGCCCTAGCAAGTTAACTATAAATACCCTTTTCAGAGGGAAAATTAATTCTAATTGATAATTTTAAGAGTCTAAGGCATAGTATATTTTTATTAATACCAATTCTTAGAACATAAAATTTAAGACATTATAAGAAAACCAATATTTTTAATTTTAGTTAAAAAATGTGATAAAATTGCTACTTTTGAATGTCCCTATTTTTCTATTTAATAGTAGGATAAAATAAACTGTGAAGGTGAGAAATATAACCTTCATACATGTCCTTGCACGTATAAGTACAATATCATCTACTGTAGTGCCTTAATTTTTTTCAACATGGAACCAACACATAAGCCATTTTTTTAAACAAGACAATACTTAAGCCTGTTTTGAGTCTAACATGAAAGCTAAGGCATGCATGATATACTCTCCTTTGTATATTACTTAACGAGTGTATCTTCTTGTATTAAAGATAAGAATTAGTTAATTTAAATTTTCTCTTGTCAAGTCATGATCTAGAGTCCTTTTTTTATATTTAATAATGATATTATGAAGAACAAAATAAATATTTTAATCACTTCTTCTTTTCAGCTTGTCAATATCTTAAAATGTAGTAATTCTTAATGAAATTATAGAGATTGAAGAATCTCAAAAAAATAACATTTAAGCTACTTTTCTTATTGAATTACTCATGCCACTCTTCATAAAATTGATTCAACAATCCTTAATTATTTAATTAGGAAATTATATATTTATATTTAAATTTTGAGAAATTTTCTTCAAATTGTGTGTGTTTGGAAAAGAGTTTCTTCCATGCCATTTAATTCAAAAGGGTATTTTGCATTTTTTAATTTGAATTTTTGAAAATTTAATAAAATTATTAAAAGCCTCAAGTATTCAAAGGAAGTATATATGCACATTATTACAAAAAATGAATGATCACATTGATAGATGTGATACTTTATATGGGAATATGTGTGATCATGAAAATGTAATAGGGAAGTCAAATGATCTTATGTATACCTACCTTTGAGCTCCATTCTATATTATATTATTATATATTTTTTACAATATTCTTAGAGTTGAAGAATCTAAGCCAAAAATTACACTCTTATGCCTATACACTTATATGTTGAGCAATGATGAAGCAGGAGAAGTTAAGACTAGATATACTTAAAATAAATAAATAATTACATAAATAAATACTAAATAAACATAATAAATGAGAAATTTTCACATACCTAATAAATATTGCAAAAGGATAGGTGGGATGTTTTGATATTTTTAAGAACATGGATGGATGTATTTTCAACTTGTATGTGAATGATACTCGTGATGAAACTCCATTACTAGAATCTAGGATAACACTCTCCTCCATTTTTTATCTTGAAGTGCATGACTAATTGGTTCTGTTGATTATTTTTAATATTTTATTCTTTAGTATGAGCGTGTTGAAGGAAACCATAAAGGAGAGACTAAAGTAGATTTTCAAATTTCTTGGGAAATGACATTGAAAAGCAGTGACACTGTAAGAACTACTTATTTTATCCTTCCATGGCTATTTCTATTGATGAAATTAAACAAAGAATTTGTATAGAATAATGTAGTGTATCTCTTTTATCTCCAGACAAATTAGGTTTGAGATGACATGATAAAAACATTCTCTAATAATGTTACAATTGTAGTGCCTCTCCTAGACTTGTATTCTAACTTACGCAATGATAGATTTATTTGGACATATGGTTGATGCTTAGATGGTTATTTATGACTTTACTACTATCTTAAATGGTGTTGACAATGTTAGGCATACTTTATGACATGTGGCATTTGATGATTCTTATGGTTGTTAGAACGTAGAATCACCTTGATGGATGGATGGATTTATATATGATCATTGTTCATGTTGGTTATATGACTTATGATGATAAGATGGTAGTAACCCTATTTCATGATTATGACTCTATATGATGTTTGATGATACACTGTGTGACTATGTTCATGTGTAGAGACGATGTCATGTCACTCATTGCAAGCATGATATGTCATCGCAGTTCTCTATCACTTGCCTGTTTATTATGATGTATATATATATTGTATATGTTATGTTTAGTGTTGATGCAAGGTTGCAGGTACTAGATATTGACTCCACCTAGCTTCACAGGTCTGAGCGTGTCTCTATCCAAATGGCTAGTTGTTGGAGATGACATAGTTTCCCTCACATACTCTAGGTCTAAGTTTTGTATCTTGTCAATTGTGCCATGACTTAAGTTGAGGTTAGAGTCTTGAGTTGTATTAGTTTCCCTTTGGTGTAAGATGTTTATTGATCCCTTATTGGAGATGTGTGATTATTTAATTATTTAATATTTATTTTTGATTGATTAATGTTTAAGTTATTGACTTAATTTATTGTTTTATTTAATGTTTAATTGAGGTTTAATTATTATATATTGTTTAATTAATTTTATTCTAATTGAGTTTTTTATTTAATATTGATTATTGAATTTTATATTTATTTTAATGATGTCTCTTGATTTTCTATTATTATAATTTATTTATGATTAATTTAATTAATTAATTGATATTATTTAACCTATGTGTTGGTATTTTATTATTGATGAATAATATTTTTCATATTCATGTGGCAGATTATTATCTATTGGGAGAATAAATCATGTTGCTATTTGTGAATTATATTTTATTATTATGGGGTGTATAAATTATTGTTTAATTATTTGTCTTTTTACTCCCCTCTTTGATTGTTTGAAATAATATTAACCTACCTACCCTTTTATTTGGTTGGTCTAATGGGGAGTTAGGTAAATTAAATATATTTATTAAATACCTTCCTCAAATTATGCAAAGATTGTTATAATATATTGGTTTTGGGAATATTTTGATTCGTGAAATTTTTGTATAGTTTTCAAGTTTAATTTTTGGTACTTTTATGGTTTCCTGTGCATTCATGGGAGGTTGGTTTTTCAAGGGAATTTTAGTATTTGTTGAAGGTTTTTTGATTGCACTCGAGGCTTGTTGGATATAGAATATTTCTCCATCGATTTTCATTTCCTTGCTTCATTTTCTAGGTTGGATTTGTTTTTCTGCACTCAATATTTGATTTTGAAAAGATTGTTTGCAAAGTGTTTGCCAAAGATTGTTTGGGGGATTTTGAATGCAATTAATTTGATTCTTAATAGTAGAAATCTCTAAGGGAAGAGATTGGATTGTTTTTACATTTGATTTGGGAAAATTTGGTTGTAATTTTGTTGGGTATGGGAAAATGCTTCTTGGGGTTGTTTGATATTTTAAATATGCCTTATAGTTTGTTTTGGAGTTGCAAGAGATTTAGTTTCCTTTATATACCCTATTTCAGGGCCTCCTTGTGTTTAGGGTCCTATTGGTTCAGTTGTATGGAAGAGGTTGTGTCTGCAACTCTTCCTATTCATTGTTTTTGCCAGTTGAAGTCTAGAATTTTGCTCAAATACCCTTATTTGAGGCTTGAAACTCCTATTATATTTTGCAACTATGGTTTTTGGTGAATTTTGGGTCATTCTTGGATCAATTTTTCAAGTCTGTGTTTGAATCTAGATTTAATTGCATACCTCTTTGTCTCATCTTCTGCAAGTGGCTTCCCTGATACAAAGGCACTAAAACAAGTGAAAAAAGCACTAAAATGGGATTCAATAGCATCAAAGTAATCTACACAAGTACCAGAATAGGATTAGGGCATTTTTGGTTAGGGTTTTTTACCTTCCGATTGACTTTTCTTGTTGATTTTGAACTCTAGAGGCTAGGGTTTGATGTATTGATGATATTTGGGCATTGATCCATGCTTTTGTGATGTGTTTGAATCCTATTTGAGCTCCAACAAGTACTTTTCACTTGTCTATTGAGGTTTGGAATGTTCCTCTAGCAAGATGTATGTATTCCTTGTCGTTGAGGATGAGTATATGCTGCTCTAGGGAGAGGTTATGTTGTGCCTCATTGTTGAGGACTATGTGTTACCATTGGATTCATATTCTTTCCCTATTTATGTGTTTATGTCACTCTTGAGGCTCTCTTTATTCTTGTATTATGATGCTTGATCTTATGTCATGATTCTATCCTTTATAATTGAGTTTGTATCAGATTTGTAATGGTATTTTTGAATACTTTTTATGATGAGACTCATGTTGTTGTGTGATGTATTTTGTTATGTTTCTAGTCTATGGTCTTGGTCCATGGTGTAGAGAGTGGGCTCTTGCATGTTTGGACCAATGTCTTGAGCATTAGGCCTCTAGGAGGGGGTGTAGACTTGATGGAACCACATGAAGAGTTTATGGTATATTTTGCAAGTGATAACATTATTAATAATTGATTAGTGTGTTGGGTATTTAGTAATTAAGCTAATAAAGATAAAGAATATTTTGTTGTATGCCCCAATTGGACAGACCTAGGGAGGTGGTTTTTAGGATCCTATATTGGGAAGACCGTTGGAGTGGTATACCCACTCTCCCTTGAGTGACTCCAAGATAGAGACCGATTCCACATAAGGTTAGAATGTGATGACACTCTTCCCACATGTTTCCATTATTGATATTCCCTTGTTGTTTGTTGTGCCTCTGGAGGTTGATTGCTTGACTTAGCCATGTGATCTATTTTGATGTTGTATTCTTACATTAGATTCTTGTGGTGTCATGTTGTATCCATTGGTTGTTAGGTGTCATATTAGGTTTTGAGTGTGAGTTGGAACCTTATGTCATCTCCTAGCATGGGGGGTGGTTCTTATTTGGTTCCATATGGCTGGGTGGTTTGATGCCTTTTACCATTGGGATATTCTGCTTGGATGTTAGCATGTGTGAATTTGGATCTATAGTATCTCATCATGTGCTTGGGTTCTTTGGAGCATATTCCATGTAACTATAATTGATATCATGTGTTATGATAGATGTAAATGTAAAGAGGACTATTTAATCAACATATTGAGAACATGTGCTATAGTACATGAAGTAGGATGATTTCTGAATGAAATATATTGAACAAGATTGCTGTAAATGTGTATTTTATTATAGATGTTGTTCTTGAGTAGAAAAGAGTTAAAATATTTAGAGATATGTATGCTATATCTTATGTATATCTTATGGATGGTAGCAATTATTTTAATTATATATGCCTTGAATGGAAGAATATTAATCTTCAATGTTAATTATCTTGAGATATGAAAAACAAAAGTAGTTGTAGATTGTATGGAATATATGATTCTTTAATATGGGGTTGTCCCATGGTACTGATTTATATGTATTAGAGATGTTACCAAATTATGATGTCTTGTAAATAAGGAATATGAATATGTTTTTATGTAACTTGTATTGTTAAGCTTTACGATGGGATGTAGCAAAAGAGACTATGTGCTTGCTTCATGTGCTCTTACATAATGGAACTTGATGTAGTAGAACTAGACTATTGAAATAAGATGATGTATTGGTATGTGGTTCATATTATAGATACGTTTATCATGTTCAGAATGAAATCCTATGTTGTAATTAGGGAATTGGAATATTAGATTGTATTTATTCTTAAAGAATCATATGACCTTTGAGCCTATTCAATAGATTGGAATCTAATTTGGATGTAGATAAGTGCTTGTTGTTATAATCTTGTATATGACTATGGATAGTATTCTTGATGAGATGTGCTTAAGGAAACAACCCGGTTCCATATGTAGGAGAAGTTTGAATGAATTTGGATTTATGAACTGTTAAGTGATTGATGGATAAAGATGAGTATTAGGAACATTGGGCTGGTATTTTAGAATTAACCTAAAGAGAATCAGTTGTGGTAGAGTTTTGCGAATGTGTTAATATTTTATTATAGTTGTATGGAAAGTAAATGTTTTGTGAGATAATAGCATATGATGTTCTAGATGATTATGTGATGAGTTAGCTTTATGACAAGTAGTGACATTGAAATACCCTAGGGAATAGAGTTATGTTAATGATTTAATAGTTGTTCTACTTGTGTAATACATTGCAATGGTTATGTTCATGTTGATGTATGTAATCATGTGAATAGTTAATGATGCATGGATGAGTATTGGTGGTATTGTGGCATTTCTAGATGTTAATGTCAGCATTTAAATGAGGATTAATTAAAAAAAAAAAAAAAACTCCTTTTCTTAGTAGATTTTGGTTTATTTCTCTAGGGTATTTTCGTGGGTATTACAACAATATTTTTTGTCTTTGTCAGTAGTGCCATCATATCACACATTTCTATCATATCACAATCACATATGTGCAGTGCAGTGGGGAGTAGAGTGGATTTTACGACCATTACATGTAAACTTATATGATTTCATTCCCACTCTTGCTTTCACTATGTATGGAAGGAATTGAATCAACTTCCAACTCATCTTCTCTTTGGGGTGTGCTTAATAGAATTATTATTATTATATTTATATACATAGTATTTTGATTTAAAATCAATTATAGATATATACATAATATTTTCTCACGGAGTTGTTATTCTTTACACAATGATATTATTATTATTATTTTGTTGGGTCTCATGCCTCCCTTAAGCTCTATGCCCTTTAATGTTCGAAAATGTTTCTTCTATTTATTTATAGTATTTCTTTTAAAAATATTACTTTTATTTCAAAGTTAGAGATATTTTATCTTTCCTCTATTCTTGTTAAATAAACTATATTGTCTTATAAGTATATGGGTATGTAGAATTTGTGATTTTTTGTGTTTATTAATTTAATAAATTTGTTTATATAACACCATTCACATCATAGTTAAGCATAACTTTTCATGATAGACCTAGATCTCATATGTTGAAACAAAACACTTATATATTTCAAAAAATACAATAGGGATATTCCACTGTGCTTAGTTGGAAGAGTCAATTCCTAATTTTCAGTATTATCTAGGGAGGTGTACAATGAATATGAAAATATTCAAATTATAATATATGTTTGATTTTTTTTTTAATTTTATATTGTGTGATTGTGATGACCATATCTATATTTACATGTTCATACAATTTACGTGGGACTAAATCAATATTTATTATTAGGGTAAACCCTATCTATTTAAATGATATGGAATATGACTTTCCTTTAATATTTAAATTTATAAATGAACTTTATTAATATTCATTCCCCCATAATGGCTTACATAAGCATCCCTATATCTTCCTTGAATGTAATTTTTGTTTTTACACAAAGACAATTTTTTATGCTAAAGTAAGAGAAAATTAAAAAATCATTGATATAAACTTTCAAGATTGAAATGAGCATTTTTCTTAGAAGGAACTCATATAACCAATAATTTAGATATCTCTTTGCAATGAAAATATGAAGGAGTATTAACACATTAAGGATATAAGTTTAAAACTATGATAAAAGATTATTCCTATTACCCTCATTAGATGTATACCAATGGGAAATAAATAACAATAACTTGCTCTTATTTTACACCAATAACTTTCCATCAACTCATATTGAGAAACCTATTTAATTACTATTTCAAAATAATCATATGATTCTTATTACAATTATACCAATGAAAAAATACAAAACAAGACTTGCCATCCACCCTACCATAATGACATCATGGAGCCTCATGGGCTCTAGCCATACCCCCGAGTAAGATAACTATTATAGACTCATGTCCAATTTATGGAGTCTTCTCATTTACCACAAAATTACCATGGATAAGATAGTATCAAAATCTTCACATGACCACCATAGGATTCACATAATTTTAAATAACTGCCCACTCAACATCCCATATTAGATTTTGTCCCTATCAAATTAGAGATGGACCTTGCAAATCTATCAGAATCTTACAAAATATAAACAAGGATGGTAGAGGGAGTAGAGAAGACTTATCATCCCACTTCCATTTATCATTCACCTCCATATCTAATTTAAAGGGCCCCTTCCTTCCATAAAATCTATCTTTTTTTCTCCAAATCCTACAAGAGTTCTCCAAAATGGACAAGTGAGTAACAAGCTATTCTCCTTTCTCAAACCTAATATATGGGAGATCAACCTAGAATACTAGGATGTGGAGGTGATAATTTTCACCTTCCCATCCTTTCTTTCATGAGGTCCTTTCCATATTTAAGAGTGGACAAAATTTATGACACTCTATTCACCAAGTCTTTCCTCATAAACGAGGTATGGGGTGGGGTTGGTACCCTTAACTCATCTATACTCCAAATTTACCACTCATCTAAATTATGACTTTTGGAGAGTGAAATCAAGTCTTAAGGGCTTTATTGCATGTCCAATGGGCCTCCATATCAAGTGTATGGACCTTAGGGGTCTTTTTGTAATTTAAACATGGAAATTAACTCTAAAACTCACATTAAAGGCCTACAAAGATAAATTGCATAAAGACATCTATATCAAATAATAACTCTATTTCATTTTGAAGAAATGGTTAAACTTATAACTTCTCATAAAAGAAATGGATTTGGAATATGAGTTTCTCCCTTCTCCCATAGTTATCATTACCTTCAGGTACACATAGCCAACACATTCACGAGCATATTTCAACCAGAATAATAAGTCATATTATTTTCTATCTATTTTCCATGAAGTTTACAAGGTGATACTAGGTATAATGCCATAAAACTATTAAAATTAGAATCCGCTAATCTATCTAACCATATGTTGAAGAAAAACATGTAACAATTTAGAGTTGTATTAGCTATATGTGAGGGAGGTTGTTACATTTTCCTTTCATATTATCAATGCTCTGGGACATCCACTCTAGGGTATCTACCTAGGAAAGAACACAATAATCAAGAACATAAGTACTTTGAAGGTGGCAATAAGTTTACTTCCTACTATGATGAGCTTTAGAGTGGTCCTGGGGTGTGAAACCTCAATATAGAAGGGAAGAAGACAAATTTTAAGAAATCTTGGAAGATATTTAGAAAGGGGGTGGAAAAGGAGAACAATTTGAGTGAATTTTAGAGGTTTGGTTCTGCAAACAAAAATGTGTTTCATGAAGCTTTAATTGAGAAACTAATAGATATAAGTGAGGGAGGTGCATACTTCCATCACATTTACTAAAATTAATGTAATTTTTTTTTAATGAAGGGAGACATCCCCATATGACAACAATTACCTTAAAAAAAATTACAACAACATGAATTAATAAAAATATAATATTATAATATTATTACATTAAGGATCAAAAAATATATTATTACACTAAAAATTATAATATATTAATATTATACTACTAGATTATATATATTTAATATGATAAGTTATATAAAATAATGTTGTTATATTAATCTAATAATAAATAATTATTTAATAAGATTATAATATTGTTTTTCATTAAGGAAAAAATGGGTTTTACAGGGACCCGAAACCACAAAGTTTACAAACAAGATAAAGTTTTCAAATAAAGTCCACTAAGACAAGAAGGCTGCAAAATAGACAAAAAGGATAGCAGTGGTGAGACAAAAAACATTAAAAGGTCAGCACCAGACAAACAAAGCTAACCTAAGGACTTGAAAGTTTTAGCAATCCTGACTTTTAGGTTATTCATCTCCCGAGACACCTTCTACAACTCATGGAACTCTAGAGGCATAGAATCCACTTTTCTTTTCAAGTTGGCTGTAGTCCTCCTCGAAGGGCCAGAATCCTCTTTCTAGCTTTTATCTTTGTTAGCTTCCAAGTCCACAACTAGGGTCCCCTACTGAGTATTTTCCAGCTTATCCACCAAGGTGTTTATTGTAGTTGCCAAATTATTCACAATTATGTGGCTTTGCTTCATGATAGAATTCATTGTAACCCATATTTTGCCAATTTCCTTTTTCAGATGTTTTATCTTTTTCTCATTTTCCTTCTTTGTCTTATCCAGAAGATCAAAAGTTTTTTGTAGGCATTTAGCCATCGACATCTTCTCTTCTTTGCTCCATAAAACCCCAACAATCTTCTAAAACACCCCTTTAGCTTCCATTTCATCCAAATTACTAGAAACAACCATCTTCTTAATACTGAGATCCTCAATTTAATGATAAACCAACTTAATAATTATGAAGTAGTCAACTGCCCTATTTCTAGCAATAGCCAAAATATCATCAAGAAATTCCCTTCCAGGCTTGAAGTAGTGGTCTTCAGGTCTGAGATCATCAAAGAATCTGGGCCTATTTTCTCTATTAGTTTGAGGGTGAGAGGAACAGGATCCATCAGTGGAATCTAGGGCTACAGAAGAGTCCTCAAAAGAATCCTCATAATAGGAAACCGACCTCTTCTTGGGAAGGGATTTATCCTTTTTTAGCTTTTTGAGATGAGCTAGTGAAGGTTTTCAAAGAGGAGACTTTTTTATTCGAGGGCTTGGTCTTTAAGGATTTCTTTGACTCGGACTTAGGGTGGGGAGTCTCTCCCTCTTCCGAATCAGAGTCCCATTCGCCCTCATCCTAAAAAAAGCTCATGTCAGTATTATAACCTTCCCAGACCGATGGAGAAATGGGGTTTGAGGGGGCCGACATATTAATAAAATTCTCATGGATTAACAGAATGAGGCCTACATGTAGGACAAGATGTTTCCTAGGGCTTTTACGATGTTACTTAATACTATACTTCAGAGAGAAAAATATGTAGTAAGGAAAAGAAATCCTTACCTTGGGTCAAAAATGATTGAGGAGGAAAATGTGGCAGTCATAGACTCAAGTAAATCTGGCATCCACCATGATATATTCCATGATAAATCTGAGAACCTCCCTCCAAATCATCTTAATCTTCCCAACATCAAAATAATTGTTAGATATTTTGACCAATGCCTCGCTTTCCTCATCAGTTTTGGGAAATTTGATGACCACTTCATTTGAGAACTTTCTATCATGAAATAATTCCATCCCCTATGTGGAGAGCCCAATAATTTCCCTAATAAGATTCTCATCAATTTTAACCTTTCTCCTCGAAAGAACAATCCCATCCTCCTTCCCGTTTTTGGCAAAATACTCTGAAATTTCAAAGTTAGCACCATGAAGCTTCTTGAGAAAATGACTAAATCATACCCCTTTCGATATGCCTCTAGACATTCATATTTTTCTTCTTTTTCTCATAGCTTTTCGACTAAACCCTCTTCCTGCTTCCCCCCATTTTCTCACAAGGAAATCTTTTGTTGATTGTAGAGCAAGTCGCCTAAACAAAGAGCCAGTAATGAAACCAAAGCACCCATAATGCGTTCCAGCCCTCATCAGCTGTAGAGATAATTAAGGCACCGCCACCATTTTGAATGATATCACCATACCAATATCTACTCCACTTCATCATTATTAAAAACAACATCGTTCCCATGGATTATATCATAATCCATTAAGTTTCTGGCATTAGCACCCATTTCACTATAAGCCTACCACATCCTTCGACCCATATGCTCAACCCCTTCATTGGTGAAGTAGTCGGCCACCTTATTAGCTTCCCTAAAGGAATGAGAAATTCTAAACTTTTTGAAATTGGATAAGATAGATTTAGCTTCTTCTATCCAACATTTTATAGTCCATGACGGGGGGGGGATTTGCTAATAAGACACTCAATAATGTTTTTTCGAATTGCCTTCAATCTAGATATTTTTAAAATTCATCTTATTTGCAAGATCGATTACCTGGAAAGCTCCTATGGCTTTAACTATGTAATTGGTCTGTGATCCCAAGGAGAGTGCCACAACCTAAACAAAATTGTAAGATTATAATATTGTTAAATTAAAAATTATAATAATATAATTCAACTTAATAATACAATTCTATATAATTATATATTGACTTATTTAATACCTCCCATGTTGTGTCACAATAGCCAATATCTTATATATATTTAATTTTATAATAGATAAAATACACGAAGATATATCCTTCACTTAAGACTTATTTTTAATATTTTTCAACCCTAAACTTTAATAAGCACTTCGAGAAGGATATCTCTTAGCATATTTTATATATTACAAAATTATAATTGTATGTATATACATATAGGTTAGTAAATATTACACTTGAGAATATTTAGTTTTGACCTTTCCTTTCAAGCTGTCTATGTTGGAGTATTACATTAAATAGATAGGCTTTTATAGTTTAAAAAATAAATAATCTTAATGAATAGAGTTAGAGTTAATAAATAATTAGATGTTATTTTATTGGAAGTTATTCCTTTGAATAAGTTAATTTTTAATGGGCTCCAATGGCTTTATAAGCCAATGGATAATAGAGTAATTATCGTTTTAGTATATTCAAAATATCATTTTTCTATTGTACAATCATAATGTAGTTCTCTAATTTTTTATCACTATTTTATCATGATATGTACCTATGATAGCCTTGGGCCGTGATGATTTGCAGCCAAGAAATTGTATAACGCATTTAGAACCAATTTTCTAAGTGGAGGTCGATATTTGTGCCTAAAAATCTATAGTTTGAGATGCTATTGCAATTGGATGCCACCTTTTGCTTGGCGTTAGAATCTATAATTTAGTGGCGTTCTTTCTTGAACGACATTGAATGTTGTTGCCTCGATTTTTTTTTGTGGACTCAAACTTAAACACACTGATTGCTGAAATTAATCTTATTATTCCATCGATATAGGTAAAGTATCTAGCAAATGGATATGTGAAGAAGACTACCTTAAACAAAATTGAAGTTTATGAGTAGTTTTCCAAAGTGTTTAGCATAGAGTTTGAAAAGGTTTGATAAAATTGAAGGACAAATTTTGTGAGAATTTTTTTGTTTTGTTTTTGAGCTAATAAAATTTCTCCATGTACAAATTTTCTAAATCCATATCAATCAGGCATGTTTTTTAAAGGTATGTGTAAGTTTATTTTTCCATAGGGAATATAAGGATTTATAACTATTTGTTCAAAGATTATGAGTATAATTTTTAGAAGTTATTTAGATCTTTTGTAATAATAAGGTTCAAATGAAAAAATTAGTTATTATTACTCAATTTGAAGGATGTGATTTTAATACATAGTAAATAAATTGAAAAATATTTATGGGACATTGTAAGTGGAGTTGTTGAAATACTTCAAGATAAGATGAAGGAACAAAATAGATGGCTATCATTAATTCATAAAAGATTAAAAGCGGCGATAATGTCCTCTACAGCGACCTCCACTATGGTGATCTCCTTTATGGCTGCCGCTGCTAAGCCCTCTATGGTTGCTTCTGCGAAACCTTTTGGAGCTCTTCTACATGCCATGTTGACCTCTACAGCTGGATATATTGCAGCTCCCCCTTCGGTGTCATATTTTGCGGTTGTAGGGTTGAAGTCTTCGGCTAAGACTCGGATGGTGGTGGGTGACTCTTCTGCTGCTAGGGCTGATTTTGCCATTCATATTGGAGGGGGTGCAACGGGGCCTGCTTCCAAATATGGTGGTTTGAGTAAGGGTTTGAAGGCTAGACCTCAGCAAGGATTGTTGAGATGGAGTGTTGACAAAGGTTTTATTCCGGTTTCTAATGCCATCTCCATTCAGTTGAAAGTAGAGACGGAAGAGGAAATACACTACAATGTCTTTATTTTTTCTACTCATGGAGTTATCTGTTGGTTTAGAGGTTTTTGGCCCAGCCTCCCTTAGTTGCATGCTTGGATCTCAGAGCATTGGGAGCCTCTCATTACTGGTAAAGTTTAGATTTATCCTATGGCTATAGGGTTTTTCATAGCTAAGTTTGATATTGCTAAGGACAGAGACATTTTTTATGTGATCATTATTTTACCTAGGAGGACAAATTCATGTTGATGATCAAACCTTGGCATGTGGATTTTAATCTCTTTTCTGAAACTTTTAATAGGATATTGATTTGGGTTCGGTTACCTAATCTTCCCCTTCATCTTTGGGCTGACCCTCTTTTGGAGGAAGTGGGTGAAGCCCTTGGTGATTTTTTGATGGTGGATGATGAATCTTTTGATATTCTTCACTCCACCTTTGCCTATATTCTAGTTTAAATGGATGTCTCAAAAGGGTTGTCAGCTGAGATAGTGCTCCAATATTCTAAGAGTTGTTGGGTTCAAGCTTTAGACTATGAGGGCTTACCTTTTTTATGCAAAAGATGTTTCAAAACAGGTCATATGGCTGCATAGTGCGGATTAAACAAAAATACTATGATGGCCTTGTGGTGGAAAGGGGCTTCTAAACAACACTATACGGTTGAGAAATTTTTTGAGCAACATAGGATTTTTTCTTAGCTGATTTCTTTGGATTCACAAGGTGTTGCGGCTTCCCCTCCGATGAATGCTAACATGACATCTTTGGATACTTCAAAGAGAGGGAATGTTGATGTAGAGATGGTTGTAGATGGTGTTTCCCCAAATGCGAGTGACAATGTGCCCCAAGTTTCTATTTATTGTGATAGCATTCCCTCTATCGATCTTTGTGAATCTTCTAATGTTGGGAGGAAATATTTTGATTCCTCTGATAGGATTATTTCTCTTTTTGCTGGTTCTGTTAGGTCCCAGAGACAACTGAGAGGGGGGGGGGGTGAATCAGTTGTCAAATAAATTCAAACCAAAAACAACTTAACCAACTTAATGCTTAATACCGGTAAACTAGTCTAATATGTCGATAGACAGTTTTAACAGTTAATTGCAATACCAGTGAGGATTAATGCCTGAAACATAAAAATAGTCATCCACAACACATAACACAAAAATTTGTACGTGGAAACCCTGTAAGGGGAAAAACCATGGTGGGAAACCTTACCCACAATCAGATGATACTACTACAGATAGTAAGTGTATACAAATGGGGTCTACACATGCAAAAAGGCCAAGCGCCTAGAGCTCACTGCTCAATCACAAAATGGGAGTAACACTAACTATAGTTGGATGGTTAAATCCAATAAGAATGTACTGCTCAAAATAGCATCTTCATATGATGGATTCAGTACTGACGTAGTTCTGATTGTCTTCTCAAAAACCCTCCTTCAATCTTCAAATGATGTCTGCGTGTATAGCTCTACTTATTCTCGCATATACCTTCACAGAATCCTTTTTCGCATTCCACATTCGATCTTACAAATAAGATCTTACATTTATACCATACCCTAAGACCAATCTTAGTATGTTTTCTCTACAAGATATTACAATAAAATTAATTTAGAAATCAATTAATACTCAATGCAATAACCGATTCAATATGTCAGCTTAATGCATTTACAACAATAATAAGTCATCTCCATAGCGTGCCATGCTGATCTAGAAAAGATAAACCTACCTGTGTAACCTGGACCTATTTGCCAGTAACAACAAATTTGTAAATGCTAATGTACCAATAAACAAAACTCCAAGACAAAGTGTCCACACGATGTCTTCGACATAAACAAGTGTTTTCCATATCATTCCAAGTGTCAGTGATCATTATATCTTGCTGGTGTACTAGATACCGGTGACTGTGCATGAGTCACTTGCTTGCCAGTGAATGTTGTTGATTCTCCAAAGTGCAAGAGTTGATAAGTGTTTAGTAGGTGTTGACATCAATGACAAAACCATACCAAAATACCAACAATGTCCCCCTTTGGCATTGATGGCAACACAAGATGGAAAAACCATCGAAGTGCCAAAACAGAAATGCCAAGTACCAAAAACCAACAATCTCTTAAAAGAGATCATAACCAGAAATCAAAATACAGATACAGAGAGTAATAATCTCTCCCAAATAACAATCTCTCCCCCTGGGAGCAACATGTGTTTTCCTTGTGTTTTTCCATACCAATCTCTCCCCCTTTGACATCAAATGCCAAAGTTATTACCAAGCCAAGTTCATATACAAAATACCAATCAATTTAGTATACCAACTACTCCCCCTGAGAAGTAGCTTCCCATTAAAGCTGGAGTAAAAGATTTCTTTGTTAATTCTACTTGTTGATGACAATCACCAACTTTCTAAGTCTCTACTGGTGGGGGTATGACCCCAAGCTAATCTCTAAGATATTCAAAAGTCTCCTTACGCAAAGGTTTAGTAAAGATATTTGCAATCTGCTCTTTTGTATTCACATGTTCGAGTTTTATTTCCTTTGCTTCAACATTTTCCCTTAGAAAATTCAGTTTGATAGAAACATGTTTGGTTTTAGAATGTAATACCGGATTCTTATATATATCAATTGCTATAAGTGCTATCACAATAGATAGTAATAGGTTCCTTGCATTTTACCTTTATGTCTTTCAGCATTTTCTTAAGCCATAGTACATGTGTACAGTTAGTTGCTGCTGCAACATATTTAGATTCTATTGTTGATAAAGATGTACAACTTTGTTTCTTACTCAACCAAGAAACTAGTATGTTGCCAAAAAAAGAATGCTCCACCGGTGGTGCTTTTTCTATCATCCACATCTCCTGCCCAATTTGCATCCGTGTATACACATAATTCAAAGTTTTCATCTCTAGGATACCATAATCCAAGATTTATAGTGCCGTGTAAGTACCAGAAAATCCTTTTTATTGCTGATTCATGATTTTCTCTAGCATTACTCTGAAATCTTGAAACAATACATACTGCATTCATAATATCAGGTATGGTTTGTGTCAAATACAGTAAACCTCCTATCATAGATTTGTATCTAGTTGGATTAACACGTGTAAATTCATCCCTTAGTGATAGTTTGTCATTTGTATTCATAGGTGTGCTTACCGGTCTAGAGTTATTCATCCCAAATTTCTTTAGTAACTCTTTTAAGTACTTGGATTGACTCAAGAATATACCTTTATCAGTTTGTGAAATCTGCAATCCTAAACAGAATTTTATTTCTCCAATCATAGACATTTCAAATTCTTGCTGCATTTTAATAGAAAATTCTTTACATAATCCATCTTCTCCTCCAAAGATTAAATCATCAACAAATACTTCTATAACCAAGATGTCATCATTAGTCACTTTATAATATAAATTGTTGTCTACATTACCTTTATAAAAACCAATCTTCAAAAGATACTTATCCAATCTTGCATACCAAGCTCTTGGAGCTTGCTTCAATCCATACAAAGTTTTTCTTAACCTGCAAACCATATCTTTGTTATCTATCAAAGAAAATCCATCAGGTTATTCAATGTAAACTTCTTCCTCAAAATCTCCATTCAAAAATGCACATTTAATATCCATTTGATATACTTTGTAGTTCTTATGTGCTGCAAAAGACAAATTTAATATGACTGCCTCAATTCTAGCTACCGGTGCAAAGGTTTCATTGTAATCAATTCCTTCTTTCTGAGAATATCCCTTATACACTAGTTTTGCTTTATTTCTTATAACATTACCATCTTCATTAAGTTTGTTTCTGAATACCCATTTGGTTCCAATTACATTTTTATCTTTAGGCTGGGGAACTAATGTCCAAGTGTTATTCTTCTCAATTTGTTCTAATTCTTCTTCCATAGCTTTAATCCAAAATTTATCTTCACATGCCTCATTAACTGATGATGGTTCAATTTGAGAAATAAGACATACCTCTTCATTTGCCAATCTTCCTCTTGTCATAACTCCTTTAAACTTGTTTCCAATTATCTGATCTTCAGAATGATTCAGTCTTACATACCGGGGTGTCTTTGTTTGTTGTTGTTCCTTAGTTACTGTGAAATTCTCAGATGATACCAAGGTAACTGGATCTTCATTCTATACCAGTGGATTGAGAGTAGGTTCGTTTGTCAAGATTTTTGTTGCTGGTTCAGAGTCTATATACCTTGAAGTTCCTCTGAATTGTTCATCAATTTTTACATTTGTACTTTCAACAATTTTCTGCAATCATTTGTTAAAACATCTATATGCCTTGCTCTTAGATGAATAACCAAGAAATATTCCTTCATCACTTCTAGGATCAAATTTTCTAATATACTCCTCTTTTCTGATATAACATTTACTTCCAAAAATTTTGAAATATTTAAGAGTAGGATTAATATCAAACCATAGTTCATGAGGGGTCTTAACGGTTTCACCTTTGATGTGAACTTTGTTGAATGTATAGACCGCTGTACTGACCGCCTCTCTCCAATATACATGTGGTAGGTTTTCTTCTGATAACATACTTCTTGCTGCATCCAAGATAGTTTTGTTTTTCCTTTCAACAACTCCATTCTACTATGGTGTCAGAGGTGCTGATAGTTGTCTTTTGATTCCATTCACTTCACAAAATGTACTAAACTCCTTAGATGTAAATTCTCCTCCTTGATCTGATCTTAGACATTTGATTTTCTTACCGGTTTCATTTTCTACCATTGCTTTGAATAGTTTGAACTTTCCAAGTGCTTCTGATTTTCTCTGAGAAAGGGAACCCAACACATTCTAGAATAGTCGTCAATGATTAACATGAAATATCTATCACCTTGTAAGCTTTTAGTTCTAGCTAGACCACATAAATCGGTATTAATTAAATCAAGAGCATTATTGGATTTTTCTGGAATACTTTGGAAACTAGCTCTAACTTGTTTTCCAAATTGACATTCCTTACATACTGTATTGTGAGGTTTGACAATTTTAGGTAAATCTCTAACTGCCTTAATAGTGCTAACTTTCACCATGCAATCAAAGTTTACATGACAAAGTCTCTTATGCCATAGCCAACTTTCATCAATATGGGCAATTATGCATGTCTTTTCACTGTTATTCAAAAGAAAGATATTACTTCTAGTCTGATTACCGGTTGCAATTTCCAAACCAGTTCTATTCATGATTTTTCATTTTCCATTTTTGAATTGTAACTAAAATCCTTTCTCAACTAATTGACCAACACTCAAAAGATTATGCTTTAATCCTTCAACATAGTAAACATTGTCAGTATTATGCTTACCATCAAGAGATATTGTACCCTTACCTTTGATCAAACAAGCTTTGTCATCTCCAAATCTCACTAAGCCTCCATTGTATTCTTGAAAGTTCAAGAATTTACCTTTGTCTCCTGTCATATGATGTGAGCATCCTGAATCAATGATCCATTCATCCTTTACTTCAACTTTAGCTACCAATGCCTGTTCTACCGGTTGAGCAATAGGTGTTGGTTGATCTTCTGTTATAGCAACAAAAACCCATCCATTGTCTATTGGGTCCTCATCAGAATCATCAGTCACTCCTTCATCAACAATGTAACAAGATTTATCTTTATTCTTCTTAAATATGTATCTCTAATATTCAAGGTTAGGCTTGTATGTTCTTCTAGCTTCTTCTCTTAGTCTAACATGTCTATCAAGGCATCTTGAAGCCATATGACCAATCTTATTGCAGTTAAAAAATTTAAAGGGTGTTTTACCTTCATACTTACTTCCAACTGGACCTTTAGGCATTTTCCTTGCACATAGTGCGTCAAGTTCTTCAAGTTCTTCATTTTCTTTCCTGATTTCTTCAAGTTCTCTTGCATAAAAGGCTTTCCAATCTGATTTATCAAATGATGGTGCAGATGATGTTGATGTTTTAAAGGCTAAATTTGTCTTTATAGTAGCAACATGACCAAATTCTTCAATTTCAAAAGATGAAAGTTTTCCAATCAATGTATCTCTAGTTATTGATGTATTAGGCATTGTTCTTAACTCGTTTATAGCAGTGACTTTCATTTTATATGCCGGTAGCAATCATCTTAAAAAATTTGAAACAATTTCATCGTCACTTAAGGTTCCTCCACAACATTTAATACCCAAAACAATCTCATTTACTCTTTCCATAAAAGCAAAATTCCTTTCATCTTCTTCCATTTTCAAATATTCATACCTAACCCAAAAGCTTTCAAGTTTTGCAATTTTGACTGTGGAATCTCCTTCATTCAGTGTTTCCAAATGATCCCAAATAGCTTTAGCAGTAGACCTATCTGATAGTCCCATGATTTGTTGATCAGATAATGCACTCAAAAGTGCTTCTCTTCCTTTGCAATCATTTTCCTCATCTTTAGTCAAGCTAGGTGGATTGGGCTGACTCTGAGTAGGAGTAGTATAACCATTCTTTATACCATCCCAGATGTCCTTTTCAATGCAATTTAAATGTGTCTCCATTCTGACCTTCCATATGCCATAGTTGGTTCCATCAAGTTTAGGACTATCCTTCCTGAAATAGTTAGTAGACATTGGATCTCCTCAAGTTGTTAAACATCTGCAAAAGAGGACTAAGCTCTGATACCAATTCTTAGGTCCCAGAGACAACTGAGAGGGGTGGGGGGGGGGGGGGGTGAATCAGTTGTCAAATAAATTCAAACCAAAAACAACTTAACCAACATAATGCTTAATACCAGTAAACCATTCTAATATGGTGGTGGACAGTTTTAATAGTTACTTGCAATACCAGTAAGGCTTAAAGCATGAAACATAAAGACAAAGTCATCCACAACACATAACACCAATATTTGTATGTGGAAACCCTGTAAGGGGAAAAACCATGGTAGGAAACCTTACTCACAATTAGATGATACTACTACAGATAGTAAGTGTATACAAATGGGGTCTGCACATGCAGAAAGACCAAGTGCCTAGAGCTCACTACTCAATCACAAAATGGGAGTCACACTGACTACAGTTGGATGGTTAAATCCAATAAGAATGTACTACTCAAAATAGCATCTTCATATGTTGGATTCAATACCGGTGTAGTTTTGATTGTCTTCTCAAAAACCCTCCTTCAATCTTCAAATGATGTTTGTGTATAGCTCTTCTTATTCTCACATATACCTTCACACAATCCTTTTTCGCATTCCACATTCAATCTTACAAGTAAGATCTTACATTTATACCATACCCTAAAACCAATTTTAGTAGGTCAACTCTACAAGATATTACAATAAAATTAATTTACAAATATATTAATACCTAATGCAATAACTGATTCAATATGTCAACTTAATGGATTTACAACAATAATAAGTCATCTCCATAGCATGCCATGCTGAATTGGAAAAGATAAACCTACTGGTGTAACCTGGACCTATTTGCCCATAACAGCAAATATGCAAATGCTAATATACAAATAAACAAAACTCCAAGACAAAGTGTCCACATGATTTGTTCAACATAACCAAGTGTTTTCCATATCAATCCAAGTGCCAGTGATCATTATATCTTTCTAGTGTACCAGATACTAGTGTCTGTGCATGAGTAACTTGCTTGCTAGTGATTGTTGTTGATTCTTCAAAGTGCCAGAGTTGATAAGTGTTTAGTAGGTGTTGACATTAATGACAAAACCATACCAAAATACCAACAGGTTCTCCTTCTCAGCTGGATGGTGGACCTTTGCTGGCTTGGCATGATAAGGCAGCTTAGGTGGAGGAGAGTTGGATTATTGTTAAGGGTAAGAAAGTTAAACCTTCAAAACCCTCACTGGATATGACTCTTTGGTCCCACAAGAGTAGTGCAATGTGTAAATCCTAATGGTTTTTGGTTGGGGGAGCCTTGGCTGATTTTTTTCTAGCTTTTATCTAGTTCTAATTTAGGTTGTGGGAGCCTACTACTAAAACCCATGTCTTTGTTTTGGGAATTCTTTTCCTGGCTCTCATTGTCTTTGCCCCATCTATGTTACATTGTATTTGTCTTCTATGGGGTTGTTTTGTTATAGTGATTGGTTTGGGCTTAATGTCTTGTTAAGTCAAAACTTATCTTCTTGTGTAAAGGATTTCGGGTCCCTTCAAAACCTGTTTTTGCCTTAATCAAAAACAAAATATATGGCTAAAGATCATAAATATAAAAAATTGATTGTTCTTGGCTTATCTAATGCATATTTGCATCACATTGATCTAGAAATGTCATAAAAGGAAATATGGGATGTGATTAATTCTTTATTTGGTTCATTGGATTCAAGTGCTAAAATTTTTGTAAAACAAAAACTCTTTGATTGAAGATAAAGCAGTGAGACAATATTGTTCAACATACTAGTACATTTTTTTCCCTCCTTAATCAACTTGTAGGTGTAAACTCTAAGATCAATAATGATGATTCTAAAGAAAATTTTACTAATTAGTATGTTTTCAAGTTCTGATCATATTGTTTTTACTTTGAACAAAATGAATAATAGCTTGGAAACTACACTATTTCATTCAGAGCTGATTTCCAATGATCGTTTGTCAGATTTGCGACTAACTTTCGTTGGAGTGCCGACAAAATCAACTGTCAAAAACTCAGCGTCAGATTGGTTGATGATGGCATGCCCATCAGAAATATGACAATCCAATGGACTCTACCGATAGTCAAAGAAGTCGTAGGAACCAGTAGATTTCATCACAAAGCCGACGATGATTTGGAACTTCGCACTGACAGTGATGCTGTTTATCCGACACTTGTGTCGTTGGTCCATTCGGAGACATCGACGACCATTTGACTATGAAGTTTCATCACACATACAGCATCCTCATCGGATGTTTGTGTGGTTTGAGTTAGAAGTGCGATGACTCTAGAACATTTCACCGACAAGAATGTTGTATGTCCACCGATTACATTATCGATTGAAAGCTTGGTATTTGTCGTAATTTCAATGATGATAATTTTTATCAAAAATTAATAATTATTATCCAGTCATTGATATGTACAGCGAATGATATTCTATCCCCACCACCTACCAGTAGGGGCATAGGTTTGAGGCTAATATGAGGTGCATGGTTTCAAGCTAATATGACCAGGTGTACCATGGTTGAGATGGTCCAACTCCCTAGTCTCACTCTACGACTAAGCTCATTCCATATCTAAATCAAAGACATCTCAAATACATCATTGGTGGAAAGCTACAAAATGCCATTTTCATACATAAGCAAGACATACACAATTGGGCACAATCACCAAGAGAACGATAAAAAGTGTGTTTGAGATCATTGTCCTAATTGTGGTGTGGTCATGAAGAGATCACCGTAAATTTCTCAACCTCTTCGTGACCACACCACAATTAGGACAATGATCTCAAACACACTTTGTTCTACTGGTGATTGTGCCCAATTGTGTATGTCTTGCTTATGTATGAAAATGGCATTTTGCAGCTTTCCACCAACGATGTATTTGAGATGTCTTTGATTTAGATATGGCACGAGCTTAGTCGTAGAGTGAGACTAGGGAGTTGGACCATCTCAACCATGGTGTGCCTGCATATGTATATAGTTTTGTGTATTCATTAAAGATTTTCATTTAATTTTGAGCATTTTGGTTAGCAAATCAGGGGTGCACTTTACATTCTTGTTGTTATCCAATTAACTTACTTTAGCTCTATTTCTTTTTTCAGATTTGGGGTCTAGAGCTCCTCCCTAAGTAGAGATAGTTGGTTTTGTCTCCCCTGCTTTGGTTGGACAGTTTATTGCCATCTTTGGTAGTTAGACCATAGAGTTCAACTTTTCTTAGATTCATTAAGCTTTTTATTTGTTGTGTAGTGTCTTTCTTGATATTCTTGATTAGGATAGTGTTTAATCTTTGATTTGCTAACCCTAATTACTAACATTTGTTTCTTGTGCTTCTCTTTGTGTGTGTAGCAATCAAATAGGTTTTTCTAACTATCCTTCTTTTCCCAGAGCATCATATACATATACATATTATGTATATATATATATATATCTACATATACATATATGACCAAATCCTATATATCATTTGGTTTGATTTTATTATTGGTTTTTTTCACATATGATATTATTATAATACCTAAAGTTATATCACTATTTATTTTTGTTATCCAATTTTCATTTATATGTCAATTGCATTTAATAGGGGTTTTTTTTTTGTTAGCATCTTCATGCTTTGAGTCTAAATTTTAATATCCTGAAGCTTATTCCAGTCTTTTCTAAGGTCCTAAGTCCTTGTTGTTTTGGAAATCTCATTAAAAGGCTCCAAAAGGTTTCAAATGTACCTTATAAATGAAAAGAAGGGCTATATTCTTAAGATTATATTGTAAAAACTTTAGAAAAGAAGCACATTCATGTGACTTCATGAAAGAAAAAGTTTTTTCCAAAAGAAAATACTTTGGAGGGAAGGTCATTAAAGTCTTCAAATGCATGTTCTACATGTGACCAATGATTAACTTGAGTTTGAAGGAGTCAAACTCAGGTTTGACATAGCTGGACTTGGGTTTTCATGCAAATACCCTATCAGGGAGAGGGACCAGTAGTTGTGAGGGGTAACTTTGTCAACATGTAGCCATCACATGGAATATCATAAGACCTCCAATTTTTTTAGAAATGTAAAATGGACATTTAACTATCTAAAAATTAAGGTTTGAAGGCGTGACTTTGTTACCAATTTTTTGACTTCAAGAGATAAAAAATAGAATTATTATATACCTCATGTCTTATCATGAATTAGGAAAGTTTAGAGAAAGGATTTATTAAATACCTTGAAAGTGTCTATAAGGTTGAGCTTATTTAAAAGGATGAGATTTCACAATGAAAGGTTTGGAGGGAAAATAATTCACTTGAAAAGGCATTTTAATTCAAAAGATGTAAAGACAAATAAAATTCTTTATTTATTTACAAAAGTTTTCTAAAGGCCTCCTTCCACATGATTATCAAGAAAATCAATTTCATGCATAGCTTGGAGGGAAATAGAAAGCTAAAAGTATAAGCTTTCATGTGATTTTAGGGTTTGCATTATGTTTCAAATGAAAAGAACCATTTATAGCCAGTTTTAAGAAGTTATGTTAGGGTTCTATTGGGTCTCAAATCAACAGAATGGATAGGTTCTAAGGAAATTCCAACTCCTATGATCAAACCCTCCAATTGACTTGGCCAACTTATAGAGTGAACCTATTTGGTTACTAACTCTCTCACTTTAGGCTATGCAGGACCTAGGTGGGTATACCTACTCACTAGTTGTTCCTTCAACTAATGCTTTTAATAGCAAATTTAGTGTCTTGATCTGACTTCCCCCTATCTCAGAATGGCATCAGTTCCTAGAATGGAGATATAGCAGATGAGTTCAAGGTTGTTGTTGTAGAAGCTATTCGATCTTGGTGCTTGAAATTTATATATACACTATTGCTAATTTACCCTAGAATTCCTACTCAACTACTCCTATTATTCTTTATGTGAAAGTATGAATTGATGGGTTGTGTTTTATAGATGACCAGTGCCTTTTATTGTTGTTTGGGCTATAGAGTCTTTATATTTCTTTAGGACTTATTGTGTAAACTTATGAGGCAATTTTTAAACCCACCCCCTCTTGATGAGTCTATCAATTACTATTTCTTATGAGCTCTACTTCGATGTCTTTATTGTAAATTGCTTGAATGAATTTAACTCTAACCTTGAGAGACCATCCAAGGAAGAAATATGAGGAACAATTACAATTCGCAAGTAAATCTTTTATTCAAATCTATAATATGAAACACAGAGTTTCACTAGAAGAACACAAGTGACCTTATCTCCTTTAGATAATATCACAAGCAACTGCCTGCAGAAAAATGCAGTAATCCACAACACATATGCAAAGGAAAAATAACTTATTATATTATATATATTCACCAAAATAGTACAGTGGTAAGCCTGAGGCTATAATCTACTCCTTTCTCTAAATTCCCTCCATATTACAAAAGCTCCCTCCTTTATATGAGAGTATACATTATCACCAAGCGTCATGGATTTTCAACATATAACCGTCAACTAACACTTTTGTTTCGAACATTACTTCGACTAGGTATTTTCTCCCTTCATCGAAATGTTGTATTCGGTCACTATAGATGTCTCCTCACCGATACCTATCTGATATCCATCGGGTTTTTATGTTGAAGAAACCTTGGGCTTCGGTGACCTCCTTTATTTTTTCACCAAAATACCTCTTCCATCGATATCACTATGCCCCATCGATGAATGGATCCATTGTCTCACCGAAGCCTTTCTTTATCCTCTCTTGTCGTCTTCCACCAATAAAGTTATATAGGTGAAACAACGCATATCAGAGACATGCCGTTTAGCCTCTTCAAAACCTATTTCCTCATTGATATATATCTGATGTCCATCAGGTTTTATGTCGAAGAAACCTTGGGCTTCAGTAACTTCGTTTATCCTTCTAGTGAAAAACTTTTTCTATCGACATCACTACACTCCTTTGATGAATGGGTCTATTGTTTCATCGAGGCCATCTTTCTTTTGATGATTTGCTTTCACTATCATCTTTCATCGATGAGCTCATTAGTAATCTTCCTCGATAAAGTTGCATTGGTAAAAACACACATATCAGTAACATGCCTTTTAGATTCCTCGAAACTCATATCCTTATCGATATCTTTTATTGATGTAGCTTCCTTCTATTTGATCGATATCATTCTTTTGATAAGAATGCTTCTTTCGATAAGTTTCCTTCATGTTGTGCCAATGGTATTATTTCCTCGGAAGCCTTTTCCCATCGATGAAAATCGTCTCTGCTTTCTTTGATATCCTTTTTCGGTGGAATCATTTCTTTCAATGAGTACCTTTTAGAGTTCATCAGTGTTACCTTTCCTTCGATACCCTTTTTATATCGATGAGACATCGCTAGGTCTCATCGATACTATTTGAATTTTGGATATTTTGATAGAATGCTCTTAGACTTGTTCGATAACTTATGGGTTATTATAGTATCAATGAAAATGATTATTTCTTCCAAAGATAGATGGCTTCTATGATTTAATCTCTCAAATCAAGATATTTTACTTAATTCAGATTTGATGGTCAATAGGTTCCACAAGCTACACCTTTAGTTTATGTCCTAGCATGTCACCGCAAGCAGGAACGTTTATAAGAAAAGGACTGCATGCAACAATCAAAGGGTTACTTCAAAGTTTGAATGAGAGGTTTGCCTCTTCAATGAACGAGTTTCATAAAAATATAAAGAGAATCCATATGGATATTCACAAAGCACCTCATACCAACACCATGCAAACCACATGTAGAGTTTAGGCGTGATAGAAGTTAGCATCAAAGCTTCTGGAGAGAAATTGTTATAGTCATAACAGTAGATATCCACATTTGGAGGTAGGGTTTTCAGAACCCTATTTTAGAATTTTTAGTATCTTATTGTTTAAATCATGCATTGGATATGCCTACAATAATGATTCAAGCAAATGTCGAGTTAAAGGAGAAATTTGATTATCTATAAAAAATAATATAGTTTCATCTTTGTGTTATGACAACATCTATAAGTTTGTCAATGCTTTCTTGCTCACCATAAGGGTTCCACATATTATTTAAAAGGGTTGATTGTCTTGCTAGATTTTCTTTTTCCTTGAAGTGAGCAAATCCCTAGGTCTCTTTTGTTCCCTAGGATAGCTTAGAAAGTACAGTCATGCAAAATTCATTTAGTGAAATCATCAAGAGTTTTTAATCCCAAAACAAATCTCAATCATAAATAGAAAAGGTGCAATAGTAGGATTGACACAAACCAAATAAAGATCAAGTACAAGAAGCAGTGAGCAAGGTCTTTTACATATAGGGTAATAAAAGTAATGAATAGTGGCCCAAAATTATTCAAAAGGTCAAGAAATAGAGAAAGCTCGAGAGTCAAATTCAAAAGACAAAGACATCATATGATCATTGAGTAGTGATTAGAAATGCAAATTCTAGCAAGGTATTGTGACTATAAGATAGAAACAATCCTAGGAGCCTCGAATATATCAAAAGTTGAGAAAGTAGCAAGCTTACTATACAAAGACATTCATCACTATAAAGTTGTAGTCAAGTTCAAAGCATTGATTTGTGGGAACAAAGGGTTTCATATGGGGATAGAGTAGTCTCATGAAATATCATGATAGTCATAATCATAATCTAAAGAGTAGTCAAATCTTCAAGATAGATTGGTGATAGTACAGTCATTCATTAATTGTTTTGGACATTTCAAGCTATGTTTTCCTAATAGATGGTCAAGTATAGAACAACAACACTAAGAAAATATAGTCTAGAGAGATTGTAGTCTACAGTAAAGCTAGTAGGTAGTCATACCTAGCACCAAATAAAATGATAGTAATCAAGTCTACTGAGTGAAAAAGAGCAGGGTATAAGTTTCTAAAAGGTCTTTTCAAACCTTAACAACAAATAGCACGTTATTGTTGCAGCATTGTCAAAACTTGACAAGAACAACACCTTATAACCTCGAGAGGCATAGAAGTCATAGGGCAACTCATGTGAAATGTGAAACTCAATACAATAAATCATCTTGGTTTGTAGCCCTATAGCATCATAATGCAGTCCTTGACCAAGTATGTACACAAGAAACATCTAATTCTATAAAGGCACAAGCATCAAAGTCAGAGGTTATGACAATGTTTCTTTGTTGTTTTGATTAGAAGTTTGCTAGTCTTTAACCCCTTTCAAATTTTGCATGGACAATAACATTTTCCATCACCTTTTCTTTTCAAGTTAGACCACAATCTAGAAATTGTCTCCTTATTTTGTTGTTCATTGATATTGTCTGACATGGTCTTTCTTCACAGGAAAGAAAATATAAATTATCATCATTGAACAAAGCATCTTATTAAATTTAGATTTCTATTTTGCTTATGGTACATCACACAACATGGAAAACAAGAAATACTCAATAAATAATAGGATTCATTGATCTAGTATTATCACAATCTACACTTGGCCTTCAATATTTTCTCCTCCTAACATTGTTTATCCATTACCTATCAAGTACAGAACTCTAAAACCTGTGGCTATTAAAATACATAAGGCAACATTGTAGCATCTTATAATCATCTGTTATAAAACCAAAGCACTTGGGAGTGATTCTTTTGTTTGTCACAGTCGAGGAAAACGGTGTCTACTAGAGCCTTGAATAATTGACTAGAAAGATTTTTAATTCCATTTCTTTTTCCTTCTAAATTTTTCACTATCACTTCCATCCTTCGATTCAGATACCCTCGCCCTTTTCTTTCTTCTTGTTTTTTCATACTCATTGTCATGCTTTGAATTATTTTTCTTTCTTGGTGACTCCTTACTACTCTCACTGTCAGTTTCACTCTCAGAATCTGAGTCTCATGTATCAAAATCTGATGAACCTAATGAACTAGAAGAATCATCATTAGAGGTAGATTCATCTGACTCAGGAATAGACTTTTGTTGCTGCATTACAAGCCTTGGCATATTCTTCAAATACGCATGTAAACTCTTAGTGATACCACCAAGACCAATAGAAGTAAAGAAATTGATAGAAAACTGTGAATTTTGGGGATTGTCCTTTGGAGAAATTGAATTAAAAGACTCCTGCATTGTTGGATCGTTCAACCTTTCATTAAGAAACAATATACCAAGCTGCTCTGCTAGCTCCTACAAGAGAATCTTTATAAAAATATGTGAAGAGGAAGTAGTATCTTCCTCTGTTAGATGTATATAAGCAAGACAATGCCATGGAAGAGCATCTGTGCCAAGTAAGTGGGCAAGAAACTTTGCAACATTATGCAGTTTATTTATTTCCAGTTTGTGTATCATAGAATACTATTGTACAAAACACTTATCAAAAAATTCCTCATAAATTTCATTGATCATACAAAATCTTTGCCCAAGAAGACCATAATAACGAAGGTATGTTCTCTCTTGATCAGGTTCAAGCTTGATCTTTAGTAGCTTCTGACCAGCTTCCTCAAAATCAACACTTGACATGATTGTCAAATAAATTGTACATCTTAAATTGACCAAGTTTGTCTCTGTCTCATCCTATATTATCAGTGCTTCCTCACCTTCCTCATAATCATCATCATCATCATCATCATCATCATCATCATCATCATCATCATTATCATCATCATCTTCATCATCTGAATCACTACTTGAATCATTCTCCCCTTCTACTTCAACTAAAGAAGCATCTCCAAGGATTTTTTTCTTCAGTTTTTCATAGGTTGCCTCATGCTCTAAGAAATCAGGATCTGGCTTGAAAACATCCCAACCAGCTTCTTGATCAAGTTCATCTTCTAGAAAAACTTCATGTGTTAACTGATCAGGACACACAACTGCATGACCCTCGACCTTAGCTTTGCGAATTGCAAAAAGGCCTTCAATTAAAAACTGTACTCATTTGTCAATTTCCCCCTCATGGAGAATACCTCTAAATCTTTCAAAAATCCCATCGAGACCTTTTAGTGAAAGGTCTTGCAACAAAGAACCACATTCTTTCATGAACCCAACAACAACCTCTACACTGTCATCTATGGGGTTCTCTAGTAAAAGGGTGAGAAGTTCCAAGGCAATGATCTCATGTGCAACTTGTTGATTCACTAAATGAGCTATGAATTTGGCTACTGCTATCAACATGTGCTTGTCATTGTGTTTGTATGCCCTCTCAAGCTGTAAAATAATTCTTTGCAAAAGCAGATTGCCAACTTCAGGAAATTTTGTATTTACCATAGCAACCAACACAACAAAAACATCTGTAAATCTAGGGGATGCCATTTGGTATTTCATACAAGGCCTACAAAATAGACCCCTCCCACAGATGAGATTCTCTGCAAACAACTCTAGAATGATGTTCTCAATGTTAGATGCATTTACCTTTTTTAGTAACCCATTGATACTCTTCCGAAGGGCATCTCATGTCATGCGCTGGTATTCCACACTGCTCTTGTCTTCCACATCTTTCATCATTTGAGCCAGCTTAAATGGAGGAATGTAAACACCCCCACTTCTTCCAACACCCTTCTTAGCTCCTCTTAAAACACATTCACCATTCCCATTCTGAGATGGAGCAAACACAACACCAGCACTTTTCACTTCCACTAGCTCTCCATCCCTCTTGTTTTCAGAAGCCCCTTTACCACTTAATTCGTGCTTATTTCTGTACATAAACCCATCAGGAAGCATGAGTTTTTGCATATAAGCTCACCCAAATATTTTATAGTTATTTTTCATCAAGATTCCCTTAGGAGCTGGTAGATCCTGCTTCCATACTTTAATTATGTTTTCTCAAAGGACAATCCTAAAAATCCATGCATTGCAAACAACTTTTTACACCTTTGTTGGTTGTGGTGGCATCGCAAAGAGTTTACATCAATAAATGAAGAACATGCCAATTCTTTTAATGTAGCAGTAGAAGTCTAACTCTTATTCAATATCTCTAGTGAAACCCCCATGATCTTTTATTGGAGTAGAATTTGTTATATTCTAGAAAGGGTCTTGTCCTTTGTTGATGGGATATTCATCTACCTCAAAAAATAACTGTTCTTTTCTCCAATAAGAAGTGGAACTAATTTGAGATCTAGCACCATTAAATGAATCCTCAAAAGGATTACTATAGTTAGTTTTGGTAGATAATGATCTGGGTAAAATACTAATGTGGCTTTAGGAAACATTATGTACTAGCTTAGCATACTCTAACAAATTTGGTGTGACATGCTACATCCAATTAAGTCTCCATCGATATCTCTATTGTTTTTATGGATTGGGATTCAATGTACTCTTTTTATACACAAATTTTACTTTCAACTGAGGAGGTTTGTATGTACTTACTTGTCTTTCAATTGTATCCCTATTTGAACAATTTCTTCTATCAACAAATCATTTGCTGTAAGTTGTACAAGTGGAAGCTTGAACATGCCTTCCATGCTAGCCTTATTGATATGTTCAACACCATCTTGTGCAACAAATCTTTAGAACTCCACAATTTCATTGAAGAGTGAGTAGTGGGGACAATCTAGGACACTTACAGAGGTTTTGCAAGAGAGATAAATAGACCTAAATATTATGGCTTAATAATGGTAAATAGGTAAACAGATAAGAAACTCTCAATATCAAAATGACTTTCGCAATTTTCTTTACTAGAAATGAATAGATCTGCTAATAATGGCTTTATGATTGTATGTCAACTTTAGACTCAATCCAAGAAGAGCTAGAACTAATATGCGATATCTAGATTTATGATCTCTATAATATAACAATCCCATAATTATGTTTCCACGCATCTATACCACAACACAAACATCATGCTAGTGTTCAGCCAAAGCAATTGATATCCTAATTATAGAATGTGAAATATGCACATAACTATGAATAAAGATTAGGAAAAATAAAGAAAGACGCTTATTGCAAACATAAATGACTAATGGACAAGAATTGAATTCATTGTAGATAGTTTTGAATATCAAATTCACTTATTTGTGTGCATTTAGTAACTCATGTACTTGTGGCCAACCATTTATCTCTTTCATAAATTAAACACTTATTAATAACATTAAATGGATGAGTAACTATGTTTTAGTTGAAATTGAAAATAAAATATTTTATTTCAAGATAGCTCACACTATTCCCTATCATATTTTCGACTCTCAGTTTTGTTAGTAGTGGTTTGATGTCTTCAGAGCTAATCATTGCATTTCCTTATTTACGTTTTCCAGCGTACTCCCAGCCTGTGCCAAAATGGGAGCTTTGGAACAGGATATGGACATCCATCAAAGCATAAAAGATAGAGGAATTTTGTCAGATGTAGTTAGAACTGCTCTGTTAGTATGTATGCAAAATCTGGAAGCATAGACAAGGCACAAGAATTGTTTGACGAATTACCTCAAAGAAATTTGGTTTCCTAGACTGTAATGATTCTCGGATATGCACAAAATGGATTTGTTGAGGAGGCTTTAAAAACATTCAAGCAAATGCAATCTTTAGCTGTAAATCCAAATTCCATGACCATTGCTACTATCCTCCCTACCTATGCCAAAATGGGAGATTTGGAACAGGGTATGGACATTCATCGACGCATAAAGGATAGAGGAATTTTGTCAGATGTTGTAGTTGCAACTACCTTGGTAGACATGTATGCAAAATGTGGAAGCATATATAAGGCACATGAATTGTTTGATAGAATGCCTAAAAGAAATTTTGTCTCGTGGACTGCAATGATTGCTGGATATGCACAAAATGGATTTGTCAAAAAGGCTTTAGACATTTTCAAGCAAATGAAATTGAAAGGAATAAAGCCAAATTCCAAAACCTTTGCCAACATCCTCCCTGCCTATGCAAAAATGGGAGCTTTGGAACAGGGTATGGACATCCATCATAGCATAATGGATAGAGGAATTTTGTTAGGTCTTGTACTTGCAAATGGCTTGCTTGACATGAATGCAAAATGTGGAAACATGGACAAGGCTCGTGAATTGTTTGATACGATGCCGAAAAGAGATGTGATCTCATGTGAACAATCAACATGTGTGTATATGGGAGGAAGGGATTGCTGCTACAAAATTGAATGCTCACTCCTCAATCACAGTTCTATGGTTTTATGAGATTAAACTTGGGCAATTAACCACCACATGTATATTTTTTGCAACATGAAATTAAAAACTAGGGCAATTTGAATCTACCTCTTGTGTGGGATTGCAAGCAATGCCACAAATGTCTTCAACACGGGTTTGATGTTCTTGGGGGTTGAAGTCACCACGGACGCCTACGCGGGATTGCAATGCACAAATGAATTCCCCTCTTCTTGTCTTTTAAGTAATGGTCATTGTCGTCAGAATTATGACAAAGTAGAGTACTTTTTTGAAAAAAAGAAAATTCTCATTGCTAATGCCTTCCTCATCAAAACCAAATGGGAAATTATCATCAAAATTATGATGAATGCGGGCATTTTTAAAAAAAAAAATCAAATTTGGCCACAAAATACCTTCTCCGTCAGAAACCTCAGTCGGAAATCTAGTCCAAATGTATTAGTGCTATAATTCTTCTTTGATTAATGAATGAACTAGAGTTAACAAGAGTCATTAAACTATTGAGGGAAAGTGATTTACTTTCTAAAACAAAGTCTAATATTTCAAAAAGGAAAAGTTTCAAATGCTATTATTGTAAAAAAATTAGAAATGTGCAAATGAATTGCATTTAGCAGACCAAAGATCTCATCGATTGAAAGGTTAAGAAAAATAAAGCTCTTGCTGCAACTTAAGGTGAAAAATACTATTATGGTTTTGTAGTTCATATAGAATACTCACCTCACCTCTACATGGATGAAATACTTGTGCTTTAGAGAGTAGAAAAGATACTAGTGTAGGTTGGAGGAAATGGAGGCATAAGAACATTTATCATCTCAAGCTAGCTTCTCACTCAGGGATGATTCACTGCATGAGAAGCATCCTTTTCTATATTTGTGTCCCCAAAGAAAAGAGGGGGCTTGTCATGATGCATGTCACTTCAAGGAGCAAGGTTGGGCTATATTTTCCATGCATGTTGTTAGCGTATTTAGGTTTGGTTGATGATTTGTACAACAAAAGAGGAATTTTTTTCACAACACTAGAGGAGGAATTAGACACACTTGAAGGAGATTTCGACTAATCAAGGAAAGGTGTCTGATCTGCAAGGCTAGAGAAGGCATTAGACATAGTCGAAGGAGATGTAAACTTTTAGATGAAAGGTATCTCATTGTGCATCTAGGTTGGGAACACTTTATGTTCTCTTATGCTATGCATATGTTTGTAGGTTGTACAGTCAAGAGATCCACTAATGCAGTTAGTACAATGTTTTTCTAAGTGAGCAAGGAGGATTGGTGAAAGAACTTTATCAAGTCTCTAGAGGAATTATGTTTAACCCTTGCAATATTACATGCTTATTCAAATTAATTTAATAAGTAGGGAATGTCTAAGTATTACATTAACTAGATAGGCTTTTATAATTTAATCAATTAATAAGGTTTGTGAATAAAAGTTTTGATTAAGATAAATGGGTTTTACAGGGACTAGAAACCTAAATCCAATAGAAAAGAATAGAACTAGTAGAAAACCAGAGTCTAAACAACAACCAAACGTCTATAAAAACAAAGAAAAACAACACCTAGCAAAACCAAAAAGCTAGCCTTGAGAGATTTCATCAACTCGTAATTTTTCTGAATTATATTCTTGCTAATATCTTTAAGCTCCTCCATGATAAATATTGAGTTTCCCCTCTCTTAGTTCTTACTTCTAGTCCCGATAGAGGGGCCAGCAGAAGTTTGCATATCCACATCTTGTGTGTTTATCTCCAAACTCTTACTTGACTTGGTAGCTCAAGGCGGAACACTATTTTCTCATTAACCCTTTTGAGGCCTTTTGCACTATAATACATAGCCTCTTTTCTTATTTCCACCAGTCCCCTAAGGTTATCCTTTAATTCCTTCATGCTTTTTTCTAGGTGAATAATTTTTGACTCATGCTCGATCTTCATAACCTTAACATATTCCGTTAATTTTTTAGTCATCCTCAATAGCTTATTGGTTTTGTTTGGCATATGGTTCTCTGTGAAGGTGTTGATTATATCATTGTGGCCCTCTTTTAAGTGGGAAATTTGACTATTCACCCAACAAAAACATTTCTCCTAGTTGGTGAAAGAGTTAGCCAGGAGCACTTCAAAATCTGTATCTTCCATTTTATATATTCTCTCAGGTCCACATTAAGGGGGATATCCAGTTTGATTTCATCATCCCATTTACCATTTGTCTCCACACCTTTCCCCATTTTTTTCTTTTTCGAGATTTGAAGGTTGATTATTGGGGTTTAGAATGTGGGGTTTTCAACCTTTTAGCTGCTTGTCTAGGAGGGTTTTTTCTTTTCCTGCTACTATTAGTGTCGGGTGTAGCTTCTTGTGGGGGCCCTCATCCTTTGAAAACCAATATTCTAAGTCATCAGACACATTGAGGTCCTTCCAATCCATGGCCACTTCACCCACCTCCTTCTGATCAAGCTCGGTATCACAAACCACATGCACAACATAGAAAGCCAAGGATTTGGGGTTAATTACAATAGGAGAAGGCTTAACCTCATGAAATTTGGCATATTCCATAACAAGAAGGATTAAAACCTCATGCAAAACAAGATTCTAATTATTTTTTGAATGATTTAAAAGACTATGCTCAAGCGACAACAATAAATAAAAACAAGGAGAAATTTTCCTATCATGCCTAAAATGATTTAAAATGGTGAAATGATAGAAAAAAACATTATCATATCAGCTATCTAGAGTGATGTACCTCATTATAATCTCTGTCATGTCCGCCCAAAGCTTCATGAGATCTTTCCTGTTGTAGCTCTCATCAAGCATTTTCCTTAATCTATTTCTTTTACTCTGTTTGTCATATAAGATTGATAGATCTTCCTCCAAGGCTTTCCTCTCTTTGTAGAACTTTTATCCTTCCATATTTAAACCCATGATCTCTGCTATGAAAGGCTCATCAATTCTAAATTTGGCACCATACATGTTTAGAATGCCCTTATGCTAGCCCTTCACAAATTTTGTTAATTTGGGGTCCTATCCATGTAAATTTCTGAGGTAGGGTTCAAGACTGCCATAAATAATTTAAGCCCATAGCTCCTTTGTTTGTTCCCACTACTAGCAAGAAGTGGACTACATTCTATTTTTATCACCCCCCATAGAAAGAGAGCCTTTGCAACTTTTATTGTTCACAAAAAACTACTAGAACCAAACTAGTGGATAAAAAACTAGACAAGCAAGAACAATCTAGAAATTCATATCCACTTATTTCTAGAAATGAATTTACTCATGAATACCAATGGCATAATTAATATTTGGCCATTGGAAAATATTTTCGGCATCCTTTCACGTCAGTTCAAACAAGTGAAATGGGAAGGATTTCGTAGTCATCCACCATTTGACTTCAGCGTTTGGCACCCCAAGATTTGCCATGTAATCCACAAGAATATTTCCTTCCCTAAAGAAATGAGTAGTTTGAACTTCATCCAAATTTGCAATCATACAAACGTAATCCTAGATTAAATGTTTGATTGCCCAGCTGGGAGGTGTCTTTTTGATCAGGCAGTTGATAATATTTAGAGTCACTTTCTATCTAGACCCTTTTATATCCGCCACAAATAGAAAGTTGAAGCCCAATGTAGGCTACATTTTCCTTGACAAAGTGGTTTGTCTAAGTACCCAGTGGGAGTGCCACTACTGAGACAAGCCTACCATTGTGATCACGAGCAACTCCCCCACAACCTGTCGACCCAAGATTTACTTTAGTTGCCCCATCAACATTAATTTTAATCCACCCTTTGTGGGGTGCAACCCAAGAAATGTTAAATTTGTCTTTCTTTATCTTCACAATAGGTCTAGATATATCCCAGTTAATGTGCCATCTATTAATAATATCCCAATCTAAATCAGAAGTAGGGATAGAGGATCAAATCTTTGAGAAGGACATAAAGATAAAATTTTCTTTGATATTGTTCTCGATACAATGGGAACCAAGATAACAGATGAATCCTTGTCCCTAAAGATATGGTTGTTCATTTCCTTCTAGATGCCCCAAGAAATATGAGGGAGCATGAAACTCCATAAAACCTTAAGACATAGATTATCAGAAGGGAATATCTATTTGGATGAACATTCAAACAAGCTAAAGCAAAAACACCAACTAATCCCCCAGAGGTCAAGAAAGAGCCCAAATATCCTTAGAAAAAGAACAATGGATCAATAAATGGGCCACCTCTTCAGTGAACTCCTTACATAGGAAGAACCGATTAGGCATTGACATTCCTCTTCTGCAAAGATTCTCAATAGATAGCACTTTATTTTGCATAAAGAGCCAGAAAAAAAATATTAATTTTTAGAATCAACAATTTATTCCAGCAAGACTAGAAAGGGACAGTGGAAAAAGATCTAGAGAACAAAGAAAAAACCTAAGAAATAGAAAAACCTACAGAAGATGAGCCTCCCAAACTAGATAATCCTTAGCAGGGTAGTAGGGAATATGAATACACAAAAGCCACTTCAGAAGAGGTTTTAGCATTAGATCAATACTGATAAGATCAATCCACCGACCATCTTGAATATAATCAGCGACCTAGTGGCCAATCTGCTCCACACACATAGCTTTGAACTTAACAACCCAATGACTGTGAATCAAAGGGCTATCACGCGTCCACCAATCTTCCCAAAAACAAATTTTCTGGCCATTTCCAAGACTCCATCTTGAACCTTTTCATATTAAGGATTTTGTATTTAGAATGTTCATCTAGAGGGTAGAAGCAACCTTAGGGAGAATGTGATCTTCAAAAACATATTGAATATGGCAAACAGGACCAAGGTATTTATTCTGGATGATAGCTATCCATTCAATAGACTTCTTTAGAGATCTCCACAATTGTTTAGCCAAAAGCATTTTGTTAAAGTCTTGAATTTGTCTAATGCCAAGACCCCTAAGGTTCTTTGAAAGATAGAGTTGATCCTAGGCCACAAGATGCAGATGATTTTTGGTGTTCGTACCAGTCCATAGAAAATCCTTTTGGATTTTCTTTATTCAATATGCAAACTTTGGAGGAATCTTAAAAAGGATCATAGCATACACAGGTAAATTTTGTAACAAGGCTTTGATGAATTTGTTACTACTTCTTATAGTTGCCATTAGTTTTATATCCAAAGTCATTCTATATACTCTAGTCAGTTACTACTATTGAAACATTCAGTCAGTATGCACAGAGCAGTCAGTTATAAAAGAAAGTAGTCACAGAGCCCAGTATTCATCGAGCTGTCTACCAAGTAACATTCCATGTATACCGAGCAGAAACAATGATACACTTAGTTGATATACACCAAGTGAATTGTGTTACCAGATTCATTGAATCTAGACACACATGGGAAAACGTGTTACAAGATCGAGGAACATAGAACCGTTATCACAATGGAAATTGCACTTAAAGATTTTTTATGATTTTGAGGTCATCTATCCAATGAAATATTTTGTATGGTTATCCATTCAATAAATCATGTTTGTAAGATCGAAGCAATGAACCTGATCATTGACATAAGATATCTATTTATACAACATGAATTGAGGATCAAAAGATATGAAGAAAAAAGAAGGGATGAATGTGTGTGAAGCAAGACACATGTGACAGATAAGGAAGCACTAAGTGTTATGACTGTTATAGAGACACAGAGGTCACCGAGAAGGATTTCAGAGAACAGTCAAAGAACAGAGTAAACAGAAGGGTTTACTGAGTTACTTTATGGGTTACCGAGGTATGCTATAAGCAAGGTAATCTCATTTTGAGCACATAGAATCTGCTATAACATTCCAGATGTAAAGTTGCATATATTTGTAAAGATTTTGTTTTAATATTTTGAAGTTGTAAGAGAAACCTTTAACAGGGTAAAAGACTCTAACAAAGTCTATAAATTGTAAAGCCTTTCAGGTGCAGCATTTAGAATAAGTGTTGTAAAATCCTTTAGCACGGTAGATCTAATGATCTTGATACTCCTAACAGGGTAAGCTATTAGAAATAGCTGAACATGTAGCTCTAACCAAGCAACCTTTATTATTGCAATAGTGAAGTTGTGTGTGCCATCCCCATCACAGTTTTTCTCTCTAACAAAGAGTTTCTACGTAACCAAAATATATGTGTTATGGAGTGAATCATGTATGATTGTTATTTATTTGTTTTAGCTTTATGTTATGTTACAGCAGTTTGTGGTTCATGCATAATAGTGAAGATATTGTTGATAAAAGGATTTGAAGTACTGATTCACCCCTCCCCTCTCAGTACATTAGCTTTCCATATTGGGCCTAACAAATGGTATCAGAGCTTGAATCTTGGAAAAGGGTTTAACAGCCTAAAGAGAAAGATCTTATCAATGGAAGGCTATGAACAATCTCGAAAAAATGTGTATCTACAAGAAGAGTTGGATCATGCTAATCAAGTGATTGCAGACATGCAAAGACAAATGCAAAAATCATTGAAAGTTAGAAGGAGATTATTTGATGATTTGCAGAACTCTGAAGAGTCAGTGGAACAAATTGAAACATCATCTGAGAATAGTATATCTGAGGAGACTAAAGAGATGATTGAAGAACTAAAGGAGAAGAACAAAGCACTGACTAATCAGCTAAAAACAATGAAAAGAGGACATGAACATTTCAGCACATAGATTACTGAGAATCTTGATACATTGAGGACAACTGAAGATAAAGTAAGAGATCTAGAAAGAGAAAAACAACAGCTTGAAGCATTAGTATCTGAAAAGAATGATGAAATCACAAGGTTGACTCAGATTCAACAAAATCTGTTAGATCAATTGGGCTATGCACATCATGAAGCAAATTTGAAAGATGATGAGAATCAAGCATTGAAACTTGAAGTATCAAGGTTAACCAATGAACTTGAAACAAAAAATAAATCCAAGGAAACACTGAAAAAGAGTTATGAAGCATCAAAGATGTTGGATGAGCAACTGAATACAAGAAGACCCAACAAAGAAGGAGGACTCGGTTACAAAGGAAAAGACTCTACTGAGAAGGGAATTCATACAACCGAGAGAGGATAATCATCAAAGAAAGCTGGAAAGAAGAAGAATATCAAAGGAAAGAAGCTTGTTTGCAACTACTGTGGAAAACAAGGTCACACTGCTAACATGTGCCAAATCAGAATAGGTAAGCAACTGAATGTCACTAGGTCTAATGGTTATTGTCACAATTGCAACAAATATGGTCACACATCTAACCAATGTAGGACAAAGTCTACTAGCAATTATAAGAAGGCAAAATTCAAAGGGTTTTGTAAAAACTGCAATAGATATGGACATAGTACCAAGGAGTGTTGGTTTAAACAGAAAAACTATATGTGGTCTACACACCGAGCAAATACTAGAGGCTACCAAACTCACACAGATCCTTACCGATAGTATTCTGCAGTACCATGGGATTACAATACAAGGATATGGTGTGAATTTTGTGGAAGATATGGACATATAAGTGCCAACTGCTTTATAAGGTTTAGAATGAACAACCAAAGATCATGGAGAAATCCTGGTATGGCATGTTTTCATTGTCACAAAGTTGGACACTTGGCTAGAGATTGCAGAGATCAACCTAGAGGAGACATTGAGGAAATAAAAGAAAAATTATAGATGATTTGGAAAAAGAAGAAAATTGTGTCAAATAAAGAAAGCACCTTATCTACCAAGCTAGGTGCACCTACTCCAAATTAATCAGGCAAGGTATGAAGGGAACACATTCTCTCAAAGGTCAAATCTTAACAGTTCCTATTTCATTTTGTACTTGATTCAAAATCTGCATAATTAAAGATGCATTAGAAAAATTGAAATTTTATCAAAGTCTTTTGGAAGCCTATCAAGTCAGTAAATGTAGGAAGTCTGGCTACTCGATAAAAGCATAAAAAGAAGTAGTGGTACCAAGTGCATTTAATGTTTTCTAATCTAACTACACGAAGCCCGATGAGGTACGATGAATACTTAAAGCTATTGCATGGTCATTTTTCACTCACCAAGTTTTTAGGAAAGCAGAGAAAAGCAAATCAAAGGTGATCAAACCTCCTACGAAGCAAATTCAAAGGTATTTACATCAATCACAATGTATTATCAAGATAGTTTACCGATCATATCAAGTTGTTATTTGCTAAGTAGAAAGCATCTGCCATTTGAAAGTCTTCAAACCCTAAGGATCTTTTCTTAATATTTATCTAAGATCTACAATGGTCCCAAAGATCCAAAAGCCCATTGTTGTTGAGAACATTGAAAAGCTCTCACTGAAATACTCTTTAACTCCCAAAATTGCATCTAAACTGGATGACAAAACTGCATTTTCACTCATTCTGCATAGAGTTTTATTAGTTGAGGATGTGAGATTCTTCACTAAGTGTCGAGTTGAGGAACTAGGTCATGTTGAAATCAAAGATGCATATGATGAATTGTGTACCGATGGTAAAATGGATAGCAAATATGAACACATCAAAATCAAGGGATTGACTGAAGCCCTAACCTATCCCCAATGGGTCAAGTTTGTTCTAAGCAGAGTTCATAATGACTTCATGTGGTTAGAAGAGCAATCGTTTAAGATCACCAAGGAAATCATTCATTTGATCACTGGCTACCCTATTTATGATCATACCCGAGCTCAAAAAATGATATCACAGAAGGAATTGATCAGTTTAACCGGAGTAGAATTTGATTGTAGAGGACTGAAATTGAACAATGTCACAAATGCAAAGCTAAAGTTTTCCATTAGAGTAATAGGTTATTGTTTCTTCCAATCAGGAAGGGAAAATAGTGTACCCTGTGTAGCAGTCGACTTAGCATATAAAATTGTGAAGAAAGGCATGAAAATTGATTTATGTGATGTATTGTTGAAAAACCTATTTGAAAATCTCAATACCATAAGGAAGCCAAAGAAGAACAATTCGGCTAATACACTAAAATTTGGATCACTTCTGGTATGCATGTTTTTCTATTTTGAGAAATTCTTTCCATCAATCAATAAAGTTGTTTGGGAACTACATTGACCAACCACCCATCAAATCAATGACTTCATCAAGAAGCTAGGTGATAATTTTAATGATATTATGGATGATTATTTTAGCAAGTTTCAGGAGAAGATGCATAACAGATATAGAATTCCACCCAAGTTAATGGAGAGATACAAGGATGACATATGTTTTGAAGTGGACATTGATTACTACTATGTTAATGTTGTGGAACCGAGAACTCAATCTTTGCCACCTATGGGTTATGAGATTTATTTTGACATCACACAACAGAAGATAGATTCTTTTCTTACATTACCAAGGCATTCTACCGAGTTGAGGTATGGAACATATGAAGAAGTGAAAGAAAAAGTAAAAATGAGCATTGTAGTGTCCAAGGCTACAAGGAAGGCAACAAAAATGATCAAGGTATTAACGGAGAAAATTGGAGAAGGTTCTTCCTCCACACCTATCAAGGGTTCCCTAGCCATCACCGAAGAGGAATCTGAAGCCCAAGAGGCAGCTATAACATTGAGCACCGAATCACCTAAAGGGAAAGTTTTGAAAAGAAAGAAACATGATACATCAAAAGTATCACTGACTCCTCCAGCAAAGCGACCTAACACAAGAGAATCTACAACATCACTGAGTAAGAAAACAAAGAATGTTGCCACACCCAAGGTAACAAAAACTTACAAGAAATCTACTCGGAGACTCATTTTGACTAAAGAGTCTAGTGACACTAAATCTGAAGACAAAAACAAATTTCAGATTGTCAAGAGTACAAAGGTGTTACTACTTACTAAGATTACCATTAGTCTTATGTTCAAAGTTATTCTATATATTCTAGTCAGTTACTTCTACCGAATCTTTCTGTCGGTGTGCACAATGAAGTTGGTTATAGAAGAAAGTAGTCTCAGAGCATAGTATACACCAAACACTCTACCGAGTAACACTCTATGTCTACCGAGCAGCAAGAATGATATATTGAGTGAACACACATCAAGTGAAACGTGTTACCAGATTCACTGAACCTGGACATATATGGGAAACATGTTACAAAGATAAAGTAACAAGTAACCGTTATCACATTGGAAATTGCACTTAAAGATTGTGTATGATTTTGAGGTCATCTAACCAATGAAATATTTTGCATGGTTATTCATTCGAGAAATCATGTTTGTAAGATCGAAGCATGGACCAAATAACCAACATAAGAGATCTATTTATATAGCATGAATTCAGGATTAGATATATGTGCAAGTATATATGTGCATGTGTGTGTGAATCAAGACATATACATAAAGGAAAATCATGAGATATCACAGAGTGTTATGATTGTTACAGTTGATAGAGAAACACAAAGGTCATCGAGAAGGATTTCAGAGAACAGTCAAGGAATAGAGTAAACAGAAGGGTTTACTGAGTTAATATATGGATTACCAAGGTAATATCATTTTGAGCACCTAGAATCTAATATAACATTTTAGATGTAAAGTTGCAGATATTTGTAATGATTTATTATAATATTTTGAAGTTGTAAGAGAATCCTTTAACAGGGTAAAAGACTCTAACTAAGTCTATAAATTGTAAAGCCTTTAACCAGGTGCAACATTTAGAATAAGTGTTGTAAAATTATTTAGCAAGGTAGATCTAACGATCTTGATACTCCTAACAGGGTAAGCCATCAGAAATAGCTAAACATGTAGCTCTAACCAAACAACATTTATTATTGCAGCAGTGAAGTTGTGGGGGTCATCCCAACCACAGTTTTTCTCTCTAACCAAGAGTTTTTGTGTAACCAAAATATATGTGTTATGGAGTGAATCATGTATGATTGTTATTCATTTGTTTTAGCATTATATTATGTTACTGCACTATTAAGTTTATGCTTAACAGTAAAGTTATTGTTGAAGAAAAGTTTTGAAGTACTGATTCACCCCTCCCCTCTTAGTACATTAGCTTTCCATATTGGGCCTAACAATTGGTATTAGAGCTTGAATCTTGAAAAAAGGTTTAACAACCTAAAGAGAAAGATCTTATCAATGGAAGGCTATAAACAATCTCAGAGAATTGTATATCTGCAAGACGAGTTGGATCATGCTAATCAAGTGATTGCAGACATGCAAAGACAAATGCAAAAATCATTGAAAGTTAGAAGGAGATTATCTAATGATTTGCAGGACTCTCAAGAGTTAGTGGAACAAATTGAGACATCATCTGAGAATAGTATGTCTCAAGAGACTGAAGAAATGATTGAAGTGTTGATAGAAAAGAACAAAGCACTGATTGATCATCTAAAAGCAATGAAAAGAGAACATGAGCGTTTCAACACACAGATGATTGAAAATCTTGATGCATTAAGGACAACTGACGATAAAGTAAGAGATTTAGAAAGAGAGAAACAACAACTTGAGGCATTAGCATCTAAAAAGAATGATGAAATCATAAGATTGACTGGGATTCAACAAAATCTGTAGATCAACTAGGTTATGCACATCATGAAGCAAATCTTAAAGATAATGAGAATCAAGCATTGAAACTTGAAGTATCAAGGTTGACCGATGAACTTGAAATAGAGAAGAAATCTAAAGAAGCACTTAAGAAGAGTTATTAAGCATCAAAGATGTTGGATGAGCAACTGAATACAAGAAGACCCAACAAAGATGCAGGACTCGGTTACAAAGGAAAAGACTCCACCGAGAAGGGAATTCATACTACCGAGAGAGGAGAATCATCAAAGCAAGCTAGAATCAAGTAGAACATCAAAAGAAAGAAGCCTATTTGCAACTACTATGGAAATCAAGGTCCTACTGCCAACATTTGCCAAATCAGAAAAGGTAAGCAACCGAATGTCACTAAGTCCAATGATTATTGTTACAATTGCAATAAATATGGTCACACATTTAACCAATGTAGGAAAAAGTTAGCTAGCAATTATAAGAAGGCAAAATTCAAAGGGTTTTGTAACAACTACAATAGATATGGACACAGTACCGAGAAGTGTTGGTTTAAGCAAAAGAACTATATGTGGTCTACACACCAAGCAAATACTAGAAGCTACCAAACTCATAGAGAACTTAACTGATCATATGTTGCAGTACCATGGGATTACAATACAAGGATATGGTGTGAATGTTGTGGAAGATATAGACATATAAGTGCCAACTGCTTTATAAGGTTTGGAATGAACAACTGAAGATCATGGAGAAATCCTGGTATGGCATGTTTTCACTGTCACAAAGTTGTACACTTGGTTGGAGATTGCAAAGATCAACCTAGAAGAGACACTAAAGAAATAAAAGGAAAATTACAGATGATTTGGAAAAAGAAGGAAACTGTGTCAAATGAAGAAAGCACCTTACCTATCAAGTTAGGTGCACCTATTCCAAATTAATCGGTAAAGGTATGAAGGGATTGCACTCTCTCAAAGATCAATTCTTAATAGTTCCTACTTTATTATGTACTTAATTCAAAATCTGCATAACTAAGATGTATTAGTAAGTTTGAAATTCTATCAAAGTCTTTTGAAGTATTATATAGGAAACCTATCAAGTTGGTAACTACAGGAAGCCTGTTGAGTCGATAAATCAAGGAAATCTAGCTACTCATTTAAAGCGGAAAAAAGGAGAGTAAATCAGTTTAGTGGAACCAGGTGCATTTAATGTTTTAACCTAACCTACATGGATCCCGATAAGGTATATTGTGTACTTAAAGCATTTCCGCGGTCATTTTTGCTCACCAAGTTTTCGAGAGAACAGAGCAAAGTGAATCTAAGGCGATCAAACCTCCTCCGAAGTGAAATTCAAGGTATTTACATCAATCTCAATGCATTGTTAAGCTGGTTTACCGATCATATCTGTTGAAGATTTCTGTTTCATATTTGTTAAGAGGAAAAGCATCTGTCATTTGAAAGTTTTCAAACCCTAAGGATCTTTTGATAATTTCTATCTAAAATCTACAATGGCACCGAAGATCCAAGAACTTGTTGTTGTTCAGAATGTTGAAAAGCCCTCACTAAAATACTCTCTAACTCACAAAGTAGCATCCAAACCAGATGACAAAATTGCATTTTCACTAATCCTGGATAGAGTTTCACTAGTTGCGGATGTCAGATTCTTCACCAAATGTCGAGTTCAAGAACTAGGTCATGTTGGGATCAAAGACAACTATGATGAATTGTGCACCAATGGGAAATTGGATAGAAAGTATGAGCACATTAAGATCAAGGGATTGACTGAAGCCCTAACCTATCCCTGTGTCTTCAAACCCCAGTGGGTCAAGTTTGTTCTGAGTAGAGTTCACGATGGTTTCATGTGGTTAGAGGAGCAACCATTTAAAATCACCAAGGAAATCATTCATCTGATCACCAATTACCCTATTTATGATCATGCCTGAGTTCAGAAGATGATATCACAAAAGGAATTGATCACCTTAATTGGAGTGGAATTAGATTGCAGAGGACTGAAATTGAACAATGTCACTGATGCAGAACTAAAGTTTTCTATTAGAGTGATAGGTTATTGTTTCTTCCAATCGGCAAGGGAAAACAGTGTACCCTATGCAGCAGTTGACTTAGCATACAAAATTGTGAAAAAGGGAATGAAAATTGATCTTTGTGAAGTATTGCTGAAAAACTTGTTTGAGAATCTGAACACCATCAGGAAGCCGAAGAAGAACAACTCGGCCAATACACTAAAGTTTGGATAACTATTATTATGCATGTTTTTCTATTTTGAAAAATTCTTTCCAACAGTCGGTAAAGTAGTTTGTGAGCTACACCGACCAGTCACCCATCAAATCAATGACTTTATCAAACGTCTAGGTGACAACTTCAATGATATTATGGATGATTATTTCAGCAAGTTTCAAGAGAGGATGCATAACAGGTATAGAATTCCACCCCAGCTAGTGGAAAAATACAAAGATGACATATGCTTTGAAGTAGACATCGACTACTGCTATGTGAATGTTGTGGAACCAAGAACTCAATCTTTACCACCTATAGGCTATGAGGTTGACTTTGACATCACACAACAGTAGATAGATACCTTTCTTACACTACCAAGGCATGCTACGGAGCTGAGGTATGGAACATATGAAGAAGTGAAAGAGAAAGTAAAGATGGGCATTGTAGTACCAAAAGCTACAAGAAAAGCAACAAAGATGATCAAGGCACTGTCAAAGAAATTTGGAGAAGGTTCTTCCTCCACACCTATCAAGGGCATGCTAGTAATCACCAAGGAAGAATCAAAAGCCCAAGAGGCTACTATTACACTAAGCACCAAGTTGTCTAAAGGGAAAGTTTTGAAGAGGAAGAAACAGGACACATCAAAGGCATCACCGACTCCCTCAGTAAAGCGCCCAAACACAAGATCATCTGCAGTGTCACTGAGTAAGAAACCAAAGATTGTTTTTGTTCCTAAGGTAACAAAGACTTAAAATAAATCTACTCAGAGACTCATTTTGACAAAAGAGTCTAGTGACATCGAGTCTGAAGATGCTAAAAAATTTCAGATTGTCAAGAGTAAGAAGGAAAATGTACATAGTGTTGCTAATTTATGTACTAACCTGAAAAATATGGTGGATTTGGATCATTCAGATATGTAAAATATGAATCTAGATCTGATGATGAAAAGAGACAAATAGAAGAAGCGGTCATCTACACATTATGGAAATTCCGCTTGGTCCCATTGGAAGTATGTAGATCTCTTTCAAATGAATTATATTTGCATATTGATAACAGGTGGAAATATGCAATGGACTTGGAGAAACATATTAGAGAAAGAAGTCCAGTACATCTCTTTCCAGACATGTCAGTAGTTGAAATAAAAGAACATCTGATAGCCTACCACACAAAGTTCCTCATCAAATAAAGAGCCTTAAAACTAATGAATGGTCTATATATTGAAGTGGAAAAAGAGACAAAAGAAAAGTGGGAGGAAATATTTAGAATCAAGGATGCTGGTGAGCAAGCTACAATTGAAATTGTTGATGTCACCAAGCAAGATCCTGATGTCATCGAGCAAGACCTTGCTGACATCATCCAAATTGATGAAGACATCATGGACACTGAGGCACCTGAACAAGAAATGATAGAAGGCAATGCCTATGCAAAACTGGTATCCAGTGAGTCAGTTTTGGAACAAGATCAGCCTTATCCTCCGGTCACTCATTCTGCTGCAACTGAGGCCCCTCAAGGTACTGAACAAGGTGCAGAGGTTCACAAGTCTATAGAAGGAGAAGCTACTCCTCAGGCCACTAGGGAACAAACCTCTTAGGATCCTCCTAACACTGAAAATGTTGCAACTGAGACCCCGAGCACCGAACCACCAAAGGACTCAACACATGCTAAAGAAACTAACAAAAGTGTTGCCTCCACTGAGCAACTTTTCGAGGATCCACAATCCTCCCAAGCTATTGTATAGGTTCAACCGACCAAATCTAAAGAAAAGAAGATGAAAAAGCATAGTTTCAAGGTAGATATATCAAAACCAATAGTGTTGCCCAATGTAGACATATCAAAATTAAAAGGGCAAGCGCTCATTGAATTCGGTGAACTATGCAAAGCAAAGGCCAAACAGGAAAAACAAATGGCCATACAAAATAAAAAGAAAGTACTTCAGAAGGTAAAGACACTATTATCAGATATGCTACTTGTAGCTATAGTATCAATAGATGCAACCATCCATATTCAACTAGATGAACTCCTCAATTAGATAGAGACATATGGAGTAGATGCATCTGAATATTTGAGCAATTTAAAGGACAAAGAGCTCACTGCAAAAATGATTGAAGAGGTACAAAAAGCTATTGCTCTTGGCATAGTTAAACTTGTCAAATTTATTGTTGAGTTGTCCCCTCAACTCAAGCACATTCTTTATTTATTTTAGAAACTCTGTACATTCTCTTTATTCATTTAAGATATCAAAAATAAAATAGAAGCAATTGAGAAAGAGATCACCGATCTCTCAAATAAGTTGACCACCGAGCCCAATTTTGTTCATAATTTTTATACAAAGTTACAATAGCTCATGGCTCAACAATTGGAACTCAGGAATGAAGAGCACAAAAAAAGGATGGACATTATGACTCTTCAAACCTTATTCATTCCACACTTGTCCTCCGCTCAAGAACAAATCAACTGAGCTACTTACCTATCTATTACACAAGAGGGAAGCACATTAGATGGTTTAATTTCTCTATTGGCTGACATTCAAGCACAAAATTCTTTAATGGACAGTGTCAAGGATGCAGTCTCTATCGCCCTCACTGAAGCAAGGACAAAGTATAAATCCATTTTTGACCAGTTGCCTCGACCAAATGGTAACTAAATTTTGATGTTTGTCAAAAAGGGGGAGTGAGTATAGTATCAAAGTATACATGGGGAGTGTAGTATATAGGGGGAGTATACCGAGTAGTGAACAAAGTAGTAAGCAAAGAACAAGAGCAACACATAGAACATTGGTCAACGAGCATGCAAAATCAGAGTTATGAACAGTATATTGATAAGGGGAGTATATCTAAATATACTATTTCATTGACAAATGTATATATTGTTAGTTTAGTCAAATTTTGCAAGTATTTAGATTTTTAAGTTATAACTTTGAAAGTAGTTTTTGTCAAACATCTCAACTAATGTAAAAATGGGAGATTGTTACTACTTACTAACATTGCCATTAGTCTTATGTTCAAAATTATTCTATATATTCTAGTTGGTTACTTCTACCGAATCTTTCAGTCGGTAAGCACAGAACAGTCGGTATGCACAGTGAAGTTGGTTATAGAAGAAAGTAGTCTTAGAGTGTAGTATACACCGAACACTCTATCGAGTAAAACTCTATGTCTATCGAGCAACAAGAATGATATACCAAGTGAAACGTGTTACTAGATTCACTAAACCTGGACATATATGGGAAACGTGCTACAAAGATCGAGGAATAAGTAACTGTTATCAAATTGGAAATTGCACTTAAGGATTGTGTATGATTTTGAGGTCATCTAACCAATAAAATATGTTGCATGGTTATTCGTTCGAGAAATCATGTTTGTAAGATCGAAGCATGGACCAAATCACCGACATAAGAGATCTATTTATACAACATGAATTCAGGATTAGATATATGTGCATATATGTGTAAAGCAAGACATATACAAAAAGGAAAATCATGAGATATCACAAAGTCTTATGACTATTACAGTTGACAGAGAAAGACAGAGGTCACCGAGAAGGATTTCAGAGAACAGTCAAGGAATAGAGTAAACAAAAGGGTTTATCGAGTTAATATATGGATTACCGAGGTATGGTATAAGCAAGGCAATATCATTTTGAGCGCATAGAATCTGCTATAACATTTCAGATGTAAAGCTGCAGATATTTATAATGATTTATTGTAATATTTTGAAGTTGTAAGAGAAACCTTTAATAGGGTAAAAGACTCTAACTAAGTCTATAAATTGTAAAGCCTTTAACTAGGTGAAACATTTAGAATAAGTGTTGTAAAATCCTTTAGCAAGGTAGATCTAATGATCTTGATACTCCTAACAGGGTAAGCTATCAGAAATAGCTAAACATGTAGCTCTAATCGAGCAACCTTTATTATTACAGTAGTGAAGTTGTGGGTGTCATCCCCACCACAGTTTTTCTCTCTAACCAAGAGTTTCTGCATAACCAAAATATATGTGTTATAGAGTGAATCATGTATGATTGTTATTCATTTGTTTTAGCATTATATTATGTTAGTGCAATATTCAGTTTATGCTTAATAGTAAAGTTATTGTTGAAGAAAAGTTTTGAAGTACTAATTCACCCCTCCCCTCTCAGTACGTTAGCTTTCCATATTGGGCCTAACAAAAGGTAAATGTACATAGTGTTGAAAATTTTTGTGCTAATTTGAAGCAATATGGTGGATTTGGATCATTTAGATATGTAAAATATGAATCCAGATCTGATGATGAAAAGAGACAAATAGAAGAAGCTGTCATCTACACACTATTGAAATTATGATTGGTCCCATTGGAAGTATCTAAATCTCTTCCAAATGAATTATATTTTCATATTGACAATAGGTGGAAGTATGGCATGGACTTAGAGAAATAGATGAGAGAAATAACTCTGGTACATCCTTTCCTAGACATGTCGGTAGACAAGATCACCAAACATCTGAAAAACTACCACACAAAATTCCTAGTCAAGCAAAGAGCCTTGAAATTGATGAATGGCCTTTACTTGGATGTAGAGAATGAGACCAAAGAAAAATGGCAGGAAATATTTTGAATCAAGAATTCTGGTGAGCAAGCTGAAGTTGAAATAGTTGATGTCATCAAGCAAGATCTTGATATCACCGAGCAAGATCCTACTAACACTATACAAGTTGATGAGGATATCAATGACACCGAGGCAATAGAACAAGAAATGATAGAAGGGAATGCTTATGCCCAACTTGTATCTAGTGAATTAGTTTTGGAACAAGTTTGGCCCTATCGTCCGGTCTGTCAGCCTATTCCAACTGAGGCCCCTCAGGATACGGAACAAGGCACAGAAGGTCACAAGTCAACAGCAGAAGAAGGTACTTCTCAAGAACAGACCTCTCAAGCTCCCTCTAGCACTAAAAATGTTACAACTAAGACACCAAGCTCAGAGACACCAAAGGACACTACAGAGGCTAAAGAAACCAACCAAAGTGTTGCCTCTACTGAGCAACCTACCAAGGGTTATCAAGCCTCCCAAGCCATTGTTTTAGTTCAACCGGTGAAAGGTAAAGAAAAAAAATGAAAAAGAATAGTTTCAAATTAGATTTGTCAAAACCAATAGTGTTGCCCAATTTTGATATATCCAAATTAAAAGGGCAAGCATTCATTGAATTCGGTGAACTATGCAAAGCCAAAGCCGAACAAGAGAAGCAAATGGCTATTCAAAAGAAAAATAAAGTACTTCAAAAGGTGAAAGAACTCTTAACCGATATGCTACCTGAAGCAACAGTGACAAAAGATGTCACCATCCACATTCAACTAGATGAACTCCTAACCAAGATAGAGACATCTGGAGTAGATGCATCTGAATATTTGAGCAAGTTAAAGGACAAGGAGCTCACTGCTAAAATGTTTGAAGAGGTACAGAAAGCTATTGCTATTGGCAAAGTTAAACTTGTCAAATTTATTGCTGAGTTGACCCCTCAACTCAAGAACATTCTTTATTTATTTCAGAAACTCTATACATTTTCTTTATTCACTAAACATATTAAAAATAAAACTGAAGTGATTGAGAAAGAGATCACCGATCTCTCAAATAAGTTGACCACTAATCCAAATTCCATTCAGAATTTTTATACAAACTTACAAAAGCTCATGGCTCAACAATTGGAACTCAGGAATGAAGAGCACAAGATAAGGATGGACATAATGACACTTCAAACATTATTCATTCCTCATCTTTCATCCACCCAGGAACAGATCAACAAAGCTACCTCCCTATCCACTTAGCAAGAGGGAAGCACCTTAGATGGACTAATTTCACTATTAGCTGACATTACAGCTCAGAATTCACTTATGGACAGTGTTAAGGATGCGCTCTTTGTCACTCTCACCGATGCCAGAACAAAGTACAAATCCATTTTTGACCAATTGCCATCACCGAATGTTAACTAAGTATTAATGTTTGTCAAAATGGGGGAGTGAGTATCGTATCAAAGTATATAGGGGAATGTAGTATACAAGGGGAGTATACCGAGCAGTGATCACCAAATAGAACCCAGTACAGACTATTGATCACCAAGCATGCAAAATCAGAGTTTTATATAGTATATTGATAAGGGGAGTATATCTGAATATACTATTTCATTGACAAAAGTATATGCTGTCAGTTTTGTCAAAATTTTGTAAGTATATAGATTTTTTGAGTTATGACTTTGAAAGTAGTTTTGTCAAACATCTCAACTAATGTCAAAAGGGGAGATTGTTACTACTTATTATAGTTGTCATTGGTTTTATATCCAAAGTGATTTTATATACTCTAGTCGGTTACTACTACCGAAACATTTAGTCGGTATGCACAGAGTAGTCAATTATAGAAGAAAGTAGTCACAGAGCCTAGTATTCACCAAGCTATCTACCAAGTAACATTCCATGTCTACCAAGCAGAAACAATGATACACTGAGTTGATATACACCAAGTGAATCATGTTACCAGATTCATTGAATCTAGACACACATGAGAAAATATGTTACAAGATCGAGGAACATAGAACCGTTATCACATTGGGAATTGCACTTAAAGATTTTTTATGATTTTGAGGTCATCTATCCAATGAAATATTTTGTATGGTTATTCATTCAATAAATCATGTTTGTAAGATCGAAGCAATGAACCTGATCACCGACATAAGATATTTATTTATATAGCATGAATTGAGGATCAAAAGATATGAAAAAAAAAGAAGAGATGAATGTGTGTGAAGAAAGACACATGTGACAAATAAGGAAGCACTGAGTGTTATGACTGTTAAAAAGACACAGAGGTCACCGAGAAGGATTTCAGAGAACGGTCAAAGAACAGAGTAAACAAAAGGGTTTACCGAGTTACTTTATGGGTTACCGAGGTATGCTATAAGCAAGGTAATCTCATTTTTAGCACATAGAATCTACTATAACATTCCAGATGTAAAGTTGTAGATATTTGTAAAGATCTTATTGTAATATATTGAAGTTGTATGAGAAACCTTTAATAGGGTAAAAGACTCTAACAAAGTCTATAAATTGTAAAGCCTCTAACCAGGTGCAACATTTAGAATAAGTGTTGTAAAATCCTTTAGCAAGGTAGATCTAATGATCTTGATACTCCTAATAGGGTAAGCTATCAGAAATAGCTGAACATGTAGCTATATCCAAGCAACCTTTATTATTGTAGTAATGAAGTTGTGGGTGCCATCCCCACCACGGTTTTTCTCTCTAACTGAGAGTTTCTGCGTAACCAAAATATATGTGTTATGGAGTGAATCATGTATGATTGTTATTTATTTGTTTTAGCTTTATGTTATGTTACAATAGTTTGTGGTTTATGCATAATAGTGAAGATATTGTTGATAAAAGGATTTGAAGTACTGATTCACCCCTCCTTTCTCAGTACATTAGCTTTCCACATTGGGCCTAATAGAATCACATCTTACCAACTTGACTTAGAAGATAAATTTTCCACCCAACAAGCTTTCTTTGGAATTGATGAGTCAAACTAGACCAAAAAGATTCAAGAGAAGGTCCCAAACAAATGGGAAGCCCCAAATAAGTACCTGAGAGGTAGGCCAGCTAACACCCTAGAGTTTTGGAACTTTTAATTTGCCTATGATCAAGGTTATTAAGAAATAAAATAGAACTTTTGGGAAGACTAATCCACTGGTGTGTACCTTTTTCATAAAGAGATAGAAGATGCTTTAAAATCTTAGCTTCTGACATCGAACCTTCTCCCATCAACAGAATATCATCAACAAACTATTGATGAGAGAAGACCTGCAGAGCAGAAGAGGGTCGAAGACCTTTAAGCCTACTAATCTGGACTTCTTTATGAATAATTTTACTAACCAATTCCCCATATTAAAAGAAAGAAATGGATAGGTGGGGTCCCCATGCCTGAGACCTTTGGAATGCAAGAAAAAACTAGACATAGATCCATTAAATAGTAACAAAAATTTATGGGTGGAGATACATTGATTCACCAATTGAACAAAGTGGTCATCAAAGCCAAAGGCTCAGAGCATCTTGATAAGATACTGCCAATTCACCCTATTGTAAGCCTTCAACAAAAACCCAAGTTTCTTATTAACCGAGCGGGAATGAATATTCCCATGAACCACAATAACAGAGTCCAAAAGTTGGCACCCCAGAGAAAAACCATTTTGTTGCTTAAAACACAAAATTGGGAGAACCTTTTTCAACCAGATAACCAAAATTTTAGAAAAAACCTTGTAGATAGAGTTGCTCAGACTGATAGATCTGAACTTTCCAAAGCATCTAGCATTTGGATTCTTGGGAATCAACACAATGAAAGTAGCATTGAGCTCCTTAAGGAGGGATCGGGACCCAAAAAACTCCTTAGCTGCATTCACAACATCCTCCCCCATAATGTTCTAGAAAAACTAGAAGAATAACATAGGAAACCCATCCAGTCCCGGAACTTTATTTCCTTCAAAGGAGAAAACCGCCTCCCTGACCTCATCCACAGAAGGAATTCTAGTGAGTTGTTTTTTCATGGCTTGGGAAATACTTATTGGAATTTCTTTGAGAATCTCTTCCTACGTAGTCAAATCCAAGGGGCCTTCATCAACCAATAGAGAAGAAAAAAAACAAGCAACTTCTAAGCTCATCTCATCTTACTTTCAATCTAGTGATTATTGATAGAGATCTTCTTGATTATATTTAAGGCTCTTTGTTTTAGAGTGGTCATATGGAATAATTTGGTATTCTAATCCCCACTCTTGATCCAAATAGCTCTAGATCATTGTTTCTAGTATTCCTCCTCTCTGGAGATAATATCATGGAGTCTCGAGAGGATTTCCACTTCTTTATCCATTATTTGGGAGTAGTATCCATGTTTTTGAATATGTTGTTGAATATCATCAAGCTCCCTCTTCAACATATCTTTCCTCTAAAAAATTTTCCCAAAAGAGGACTTGTTCCACTTCAGGATATTAGATTTTACATTAGCCAATTTTTTGGCCACTTTGTATATAGCCTTTCCATGGATATTGATATCCCACTATTCTACAGTTTTATCATATAACTCAAGATTATGTGTCCACATTTTTTCAAATCTGAAAGGGAATCCCTTTGTCCTACTCAAGGAGGAGATACTCATAGTAATTGGAAAGTGGTCAGATCTAATCCTAGATAAAGAGGATAGATCACAAGAGAAATCTATCAGCCAATTAGGAGAAAGGACACCCCTGTCCAATCTATCTTGGATAAGCTCCAAGTCACTACATCTACTAGACCAAGTAAACTTGGAACCTCCTAGGTCCAGATCAAGCAATCCCAAAGAATTAATCAGATCTAATAGGACTTGCTTTCTTTCTTTATAAACTAGACCACCACTCATCTTTTCTAGATTAGAAAGAAGGGTGTTAAAATCCCCCATCAGGATTCACTTCTCATTAGGAAACATCTGACTAGAATTCACCATGAAAGCCCACATAAGCTTTCTGTCATTCTTACTATTAGGAGCATAAATATTTGAAATAATCCAAGAAGAATCATCCATGAGACTAGTTAATCTAGTAGGAATATGGTTAGGACTAGTAACAATAGTCAAGCCTTGAATCACCCTAAGATTCCAAAAATTAGCACTACCTCTTGATTTTGCATTCGCATCACAACAATGGACACCGTAATTTTTAAAGATTGTCAACCTCATTTTCAAAAGTTTGTCAGATTGAACAAGCCAAATATCAGGTCTATGATCCCTAACCAAGTTCAAGAGGAGATCATGCTTATGGGGGTGGTTTAAGCCCCTTATGTTTTTAGGAAATAATCTTCATGTAGAATAACTAGGGGAGACAATCCCCATATCCTATAGTGTTCTCTGAGAGCCATCAGTGATTTCAGCCTTGCTTTTCTTATCTCTAATAAATAGATTTGGGGGTCTACCCACTCCTCTTGTTTCTGAACCACAATCAACTCTTTTTCTATTCCTTGTTTTAACCCCAATAGAACCCGTAGCTTCTCGAGATCCTCGAGGGGAGGGAGGACTTCGCCGATGATTCCAAGATTTAAATTGAATAAAAGGATTTGAACGCTCAGGCACCAAATCATAATCTAGAGAATGATTTATGGGAGACTTATATTGCAAGACCTCTGATGTAGATGTTTCCAGCTACACAACATTTAACTAAGGATTTCCCATACCCATAATCAGATTGAGGCTCTTCTCTCCCAAGATAGGAGAAACAGAGGAACCTGAAACCAACATCTCCCTCACTTCCTCCAAGGAAGAAAGGGATTTTAATAACACCTCTTTATCAACAATATTGCCTGGATTACTCTGTTCAACATGGGGGACACACCCAATACTAATTGCAACCTAGTTACCAACCTTCGAGTCCACTTGCAATTGTCAACCATTTTGTTCTAGAGCATTTGATTTCTCTACCATTTGAGATGGAAGATCATTCTGCACTAGATTAATAGGCTTCTCCACAAAAGGGGTCGAATCAGAATATTTTTTCCTCTAGACTTTTTTCGCAAGTTGTTTCGCTGGACATTCCCTAGCCCAATGTCGCACCTTCTTGCAATGAAAGTATGCAAAGGGAATGGCTTCATATTCCACATTCTGGACCTATTTTTCTAGATTTGAATTGAAAGTGATTTCCTAGGGTATATCCACCGACTATTTTATGTTCACACATATCCGAGCATAAACAATTCTTCGTTTAGCCACCATCATAGGATCCAAGGAAAGCAATTTTCTAAACAAGCAGCCAACCCACAAAAAATTTCCACATCCTAATATTCTAAAGGGAGGCTAGGAAGACGAACCCATATGGGGGCCTCATTGCACTCCCAGTCCTTGGGATTAAAGCTAGGTTCCCACTTTTTGTAGCACCAAAGATGACTTACCCAACATCCAAGGTTCTGTAGCTAGCATAGATTTTAAATCTTCATCACAATTGAAGGAAAAAGAGAACACACCATTTGCCATCACAACTAGTTCAATCTATCCTTTTCCTTTCTATTTCTGAGCAACCTAGGCTCAAACTGTCTCAATATTAGGGTAGGGTCCCATAAATTTACCAACCATAATAGAAGCCATATTGGCCATAGTTTTATCCACAATGCAGTCCATAATCGAAATAGAGCATATACTAGAAATAGGGTCTGCACTGTGCGAGACGGGAGATACCGACTTACCTTTTGGGTATATACCAAACAAGGCTGACCATTTCCAATTACAGTAAGAGACTGAAGAAGAATCCAGCCTGCTAGCAGATTCCATGGGGCCCTTAGAGACACGTGAAGCATCAAGACTGTCGGATGAGGCATCATTGTAAAACATTGGAACTCGCAAAGTCCCACCATCCTAGATCTCACTTCCATGTCCATCTGCTTTACCATTCGCATCCTCCTCCCCTAGGACATTCTCCACAATCCCTCTGCCTACCTGCTACACAATCAAATTCTCCTCTGCCATTGTTAGTAGTTTTCTTATTATTTTCATCAATATCTATTTTAGGTTTGTGAATAAAGTTAGTGTTAACAAATAATTAAATATTACTTTCTTGGGAGTTATTCCTATGAATAGGTTGGTTAGTTTTGTATGAGAATTAATGGCTTTATAAGCCAATGTATAGAAATGTAACAAAGGTCTGAATATATTCAAAAAATTATTTTTATTTTACTATGAAATCATGGTGTAGTTCTCTTTTTTAATCACAATTTGAATAGTTTTCCACATTGCACAAGGATAGGAAACTAATAAGACATAAAATCTATCATGTTTAGATATGAGTGGTAACATTGTTCTTCAGTTATGCATATAGGTTGTTCGTAAATTATATTTCTTGAAAATTTTGAGAGAAAACACTTAACCACTACACCACAAGGTGATCCCCACATTAATAATATCTATTAAAGCAACAAAGAAAAATATTTTAGCTTATTAGTTAAATCCTTCATAAATTATGAAAAATATGATTTCTTTTTACCTTATATTAATAGAGTGAACAAAAACATTTATTTTATTTTATTTTTAAAAGGGGAACATATTAGTGTTATTATCTTATCTTAGGTTAGTTTTGATTTTATTAGTTTGAAGAATGTATTGACTTGCATATGTTTTTATATTAATTTCTTAAATTTATCTACCAACGTACTGAATTTTGATGTTATTGAGAGTAAAGGTAGATAATTTAAAATATACAAAATTTTATTGTATCTTCAGAAATGTTCAATAAATAACTTTCTTTAAGATTTATTTCATAAAAATAATACTATTGTATAAATTTTAAGAATAATTTAAATTCTACTATTTATATAAATTTAAACTTAAGTAAACTTTAAATTGTGATAATTCTTCTAATTCTAACCTCATCATTCTTCATATAGATTGTAACATAATAAAGGATCATATGATGAGTAAATGACTTCAATTTTATCTACAAATTATTTTGGTATTATTATTTAGTGTATAGTACTCACTTCATAATTTAAAAAAGCTTAAATTCCTTCGTATATACCATGAATTTCTTTTGCCAACTCCACCACAAAATTACCGAGTACTTCAAAATTACTTCATCACCACCCACATTAGGATTGACCTCCTATTATAATAAATAAATGAAAAACAAAATTATGGAATTAAGGAAAGCTAATCTCACAGAATGCATAAACCAATCCTAATTTAGATTAATGTACATAAATTTTGTATCCGTTTACCAATACTATGTTGTGATAAATATAAATAAATAATATTATGTTGTGAGAAATATAAATAAATAATACTATACCTTTTATACTTAGTCAGAGATGATTCATAATTTTATAAACATAATAGAAATCAAAACAAATCTATTATATAAGGAAGCATGACAAATTCAAATAAGTTACTTCAAATTTAATTAAAAAAATAAATCTTTTAATATTATGGAAAATAAGGTTGAGAATATTTCTAATCAAGTTGATGATTTTATCATTTTCTTGTGAATCATCAAAAATAAATAAGAATTGTTAAAACAATTAGGATTGCACTTGAGAATGCACAATTATCAGCTTTGACTTCAAGTGGTCTTTCCCATCACATAAGGATAGGCAAGCAATAGAGTGTAAACTCTATTATATTTGGATGTTGGTGGTAGGAGTACTATTTTGTTGTGTACATGAATTGTGAAAGAAAATATGCTTATTTTAAAATTCGAGAACAAATTGTTCAAAAGGAAAACATTAAATTTGCAAGTTATATAAAAAACAATAAAATTTTTAAATTATAGAAATAAATTAAAATCTACAACCAATTAAAAAACTATGTTCACAATGAATCAATTTCTTTCACATATATCAAAACATTGATCACAAACTAATACCTAAAACCCACTTTAATTTAATATAATTAATATGAAATAAACTAATTATTTATACGAAAACTATATGAATTTTTTTATATTTGCTATAAATGATTGTTAAGATGATCATTAAACTTGAAAATTTAACTGATCAAAATACTAAAAAAAAGTTTCATCTAAAAATATAATTGCTTTGATTTATATATAATTTATTCATTAAATGTTAGTACAATTACACAAGCTAAGCATGAGAAATGTTTGTGGATGTAGTCAAATAAAACTACCTAGGGTACCATGTATAGATACCTAAACCCATGCTTCATTTCTCATTAAAGAATTTTGCTGTTGCTATGAAAAACTGAGACCAAATCCGACATTGACTTCAAATCACATAATAAATGTTATCATTTTACAGTTATCCAATCGAAGTGGCCATTAAAATGTTAATACCTATCCAATCTAATAATCTAATAGAAATCCTGGAATCTATCCACAATACTCCTCACATTTAACGGAAAAAATATGTATATATTACCATACTGCCTTAAAATTCAACTCTGTCAACCTCAGCAGATGATAACAAAATTCATCCATACCTGACGTGTGACTCTATCTCTTGTGGATGCGTACGTAATTGAGATCTTTCCCCTTGCTTATATATACATATCGATCTTCTTGTATGTAGTTTGCAAACAAAACTGAGCCACTGAAGATTTCAGCCATGGCGACATATGCAAGGATTTTAGTGTTAATGATGGCCACGCTGATATTCCTAGTCGAGACGCAATTATTTGGCTCAGCACAAAATTGTGGGTGCGCGGAAGGAGTGTGCTGCAGCAAATGGGGCTACTGCGGAACAACTCAAGCATATTGTGGAGATGGTTGTCAGCAGGGCCCATGTACTTCTAATCCTACGCCTTCGCCTTCTCCCTCCGGATCCATTGAATCCATTATCACCCAAGACTTCTTTAACCAGATTAAATCAGGAATTTCTGCTTCTTGTGTGGGAAACAACTTCTACACATACGATGGCTTTATAAGCGCAGCCGAAGCTAGCGATTTCGCCGGTTTTGGCACCACCGGAAGTCTTGAAGTTCGCAAGCAAGAGCTCGCTGCTTTCTTTGCCAACGTCGCCCATGAGACTGGAGGTAAGAATAATATGAATCTCTTCTGTATTATTATTATAGACATGATTAGGTTCTAATGGTGAAACCCTAATCTCTTTTATCTGCAGATTTATGCTTTGTGGAAGAGACTTTAAAAGCCACGTATTGCTCCTCTTCCACACAATATCCTTGCGCGAGTGGAAAGCAATACTACGGACGGGGCCCTCTTCAGCTGACAGGGTAATCTTATTTCCCAATAATATATTCTTAAACATTCTTAAAATATCACATAAGCCCTAATGCAAGTGTTAAAATCTGTATCGCAGGAATGACAACTACGGAGCTGCCGGAAAGTATATGGGACTTCCGCTGCTGAATAATCCAGATTTTGTTGCCCAAAAGCCAGATGTTGCGTTCAAGACTTCACTCTGGTTTTGGATGATCAACACCGACTGTCACATCGACATGACCTCCACCGGCGGAAAAGGATTTAACGGCACGATCAGAGCCATCAACGGCGGAGAATGCGGTGGTGGAAATCCATCGGCGGTGAAGAGTCGAGTGAGTTCGTATCAGAAATTCTGTGGATGGTTGGGTGTTTCCACCGGTCCTAACCTCTCATGTTAGTAGTAAAGAATTAAATAAACGCTGTGAGCGCAATTCTCTTCATGTAAAAATTATCTGGATGGCTGTATGACGCCACCTCTCTTGTTAGTATACCCTCCGCTTCACATAAATAAATAAAATCTATGAGCACGATTAAGGACAATAATAAGAGTGTTGAAAGTGGACCACCAAATATTGTAATCGGGGAATGGGAATTTGCATACCGATGCCAAGTCCAACTCTCATTTAGATTCGGATTGTGTTTTGATGAAATATATTAATATAAATATATGTCAAAATTTATTGTGTGGGAATTGGATTTATTTTTTATTTATTATTATTATTTTTTCATGTCAAAATTACCAAGTCTAATATCAACTACAAGATTGCTAATAAATGAAGCAATCCAAAGGGAAAAAGCTATTGAAAAGGAAATTCTATTTTATGTAGAGAAATGGAGCATGAGAATCGAGGCATGAAGCTAGGGTTTGGTGTTGAGGACGCTGAAAACAAATCTCCTCCACCTATGTTTGGGGTTTCCAACCTTCGCAAGCACCCTTAAACTCTAGCTTTTCTTCATTCTATATGCCTGCATTTAATTCTTAGTACGTTCCTTGTTGTTGTTTTTTGCTTTGACTTTTGAATCTTGTTGAAAGTACTATGTAATTAATGAGATTATGGTTGGCAGCACTCCTCAGAACCACTGGATGGTGACACTTTTTCAAAGGCCAAAGAGCCTATTTGTCAAAAAGCCACAAAAATTAAGACGTTTAAAGTTGCCCTAATTGACACCCCTCCGGTTGTTCCTGAAACTGTTCAATTTGTTGCTAACAATTTTTCGGTTGTAGAAAACAATGGAGTCTCGAATGCATGATGAGGTAAGCCCCCAGACTTCTTTTCTACAAAAAATTCTATTACTCCCTATCCTGACATGGTTAATGTGCTTTCTTAAGAAAATAACAGATTAAAAATTATTGCCATTTTTTTAGTAGTCGTGGAAAGCTTTAAAGTTCTAGCTAGAAAATTCCTAGATGAAAGTTTAAGAATGTTTGTAGCATTTCAAATTTCATTTTGTAGAATTATGCAAAAAGGTTTATTTCTAATTATTTTCAAGGATTCTAAAATGCAATATTCTATCGCTAATAGGAAAAATTAGAGCATTGGTAATTGTACTTTTAGGGTCTTGAAATTATTAACAACAAAGTTATAGCACTTTTGTACCCTAGATGGCTCATTGTTAAAAATGTCCCTTATTTCTTGTGGTCGCTCCTACCTCATTTGCTTAGCTCTTAAGGTAAAGTCCTGAGACAAGACAAAAGTGAAAGTTACCCTACCTTACATGGATGCTAATTTCCCTCAACCCTATTGTTGATCTTCCTAGCTCTGTGGAGATTTTTGGGTGAATTCACAAAGTTGGTTCCCACTTTTGCCAACGAAGGAATTTGGCGAAAGTGGGAACTTCGATTTTTTAGGTGTTCAAACGAAATAGGGGTGTTCTCTCGAACTACCCCTTGGAGTTCGAGTGAACCACGTTGCGGACTTGGGTTCGCTCGAACTGCGGGTGACTTTTGGGTTCGAGCCAACCCCCTAAAATATTAATATTCTAGGGGGTTCGCTTGAACCCTCCATTCGCTCAAACCATTTTTTAGTTAGGGGTTTTTCAAACATTTATAAAAAGGAAAAGTGATAGTTAAAGGGTCATTATCAAAGTTGTCTTTTTTTGTCTGATGGGGGTTGGATCGAACTAGTCGTCAGCATCATGTCACCGAGCTTTGTCTGTAGCAACTAGCATCTTTCATATTTCAGTTTTCAACCTTTATTATATCAGGTGCACAAAATGACCCTTTGTTTGGTTCAATAATGTCCTTTTTTATTAATTAATAAATAATTTGTTTGTTAATTTATTTTTTTAATTAAATAATTGTATATAGTTATTGTTTTTCAACATTTTAGAAAAATGTTTGATAATTTATTGTTTATCATTATTTTAGAAAAATGTTTGATAATTTAATGTTTTGACCTTAATGTGTCAATTTGTTTATAAAATTACATAATTGTATATATGTATATTTTTTTTAACATTTTAAAAAATTGTTATGAAAAACATAGAAAACTAAGGTAGTAAATCAGAACTTAGAAAAACATTAGCAAAAAAAGAAAATTAGAAAAATGTTGCAAACGTAAATATAATAAATTAAACTTTAGAAAAATTAATAAATTTTAATTTAGATAAACATTAGAAAATTTGGATAAGAAATTTAAACAAATTAGACAAAATAAATCCTCTACAATGTGACCCATTTTCACATCCTATTACATGCACAGCATGACCGCTTAAGACCACATATGCCCTGATGACACTATACATTCCCTTAGGAGGTCATAGAGGATCACATATAACATACTAGTGTACATATGACATTCCCTTTAGGACCACATAGTGTCCTAAGGGGTCATACGTCATCCTAAAGGGTCACATATGTGTTATAACACATGCGTGACCCCTTAGAACCGCATATGACCCCTTATAAAATTACAATGTGAATGGCATACCCATTGATCCATCAAATAGTGTCTTAACACATGCATGACCCATTAGAACCGCATATGACCCTTTATAAAATCCTAGTGTGAATGACATACCCCTTCTAGTCCATCACATAGTGTCTTAAGGGGTCATATGTGGTCCTAAGGGGTCACACATGCATTAACACATGTGTGACCCCTTAGTAGGTCACATAGGAACCCTTATAACATCCTACTATACATATGACATTCCCCTTAGGATCACATAGTGTCCTAAGGGGTCATATGTGGTCCTGAGGGGTCCTGCATGTGTTATAACATATGCATGACCCCTTAGAACTGCATATGACGCCTTATAAAATCCTAGTGTGAACAACATACCCCTTAGTCCATCACATAGTGTCTTAAGGGGTCGTATGTTGTCCTAAGGGGTCACGCATGCATTAACACATGTGTGACCCCTTACTAGGTCACATATGACCCCTTATAACATCATACTGTACATATGACATTCACCTTAGGATCATATAGTGTCCTAAGGGGTCATATGTGGTCCTGAGGGGTCACGCATGTGTTATAACACATGTGTGACCCATTAGAACCACATATGACCCCTTATAAAATCCTAGTGTGAATTACATACCCCTCAGTTCATCACATATCATCTTAAGGGGTCGTATGTGGTCCTAAGGGGTCACACATGCATTTACACATGTGTGACACCTTAATAGGTCACATATGACCCCTTATAACATCCTACTATACACATGACATTTCCTATGTGTCCTAAGGGGTCATATGTGGTCCTGAAGGGTCACGCATGTGTTATAATGCATGCGTGACCCCTTAGTAGGTCACATATGACCCCTTATAACATTCTACTGTACATATGACATTCCCCTTAGGATCATATAGTGTCCTAAGGGATCATATGTGGTCCTAACCCATTAGAACCACATATGACCCCTTATAAAATCCTAGTGTGAACGAGATACCCCTTAGTTCATCACATAGTGTCTTAAGGGGTCATGCATGCATTGACACATGTGTGACCCCTTAGTAGGTCACATATGACCCCTTATAACATCCTACTATACATATGACATTCCCCTTAGGATCATATAGTGTCCTAACATATGCATGACCCCATAGAACCACATATGACCCCTTATAAAATCCTAGTGTGAACGTCATACCCCTTAGTCCGTCACATAGTGTCTTAAGGGGTCGTATGTGGTCCTAAGGGGTCATGCATGCATTGACACATGCGTGACCCCTTAGTAGGTCACATATGACCCCTTATAACATCCTACTATACATATGACATTTCGTATGTGTCCTAAGCGGTCATATGACCCCTATAATATCCTATTGTACTTATGGCATTCCCCTTAGGATCATGTAGTGTCCTAACATATGCATGATCCCTTAGAACTACATATGACCCCTTATAAAATCCTAGTGTGAACGTCATACCCCTTAGTCCATCACATAGTGTCTTAAGGGGTCGTATGTGGTCCTAAGGGGTCACACATGCAATGACACATGTGTGACCACTTAGTAGGTCACATATGATCCCTTATAACATTCTACTATACATATGACATTTCCTATGTGTCCTAAGGGGTCATATGTGGTCCTGAGTGGTCATGCATGTGTTATAACACATGCATGACCCCTTATTAGGTCACATATGACCCCTTATAACATCCTACTATGCATATAACATTCCCCTTAGGATCATATAGTGTCCTAAGGGGTCATATTTGGTCTTGTCCCATTAGAACCACATATGACCCCTTATAAAATCTTAGTGTGAATGACATACCCCTTATTTCATCACATAGTGTCTTAAGGGGTTGTATGTGGTCCTAAGGGGTCACACATGCATTGACACATGTGTGACCCCTTAGTAGGTCACATATGACCCCTTATAACATCCTACTATACGTATGACATTCCCCTTAGGATCATATAGTGTCCTAACATATGCATGACCCCTTAGAACCATATATGACCCCTTATAAAATCATAGTGTGAATGTCATACCCCTTAGTCCATTACATAGTGTCTTAAGGGGTCATTTGTGGTCCTAAGGTGTCACGCATGCATTGAAACATGCGTGACCCCTTAGTAGGTCACATATGACCCCTTATAATATCCTACTATACATATGACATTTCCTATGTGTCCTAAGGGGTCATATGACCCCTTATAACATCCTACTTTACATATGACATTCCCATTAGGATCATATAGTGTCCTAACATATGCATGTCCCCTTAGAATCACATATGACCCCTTATAAAAACCTAGTGTGAATGACATACCCCTTAGTCCATCACATAGTGTCTTAAGGGGTCATATTACATTCCTGATAAGATCACATATTGCAGATTTAATACTTTTATAATCATATGGGCCCAAATATAATCATATCTAGGCCCAAATGTTATATATCATGTTCTTGAATTTTTTATGTATGTCAAAGATTTGAATATACATGTGTTAGATCTCTCTATCTCTCTGAAATATATGTTATCTCTAGATCTGAAATATATGTTATCTCTCTCTCTCACTGAAATATTTGAAATTTTTACATGTATTTTTTGAAAATGAAAATGATCTCTCTCTCTCTCTCTCATGAAGATTTATATGTATAATCTCTCTCTCTTCTTACGTATTTATTTTATGTTTATGACATGTACCTAGATAGATGGCATCCTAAGATATACCTTCGTAGGCTCCTAATCAGGATCCACCTACATAGGCTCCACATCAGGAGCCACACATTGATGATGTTGATCCTCCATAGCAGGATCCCCCCTTGCCCAACATTGCTACTATTTTTCAGAACAGTGATCGAGAGTTGCATAGGTTGAGGGCCATATTAGATGACCCTTGTACTAATGGCATGTACAAGAGTACATGCATGTCCAATAGTTTGTGGACATTGAGGGACCGCTTAGTTTCTCATACCTCATTCTCACCTAAGGTTATAGAGGATATATATAGACAGTTGAGGAGTGAGGTGAGGGGTCCTTATTCTTTTGCTGATGTGGTGGGGGTGGTCTCGAAGGAGACCATCAAGGAGAGAAGCTTTCCACAATATCAGGAGAAGAGTAAGGTGAGTGGATATCAGGCTACCAGATGTATCGACCCACAGGTTGCATCACTGATTTACCCATGCTTCTTAGCTACCCATGGTCGTTATCCTAATAATGACCAGATACCATTATACTTTGCACAACAGGTATTTGCTAAGGTTCATTATCAGATGAAACCAAACTACCTTGATATTCCAAGATATTATGGATAGGGGAGGGGTAGGATTGTTGATAGAGATGCATATCATAGGCGTGATAGAGCTCCGCCTAGACACAGGAACCTTGTTGGCTAGAGATTTCCTACAGTAGTCCCAACCATGGCACCCATAGCGGATCACGTTGTCATTACTTCTTAGAGAGAAGCAATTGATAGGATTGGACAGATTGCATCAGCAACAACCACCATATCTTTTGATAGGGTCGGAAAATATATGATGACTTGACCACGTTCGCGATTATCCATAGATCATGTATCTTCTAATCGTGGGGGGGCTTTAGATTCAAATGATCGGTATATTTCTGCTGGCATCCCCTCCCCAGATGAGGTAGCAGCTATAGTCAGAGGTAGTAGACATGTACAGATGTCACAGTATTTAGCCAAGGACCTACTACATGCTTATAGTTTTATTTCATCTCAACTTGGGATACCATTGGCTGATGTTAGAGAGGAGATTCTCAAAGATGGTCAGGCTACAGTGGCATCGACACATACCCCGAGGTAGTCACAACAGTCTCATTAGTCTATGCATGCTCCAGACACTGACTCACCTATAGATCACTCTGTTGCTTTAGAGGAGGAGCTACAAGTTGATCAGGTCCATATCACAGATGAGGGCCACTTGGATTCATTTGAGGAGGAGATAGGACCTGATAAGGTCCATATCACAGATGAGGGTTTGGACTCATTTGAGGATTAGCTAAGATATTTGAGCCATACTAGATTTATGGATATGCTACTATAGTCAGACACTTCATCCACGATGCCCACTCATCTAGTTAGCCCCTTGCACTCCTCAGTGATACATACAGTTAGAGAGAGATATGCAGGCATGAGTGATGTTGTTCATATGATCAGGGGACAGGATCAGACTATACAGCCTACTCCAGGTGATACATAGGTATGTACATGTACATGTGCATTTAAATTTTTAGAAGATATGTATACATGTTGAAAATTTGTAGGATAAATCTATATATATATATATATATATATCATGTTTAATAAATAATCTAGAGTTCTAAGTTTTAATTTGTACATCATTTAAATTGATCGTGGACTAATCATTAAATTGATAGTTAGCTCATGTCACTCCTTCCTTGAGCTTTGAGCATGTGCATAGGAGAGATTCTTTAGATGATGTTAGTGTACAGGTTAGTTATGGTTTTTGGTACATATATGTACATGTATGTATACATGCACATTACAATTTTTATTTAAATTTTTATTTAACTCTACTTAGATTTGATGTACATGCATGTCTAGACAACTAGATATATTATATTTAATATTTAAATAAATTCTACTTTTGTAGGACTCCCCCTTAGATGGTTGCTCAGTTCGTAGCCAACATGATCCCTATTGATTTGCTCTAGACTTTATAGCTCATTTCCATTTATCTTTTTATAGACTTTCATATTATATATATTCATGCATGTACATGGAGTTTAGACTACATTATACTTTATACCTCGTTTGTGTTTGATTAGATTATACATACATTTGATTATATTAGATTTATACATACATTTGATTAGATTAGATTTATACATGTTTGAATCTTATATTAGATTTATACTATGTTTGATTAGATTAGATTTAAATACATGTTTGATTAGATTGTATATTTCACATACATGTATGTAATGAAGTTTAGACTAGATTATACTTTATATCTCCGTTGTGTTTGATTGGATTATATAGATTTATACATGTTTGATTAGATTGTATATTTCACATGCATGTACAATGAAGTTTAGACTAGATTATACTTTATATCTCCATTGTGTTTGATACTAGGATTATATATATTTCCACTGCATCATGTGATATGAAGTTTAGACTAGATTATACTTTATATCTCCATTGTGTTTGATACTAGGATTATATATATTTCCACTGCATCATGTGATATGAAGTTTAGACTAGAGATTATATATATTTCATGCACATGTACATGTGTTAGATTATATATTCCATGTGCAGATGTACATACATGTTAGATTATATATGTACTTTATGTTCGATGGACTGGACTAGATTATATATATATATCACGTGCACATGTTAGAAATACAAGTAGATATGCATTAAAATTTAAAAGAACATGTTCAAACAAAAGAGTATGTATGAAATGAACAAACTAAACTTAATAGGTCATGTATTGAATAGTTCACATGTGGTATGTGAGCTTCTAGGTATGTATACTATAGTTAAATAGTTGACAACATGTACATGTCCTAATTACAAATGTCCTAATTCTACATTATATCAATTTTACAAATGTACATATTACATTCTAATTTAAATATGCATTTTTTAATTAAATTATTTTAACTAGTGGTCCTTACAAATTAGATGCATTTAGAATTAGATACAGTACCTTATACATACAAATTAAACATGCATTTAAACATGTACATGTACTTGAATTAACTTTGAATACATCCTAATTTGATATAATGTATTTAAACTTTAAATATATTTATCCTTTAGTTTCAAAACAAGTTAAGATATCTAGAATTTATCTTGAGTATTAATTCAATTCATGTGGGTTGAACCACATGTGTACTCTGGATTAATAAATATATATAGTTCATACCACATTAAGTGGTTCAGAACGCTCTTCAATAACACTTAATATTTTGTCATGATCTTCACTATCTAGTCTCCACTTTTGAGACCGCCCTCGACATGGAACTGTTTGAAGAATTAAGCCAACATCAATGACCAAGTGGCTATACTGATATACCTTGTTATCAATTTGGTATTCAGTGAAATGAATCCCATGTTGAACAATTTTAACTTGTTTGAAATATGTCCCTTGGACTACAACTGATCCTGCATGTACATGTATATAAGAAATGTGAGAAATTAAAAATTTCCGTGCGTAAGCGATTTTTACCTGTACATATTCAAATCAAAACTCAAACCTGTGGGAAATGACATTCCATCACTCATCTCAGATTTTGATAAGTTCTTTCTCTCTTCTGTGCAATGTAATAAATAATAACTAACACCTTCTATATTTCCATCTTCTGCTATGACTGCAAAAATATCTCCTACAATTTGACACAAGTTAAATAAATTCTAAGTTATATGTCATTTTTTAGGGAAATATTTACATGTGTACATCATGTATGTACCTTTTTTAATCAATCCTGAAATATGATCCTAATCACCAGAAATCAAAGGAATGTCTTCAAATTTTTCATCCTCATTTGAATCCTCATATGTGTCAGAAACATTTAGTGGCACCATTTTCCATTCACTAACATATCCAAGCTCTTGGTTCTTGCAATCAACATAGTTTTTGAAAATGCATTTAGAACAAACATATGAATAATCCCTAGTGTATAATGTCCATTGGCGATTATATGTACTCATGACACAATGCAAAGATCTTGTCCTCTCCAGGTTGTTGCATCCATGCATTGATTTTCTATCCACATCTGCAAAATGTACATGTAGATGAAGTTGTTAAATTGAAACTTTTGAACTAGGAACATTTTTTTAAAAATTAAATAAAATACTAAAAGAGAACACGTACCGGTTATCTCCCAAAACACTCTATATGGAATGGGTTTGTATGTTCTCGATGATGATTCCCCAGGATAATTAGGTTGCTCAAAGTGTTTCTTACACCATTCAACAACATCATGTGCATCTTCTATACGTTCTCCTGTGTACTTTATTTGGTGCTTTCTTAGAGCATGTTTGATGCAAGCTCCTGCACCATCATGTTCACCCTTTCCATGACCACTCTCAAAAAAACTCCAAACATGTGGTATTTTGTCATTTTGATGATATCTACATAGTTCATAAAATGGCCTAGAAGATTTTAATTGTGCCACACATCCATTAGACCAAACAAAATGTTTAACTATTTCTATGCCTCTATCTTTCAAATATTCAAAAAACTTCTTAAAGCAATGTTGTACAAATAGTGTGTCATGCTCCTTATCATCACTAATATAGAAGTGGTACTCTTTCTTAATGACACAACTTTCAAATGTACTATCAAGACCATCCAAATTCATCTGTGCATGTCGATAACACACATGCACCAAAATAGTGATTTGCTTTGAAAAGTAATACTCTGATTGAATCTCTTTTTGATATGCAAAAGAGTAATTCTCTGTGAAGTCAACTATAGATAGAATAGTTCCAAGTGGGAAAGTGTCTCTTAATCTTTTAAATTGTTTTGCTTGCCATTTGGAAAAAAAACCATGGCATATGTATGGTTTTATCAACTTACAAAAATTTTCCATAAATGTTCCAATAGGTAATTCCTCTTCTACATAATCTAGCCTTGTAGATTCCTTTTCAAATTTTGTTTCAAATTTTTTGTACTTGTAACTCTTGCAATTTACCATCTTCCTCATGCCAGTATCTTCATCTCTCAAAGGCAATTTATCCAAGTCCCCGCATGTTCCACAAATTCCTCTTATGCAATTTATTTGACCAGTTGCATTATCATCTGATTTATCACATAAGATGGATGCTATGAATTGACTTGTTCGTTTAGAAGGAGCATTTTCAAAACCATCACTATCTTCTCTAATCTTTCAAAACACCTGATAGTACAAGTCAAATTCGATGTGATAACAACAACAACAAGAAGTTTTGAAAACTTTGTTTAACTTCACATAATATGGCCTTAACCGTTCAAACATGGTTTGTCCAATCTTTATATGAGGGTTTGTTTTAGTAAACAATACATATAATTCATGTTTTGTTGTGTCTATCCAATGTTTTACATGGAGATCATAACGATCAGGACCAATCCTTTGCTTGATAACATCTCTACTATTCGATGAAGGATGAGTATTATTATTCCAAAAACTTGTCACAAAGTTCCTAACAACATCTTCAATTCTATCAGAACGAGGAGCTCTACACATAATTGCCCAATTCCCTTCTAAGGTAATATCATCCAAAATCTTTCTCCTTTTAACATATTTTGATATTGTCCTTCTACTAAAACCAAACTCAGATGATAGTGAAGAGATTTGTCTTTTTTGAGACAATCTTTCATTTACTAAAGATGTCAACATCACTCTTCTTGAAATGGTCTTATCTAGTTTTCGAGATTTTTTACCAATGTTCACCAAACCTTTCTTAACATTATCAACAATAGATTTTTGTAGCTGAGAAGTTTTCCTCTTTTGACTTCTTGTATCTATACCCAACAATTTCATTGCATCTATTAAGTCTTTACGAGTAAGTACAATTGATAACAATTGAGCTTTTTCTAGTGTAGTATCAAGATTGTTGAAATGAGACATTATTTCTTTCCCACTTTTATTCATTGACCTCCTTTTAGTATGTCTAGGTTCTTCACTGAGACATTTCAACTCATCCACATCCATTTCAAGTAAATGATCTGAATTTTTATAAGAAATATTTCTCTTCACCTATTTAGCTAGATCCACAATATGCTCATCCATATCAGTGGTAGGAGGTAAGGAGCCTGACCCCTCTCCTTCAAAGGTCTCCATTGGTTCAACTTGGACAATCTCCTCCCTATGTTCATCAACTATATTGTGTTCTTCAACAGGTTCGTTTGCGTCGACTCTCACTTCAGAACTCCCTTCTTCTTGAGCCCGTTATGAACATAATTTAAGAGTTTGTGTAAGGTTCTTGAATTAATCAGAGATTATTCAATTAGGTTTACGAATAGGGATGAATTTGGCTTAAAGCTTTGTAACATGTTAAAATTAGCCCGTTCAATTTGGTTTATTAAATTTAATTACTTTCAGGACCTTATTGTTATAACTCAAAATAAATTACCTGTTTAGGTTTAAAGTTCAATTTGTTCTTAGGTTAGGATTAAAGTTCAATCTCTAATTTTGAGCAATAATTTAACACATAAAATAAAATTTTGATAAATTAGAAATTCCAATTTTGAAAATTAAAAGTACAAATATTTTGATGCATGCATACGATAAAGGCGACCTCATATTAATTATTTATGGACCATAATGTAGGTGGACTATAATTTGTCACATCTGTGTATATTTAAGACCTATTATTGCATAATAGACCTTCTAATCTGAAATGTTTTTGCATGTACGTGAAGTCATATAAATAGTTCACCTAAATTATTCAACATGTTTAATAGACCTTATAAATTTATGTCACATTTAAGACCTATAATCAATGTAATAGTCCTAATAGGCCTTATTATTAAAATCAATATGACCATGTATGAAAAAACATTTCACAATTAATATACTTAACTCCCATTAAGAAAGATATATTATGTGATATTAAAGGACCTATCACATGAAATTACTTGTACATGTAGATTAAATAATCAATATATATATAACTTAGAACCTAGAAATTATGACATAATAGGTCTTATTAATTTTATGACTTAATAGGTCTTATCTATTATAGATGGACTTAATTATATAGGAGAAAAATGCAATTACACAACAAGCAAGTTGATGGAATTTGATATTTGCAAATACACATGTATTATCTCAAATTAATTATGCTTTCCAATTAAAACAAGATTATTTTTAATCCTATTATTTCCAATTAATTTAATTAAGATTGTTTAAATTAATTTTCATTAAAAATATTAGATTAAAAATATTGAACTAATTAATTGTTACGTAATACATATTAAATTAAATAGAAATAAAATTAAAAATACATACTTTCTTCAAGATATCTTTGTCTTCTTTGTTCTCAATATCTTTCTTCCGTTTTAGGAGAATAATTCCTTGAAGTCTTATTTTGCCTTCTCTTCTTGTTCCCCATGCTTTTACAAAAACCTTCAAATTATTGCCCTCAAAATAATTTTCAAATGTCTTCTCTCATCCAAAAATGCAAATCATTTTAATCATTTATGTGATAAAAAAAGAAAAAATTATGGACATTTATACGACTCCACAAATGAAAAAAAAACAAAAAATGCATGAGCCAGAGTTTGAACGAAACCCGACAGTTAAAAATGGTCAGGTTCTTTCAAACATGACCATTACAAAAAAGTACGGGCCAAAATCAAGCACATTGGTTCGAGTGAATGGGGGTTCGCTCGAACCCCTTATGGTTCAAGTGAACCCCATTCGCTCGAAATACTGTTCATTCGAACCCTCCAATTAGAAGTTTTTCCCAAAATTTTTCAGAAATCTAAAGAATTAATGACTTCGGAGTTCTGGTTCAAAGCTTGAATGAAATAATCTTGATAACCCAAAAATATTAGATGGTAGTACTCGGAGAAAGATTTCCAATGAGTATAATTTTGTTATATTTTGAATTTATTATATTCTTGTTTTTTCACCGAAAATGAACTTCTTTGTTCAACGCATTTGGAAAAATAAGAAACTAATTCAAAAAAATTGTGAAAAAATATCTATGCCCCTGGTATTGATGTCTTCTTTCTAACAAAAAAAATAAAATTGAATTTCGATTTATATAGAACAAGTTATGTGTTCAAACGTAAAACTATGTCTGAATTATGACTAGTTGGACTTCAAAACTTTATAAAATGAAAAATATTGAACATATCACTATAAAACCAAATGAAAGCCTTGGATATTGATGTTTCAAACCAAAATTCAAAAGAATTGAGTTTTTATCATTTATAGAAAAAAGGTTATGCATTTTGGGACGCACATCACTCTTAAAATGTGTAGTTTGTTGTAAAAAACTACTTTTCGAGGGAGATGGAAATTTTTTTTAAAAATCATTCAAAAAAATTTGAAAAAAATGTATATAGAATCTACAAACAAAATTCTAGAAATCACTAATTTACATCATATTCAAATTTTTAATAGTTTAAAAGTTACAGTTCTCGGAAGTTGAAGATTATTTTAAAAATGTACTTCTCAGTGTAAAAAGTGGCCAAAAAGTGGGAACCATTATTGTGAATTCACCCTTCCATAAAATAGAGCATCTTTTCTCTCATGGCATTAAAGCTCTTGGTGGCTTAAATGCTTTATTTCTCTATTGTAGGGAAGGCCATATTAAAAAAAAATTATCGTATCATTTCTAACAAATTGGGCAAGACCAATCCCAAATTGTTAAAAAATCTTCGAAGGACCTGCCCTTGAACTTAAACCCTAACCCAACTGCAAAAGAGCAGAATAAAGGGTGCTAAAATGGCCCATCATACCCTTGATAGAAACCTTGTCCTATTTGGGGTTAGCCTCACCACCCAATTGGATCCATTGACCAATTTGATCTACTAGGCTATGAATGGCCCAGAAGACACTGTACCTTACAATAAGGATGCACATGGAGTTCATGCTAGTATTGAGATGAGTGTGGTCTCCCATTCCACTAACCTCAAACCTCGAGATAGCTCTCTTATGGAGGGGAATTTAAATATAGATCCCCTTCAATATTTAGCCATCATTGATTCTCTCACGCAAATCCAGGATGCTTCTAAGGAAAAAAATTGTATGTCTGGGCTGAATGCCCTTATAAAATAGAGTAAGGAAAGAAAAAAAATGCTCAAAAATTGGAAATAATATTTTTATAAAAAGTAATAGAGGCAAAGGGATATTTAATAATAATATTGTCAAGGATTGCAATCCCATTAATAGTGCTCATCTCTCTGACAACACTCAACCCCAAAGTGCATGTGATCTTCTTTGGACCTCTAACACCGGATCTCTTGTTAAGATTATTTTCAATGAGATAGAGAGTAAGAATCATAGTACTAAGAACCCTCATAGGCCTGGCGGTGTGATGACTCTCATTGTGCCTAAGACTATGTTGAACCTTTCATATAGCTTTAATTTACTATATAACTCATGTTGATTGAGCAGATTGGGGAAAATGATATTTATATATGTGAGAGGCCTTAATTTTAAAAACCAAGTTTGCCACTTGGCCATTGACAATGTTTAGATTCCCCTACCCATGCATGGCCCTAGTATTCTACCCCTTACTATCTCTACCCTAGACTATGGTATGCAAGGTGTTGATAGGACAAAGGAAGATACTAAAAGACCCTCTGAACCATGCTAAAAAAGGACAATCCACAATGTAGACCCAAATATGGATAATGAGACCTCTAATATCTCTTAATCCTAGGCTTTGATCCCATATGATAAAAAGCCAGACAACTTGAGCTTGGACAATAGTGGTATACATTATATGAAATTGGTAGAGGTTAATACTGAACAAAGAATCTATGATATTAGTAAGAGGAAGAAGAACTGGGGGGGAAACCCTTTCCCCCACCCCCCAACCAATCTATAACAAGAATAACTTTGATAAGTTGATAATAATTGGATATAGTCAAATCTTTGTGGTGAAACAAAAAAGGAGGAATAGAACCAAAAAACTATCCATCTCACATTAACAAAATAAAAGAAATATATATATCTCATGGAATGTTAGGAGACTAGAGTCCCCATATAAGAAATATGTTCTTAGGAGATGTCTTAACCTTTTAAGATAAAGACGCAATATTTTTTAAAAAAGTTAAAGGTGCCAATTTCACCCTTGATGTATCATGTGAATCTTAAATGCATATGGAAAGATACAACTCAATTTACGACCAAATATGCTAAGGGTAAACGAGGGGTTGTAATTATTTTGGCTAATAAATGTGATAGTTATATCATTGAGAATGGCTCCTCCCATTGTAATAGGGTAGCATGGGTCATTATTAAAAAAGAGTAACATATATTTGGGATCTACTCCCTATATGCACCAATTTGATTGTAGCAAGAGGATTGAATTATGGAGATGACTATATAATCTTATTGATGTTCCATGGATTGCTGGAGGAGACTTTAATATGATAGAGTATTGGGATGACAAAATGGGGGGTTTCAAATTTGAATGGAAAGGTAGTAAAAAGATTTACTATACTAGAATGAAAAACTATCTTAAATTGTTTGAACCCCTTTATGAAAAGAGATTACAACATAGCACCATTTGGTACACTTGGTGCAATTATCAACAAGGGAGGACAAGGATATACTAATAATGATTACTTCAATTTCAATAAGGATGATAAAGAGAGAAACATTAGAGTGTCTCCTAATATCCTTTTAGATCATCACCCCATCCAAGTTGTCATTAATTTCAATAGTGTTGAAAACATGCTACATAGAAAGACTGACAGTTTTTTATTTAATGTTAGTCTCATAGAGGATGAAGACTACAATTGCACTACAAATATGATTAGACAGATCAATAAGTGGGAAATGTTTCACAGTTCTGGTATTCCCAAATGGGAGCAAAATTTCAATAGTTGGAGGAACCTTTTTCAAAGCATTGGTAAAAAGAAGGCCAAGGATTGTAGAAACTTGAAAGATAACCTAAATGATGTCCTTAAGTTTGAAGGTTAGTTTGAAGACAATCCTACAAATATTACAAAAAGATCATCTCTACAAAGCTTTATGAAGATGACATCCAGTCTTAACAAATATATTACTCTAGGGGATGTGAAAAATTCCATTAAATTTCTTAACAAGGACAAATAACTAGGCCCTAATTGGCTCCTTGTAAAATTATACAATAAGAATATCGATTGGAATAGTGAGGACCTACGACACATTTATAAGGATGCCTAGGAGGATATTTGGGAGCAAACACTAATAAAGGGGTTATCAAGCTATTACCCAAGGATAGGGAAAAAGTACTCGTCAAAAACCGGATGCCAATCAAATTTTTTAATATGACTTACAAGATTCTAACAAAAATCATAGCAATTTAAATTCTTAATGTTCTCCCTAATTTGTGAGTAGCACTAAAATAGGATTTATTAAGGGCATGTACACTTTGGAAAATCTATTGACTAGTTGGGAGGCTATGAATTTGGCTAAGGCCTCCAACTAGAATTTTGTAATGTTCTTCTTAGATTTTGAGAAAGCATATGATAGTGTTGAATGATTATTTTTTATCATGATGCTTGAAGCCTTTGGCTTTCCTAATAGCTTTTTTCATATAGTGTAGACCTGCGTGAGAGATGCATATGCTCAAATTGATATCAATGCCTCATTGACTAAAATTTATGCTCTTGAATGGTCAATTAGGCAAGGTTTTCCCCTCGTCCCAACCCTTTTTGTCTTAATATATGATGCTATTTACTACATACTCAAAGATTCTACCATTTCTCCTAGGGTAAAAGGTATTTCCCTCCCTAATAGAAAGGACTTTCTCAACATTTAATTTATTGATAATATATATTTGGTCATTGAGTTGATGGACTAAAATATGGACTCTTTGATGAATAAAATCAATCTCTTTTGTAATGCTTCTAGTGCAGAAATGTATAATTCTAAATCTATTACCTTAGGGTGGATCGAAGAACCCCCTCAATCCCTAAATAGTTTAGTAAATTTAGTTTCCAATGGAGTGATCCCATTAATCAAGTGAGATACCTTGGCATTGCATTTGTGGTTAATCTCAAAACATGGAAGAGATGTGGCTTTGGATTAAAGTTAAAATTAAAAGCAAATTAGAAAAATAGAATAAACAGTATCTTTCCTTGGTTGATAGAATGCAAGTTTTTTAGAGAATTATTTCATCTTATTATCTTTATTATAATATAATTTAATACAAGTTTTAAATATTAGTTGTATCTTTTTATTTATCTTCTTACAGATAACAAGGTGCATCAAACTATAGCGATAATGTCTTTTAATGGAATGTCTTCACGATCTAGAATGGATTTGGAATACATAGGCATGCTATTGCCCTCAAAATTACTAGCAAAAATTTGATAATATCTCATATACAAACTTTTAGTATGTTGGGTTATGTAAAAATATATGTATGATTCAAAACCTCAATTAGAGCAACCTTTTAGAAGCAATATTTTAAAAAATCTCTCTACAATATATAGATTTCATTGTGGCATGTTCTAGATTCTAGAATCAAAAGGATATGGTGGTTAGTGTATTTTATGGTTAAATATTCATTTAGATTCAACCATTGTATATTGAAGATATTTTAAATCTCCTTCCAAGAGATTATTTTGTAAAAATGTCTATGTAGTCATCACAAGGGTATCGTGGGGCTCATGTTGATTAGTGTACTAAAATTATAAATGATAATTAATTAGTTAATTGAAGAATTATTATCTTCAAGTGTCAAAGAAGATTTTGGTCGAAGATTGATGATACAATTACTCTCTTAAGCCATATAGTAGGGATTGATATTGCTAAAGGGTTTGACCCATGAATGTTAATGAATAGTAACATATGTATATGTGTGCATCTACAATGATGATAAAATTATTTTAAAAATAGCTAACTCTCCTTCTTTTGGTTGAGTATCCAACTCCTAAAAAATTAAAACAATCTAGCATAATTTCATTACTTTATTTCAAACCAAAAATAATAAATGTTGAACTACATTATACTTCATTGAATAGTTAGAAAACAAGAGCACATCAAGAAAAAAAAAAAAATAGTTGAAATTTATAAGTACTTAAATCTACTTCATAATAAATATAAACTAAATGAATAAATTCACATCGTACTCTTTTTATCAATATATCTCGTAAATTCTTGAAATATTTTCCTTAAAAAAAAACCATGCATGATTCTAAATTATTCTAATTGAAACTAAAATAAGTGGAGTTTGTAATTAAAAGTATATACTGAAAGTTATTTATGAACATTTTAAATCATAAAATAATATTTGAAGTTTTAAAACTTCTCCATTTGGGAGGGCCACATGTAGAGGTTATGGCTAGTAATATTTTTCATGGTGGGTGGTTTGTCCACAACATAATAGAACAGATAACAACTTGTATGATTATAGGTTGACGGGGTTGAGACCATCATTTCTAAAGGTGATGGACTTTGATGTTCTAATATAATGTCTCTATTTTATTTAAAAATTCTTTGTTTCTAACATATCACACCTTCATTTCATATTAAAGAGCATAGTAATTTTGACTTTCACATGATAAAAAATATAAGAAATAAATGCACATTCTATTTTACTTTAGAAGAAATAAGTAAAATCTAACAAGTGTTTCAGGGGGCTTTGAAGGAGGAGATGGAGACTACGACATAGCTATGGAAGATGATTATAATGATGAGAATGTTTCCCCTTGTTGATGTTTGATTGTTGGTTTGTGGTCTCTTTTTTCTATGGTTTGTTCTTTCTGTGGTTGCGGTGCCAAGGGTGGAGCGGCTACTTCCTACCTTGCTTGGAGCTACATTTTGGAGTTTTCTCTTCCTGGTACCAAGGTGGCCTTGAGATGGCGATGTTTTCTTCAGCTTTGAGGATCATGTTGGGGGGTCCTTTTGTCCCTGTTGGTGCATGGTGTTGGCTATGTTTCTTTCGTGGTTTCTTTTGTTCTTGGTTCACCGATTGAGTTCTCTGTTTTGGTTTACTGGGTTTCCTTTGTGTGGTTCGAGCTACGCTTTCTAGTGTCTTTCTGTCCTTAATCCATCGGGGAGTTCATGTTGGTCACGCTCTTTAAGGTTTGTGTTGATGCATAGAGCTGAGGCTTGTTGAATTCTTTGAGTAGGAAAATCTATGGCTTTGTTCTCTATGGTATTAGTGGATGGATTTTTGTTTGCTCTTTTCTAGATTTTTAAGTTTATTTTCGTCTTTTTATCTAGTGCTCTCTCTTTTTGGTTATGGCTTGTGGCTGAGGATCCTCTTTCCCTCCTCTTTTTGGGTCTAGGTGAGCTCTCTACAATTTTTGGCCAATGTTTGGAGGTCTGCTTGGTCATTTATTTGGATGCTTCCTTTGGGTTTCCTCCTAAGGCTGAGTGCCTTGTGGGTAAGGTTTTTGATGCACCCCAAGCTTTTATGGTTTTTAATCTAAAGTGGTGCTATATTACGGGGGCTCTCTTTGCCCTTGTTTTCCTTTGTGCCTTGGTCTCTCCTATTGAGGTGGAGAGGGTCTGGTCAAGTGGTTTGGTGATTAAGTTTCAACATCACAGATATTCTTCAGATTGTCCTATAGAGGTGGTGCTATGTTCTATTGAGGTGAAGATGGTTCATTCTGGAGAAGTTTTGTGGTGTTGCTTGTGGGATATCAAGGCCCTATTTTTTGTTTATGGGGAATATTTTGATGCCCGCCTCTCTTCCCTCTCTCTGTTGTATCCTTCAGAGGTGGAGTTTGTGAATGATATGGAGAGATATATTTTAGATTCTCTCATGATTAAGGTAATGGGAGCCTTCTCAAAACCCAATGGTTTGGTTGAGGAAGCCTATAAAAAACCTATTTTTCTTGAGTTGTCTGTTTTGTTCACTTTGGCCTTCTTGTTTGACAACTAATCCCTTGATGTTTATCATTTGTTGTTAGGCCATGGTTGGGCTACAGATTCTTGTTGATATATCTTGTTGCATCTTTCATTCTTTGGGGTCTAGATACAAGCAAAATTTGAGGGTTTAAGGTCCCTTCAAAACCTATTGGATGGGGTTTTGGGTCCCCTCAAAACTTGTTTGTTTCTTAATCGAAAATTTCTAACAAGTGTTCTTTTTTTCATGTATGGGATTTTAAGATCAACAAAAGTTTTTTTCTTTAAATATTTTATTATGTGACAAGTAATTGATGGAATTTCTTGATTCTTTTGACATTCAATAGGTTATTCTTACTATTCATACTAGTAAGGACATCTCCTTTAAGTACTATGACTACTTTATGGGCTCTCTAGGTTTCTAATGGATATATGAGATGATGGAAACCCCATCAAGGTTTTCTTTCTCCTTATTTAATTTGTCTTTTTTGTCATTTGAAATTTGTTATATTATAATTGATGCTATGAGAAATGGCTACAAGAGTCAAAAGCAAACCTCAATGTTAATATGTTAGTTCAACCATGAAACCAAAACAAAGAACTAAAAACCATCCTAAGCATACTAAAAGAGATTCAAATAAATATGAAAGAAACATGATGATGGATCGCATAGTGTGATCCAAAATGTTGATGCAAAAAAACTCACACAATCAAATCCATAAGCATTACACACAGACTAATGGATTGTGGAAATATAATGACATTGATTAACATGAAAGAAACTTAAATAACAAGAGAAAGGGAAAGAGCCTTCCTAAGATGCTTACATTGTAACCTTGCGATACTCCTCCTTTGTTTCTCTCCTCTCCAAATCCCAAATAAGTGAAGCTAGATCAGCTTTTAGCACTACCCATGGATGCCATTGGGAGATTCAATATGATTGAAGATTAAAAAATAGATGCTTATTCGAATGTGAATATTATGCTATGATAAAGATTTGAATGTTTATGCTAATACCTATATAGTAACAATGCAACTATTCATGCGGTGAGGATAAATAGAATTTTAAATAAATAATTCATTTATTTAAAATAGTGGTGCAACTTGCATTTGTAGGATAATGCAAGTGGATGGGGATTTAAATAAATATTCATTTATTTAAATGTGTATGCAACTTGCCTTTTTAGGAAAATGCAAGTAGGTGAAGGGTAAAGGGGATTTAAGTTAATGTTTATTTATTTAAAAGTGCAGGGAGGGATTAGTTTTTTTTATTAAGGAAAAACATGTTTTGATGGGCCCCTGAAACACATAACATCATAAGATCAAAAGATAGACATTAAAGAACTACAAAAAGAAAGCAACAACAAACATAGAAAAGACAGCTGACCAGCAAACAAAGGGCCAACAATAGAAAGACAACAAACAACAAATAGGACCGATAGAGAAAGAGCCAAGGCTAGGTAAAGTTCTTAAGTAGCTTGGTAGCTTCCAACTCTAGTTGCTCCATATTTTCAATAGTCTGCTTAATTTCCTCAATCTCCCTTCTTTGGCTTTGATTTTTTTTTGGTTCTCGCACGAGTTCTTCTACCATGATTGGTCTCCTTATCTTCAAGGTGTCTTCCTTCACCTTGGTGATTTCCCTTGAGGCCTTTTCCCCTTGATCACTATCAAGCTTGCTAATAAGAACCTTCGTTCTTGCAGAGGCAGCCTTTAAGATCTTATGACTCTGCTCCCCAATCTTCTCGAGCGTATTCTCAACCCCTTCCAACCTTTTTTAGTATCCCCAGCACTATTCTCTAGGATTTGGAAGCTGTTACCTTATGCATTAATGATCTCCTCAGCATTACTGATTGCTTTGGTAAGTTCACTTAAATAATCAGGGAGGGAGCTAAATTTACTAGTGCCAATAGCTTCTAAAGTCTCAATTTTGTTGGCTTCCTGGGTTTGCTTGGATTTTATGCTTGTAATTTACTTTTGAACCCAGAGGAAAACCTTGTTGAAGCTATCTGTGCTATTTTTGATGCAAAATTCAATATCCAGATGGGAGCCATCCTGGGCCTTGTCTCCCACAAGATCCAAATTCACCGCAAGAAGGGATTAGTATTCTTTTAATTAAGTGGAAAATTTTATGTGTCTACAATAACATATTTTAAATAGAGATATTTTAATATAATTTTCTTTTATTTTTCCTAAAAGAAAGGTAATAAAATGTCTCAAATATAACAATACAAAATTTATACCATACCAAAAAATAAAATCTTCTAATGATTATCTAGAGACATCATACAAATTGATAAAACAACTTTCTTTACTTAAGTGGTCACAAATTTTTGAAACCCAATAAATGTCAAAAAAGTCTAAAATATTTGCTATTGTATCAATCTTTAATATATTTTTTATTAAGATAAACGGGTTTTACAGGGACTTGAAACCCAAATCCAGCAGCAGAAAATAAAACCAGTAGCGAACCAAAGTCTAAACAACAGCAAAATGACTACAAAAACAAGGGATACACCCCACAGATCCTAACAAAAATAACAATAACAAAGAAAAACAACAAGCAAAAATAAAAAGCTAGCCAAGAGATTTCATGAACTTGGTATTTTTTTGAATTATATTCTTGTTAATATCTTCTAGCTCCTCCATGATAAATCTCAAGCTCCTCCTCTCCTGGTTCTTGCTTCTAGTCCTAGTAGAGGAGTTGGTAGAAGTCTATATATCCACATCTTGTGTGTTTATCTCAAAACTCTTCTTACTGGACTTGGTGACTGACGGAGGATTATTGTTGAGTTGCTGGGCTATTTGAATGGCTATTTTCTCATGAACCCTTTTAAGGCCTTCAACACTATTCTTCATAGCATCTTTTCTTATTTCCACCAGTCTCCTAAGGTTGTCCTTTACTTCCTCCATACATTTTTCCACGTGAATAATTCTTGAGGGTAAAATAACAAAATTATGTCACGTTTCAAGAAAACTTACCACTACAAGTGAATTTAAGTAATTCTAATGAAAAAATAATTTTAGTCAAACATATGGTCTATATAAATTCATTATAGCTAGGTTATGTATGGACCACAACTTTTCCAATTGGAAATTTCTACTAAATGTATATTTTATATCACTTTCGGTCTAATTACCAAAATAAAAATAAACCCGATGTTTCAACAACTTCTACTCTTATAAATAGTATTCTTTTCAAAATGTAAAAATACCCTTTTATAGATCTATAAGTGAATTTTCCAAAATATATATCTTTTAATATTTTAATTAGTTTTTTTATTTTTTATTTTATTTTTATTGAATGTAGGTAATCACCACTAAAATATAAGTTTGATTATCTTGTCAAGGAAAAATAGTAAAATTTATACGTAAAATTTGAAAAAAAATATCATGCAAAGAGAAAAGAAACTATTTCAAGATTAAATAATTATTTTAAAATTTGGATAAATAATTAAGAAAAAAGGTGGTGGCAATTGGAAAGAGTTATATTTCAGCACACACAACTTTTCAAATATATTGAAAAATATATATTTGTAAAAAATAATTAAAAATATATCCATGCACTAAAGTTTCAAGTTATCAATATACAACAAAAAAATGAAGAAAAAAAGGTAAAATTTACCAAATAAAGGTTGGTGGCTTGTATAAATTCAATTTCAGCATTTAATATTAAACTAAATTTTAGTGTTTACTTTATAAAAAAATACATTCAAATAATTTTTTAATTTTTTTTTAAATTAAAAAAATAAAATAGACAAAATAATATAAATTTTATTAGTTTACACCATTTCAAAATTTAAAACATATATTTCATTTTCTATTGATTTAATTTAAAAAGTTGAATTAGCATTAACCATTTCCTTTATAAAAGTGTGACACAACTTTATACTTTTACCCTTGACTCAAGCTCGGTATTCATAACCTTAACATCTTCCATTAATTTTTTAGTCATCCCCAGGAGCTTGTCGATTTTGTGTGGCATAGGGTTCTCTATGGAGGTGTTGATTGTATCATTAATGCCCCATTTTAAGATGGCAATTTCACTGTTCACCTAGTGAAAACATTTCTCCTAGTTGGTGAAGAGTCAGCCAAGAGCACTTCAAAATCTATATCTTCCTTTTTATATTCTCCCAAGTCCATATTAAGTGGGATATCCAGTTTCATGAAATCAAACCCTTTAGCCTTTGTCTCCAGCCCTTTCCTAGTTTTATGCTTTTTCAGGCTTTGAAGGCCCAAGTCTTGGGGTTTAGAATGGGGGATTTTCAAATTTTTAGCTACATGTCTAGGAAGGTGTTTTCTTTTTGTGCTACTATTAGTACTGGGTGTAGCTTTATGTGGGGGGCCCTCATCCTTTGATGACCGATAATCAGAGTCATTAGACACATGGAGGTCCTCACAATCCATGGCCACTTCACCCACCTCCTTCTCATAAAACTTAGTATTGAAAACCACATGCACATCATGGCTAGCCAAGTATTTAGTGTTTGTTAAAATAGGGGAAAGCTTAACCTTGTGCGTTTTGGTGTATTCGATAATAAAAAGGAATAACCCCTTATGAAAAACATGATTTAAAAGACTATTCTCAAGCAAGGATAGTAAATAAAAAGACAAAGAAATTTTCCTATCATGCCTAAAATGATTTAAAATGGTGAAATTATAGGAAAAAATGCTAGCATAGAGGTTGTCTAGAGTGATGTACCTCATTACAATCAAGGCCATGTCTTCCCAAAGATTCATGAGATTGTTCCTATTGTAGCCCCCATTGAGCATTTTCCTTACTCTATTTCTTTCACTCTATTTGTCCTGTAGAAGATCGACAGAGCTTCCTCTGAGGCTTTCCTCTCTCTGTAGAACTTTTTTCCTTCCATACTTAAACTTGTGATCTTTGCTATGAAAGGCTCGTCAATTCTCAATCCGGAACCATACATGCTGAGAATGCCCTTATGCCAGCCATTCACAAAATCTTCCATCAATCTATCATCCTATCTGTGCAAATTTCTGAGGTAGCGCTCTAGACCACCATCAACAATTTCAGTCTATAGTTCCTTGTTTTGTTCCCACTTCTGGCAAGAAGATGGCTCCATTATGTTCTTATCTCCCCCCATACAAAGAGAACCTCTACAACTTTTATTGTTCACAAAAATATTACCGTATCCGAACCAGTGGATAAAAAATTAAACAAGCAAGAGCAATCTAGAGTCGTATCCTTATTTTTATAAATGACTTTACTCATGAGTATTGATGGCATAATTAATATTTGATCGTTGGGCAATATTTTCGGCATCCTTTTGCATTAGTTTGCACAAGTAAAATGGGAAGGATTCTATAGTCGTCAACCATTTGATTTCGTCATTTAGCACCCTAAGATTTGTGACGTAATCCGTAGGCATATTGCCTTCCCTAAAGAAATGTTTAATTTGAATTTTGTCCAAATTGGCAATTATATCAAGGCACTCATGGATTAAATGTTTGATTATCTAGCTAGGAGGCATCTTTTTAATCAGTTAGTTGATAATATTTAGAGAGTCACTATTTCTAACCAAACCTTTTTATGCCCTCCATGAATAGAAAGTTGAAGCCCAATGTAGGCCGCATTTTCCTCAGCAAAGTGGTTTATTTGAGTACCTAGTGGGAGTGCCACTATTGAGACAAGCCTACCATTGTGATCACAAGCAACTCCCCTAGACATCAATAGTTTATATGTTTACTATTACTTATCTCATAATTATTAAATATAAAATATATAATAGTCTAGTTCTAACCTATGTGCTCATAGTTTCATCATTTACAAGGAAAATGAAAACTATTCCTACTCAACAATGGAACTCACTTTAGATTGCACAAATATACAAGATGTCTTATTAGCTAAATAAATGTTAAAGATATATAATTTTCTTAATCTAGTGACAACTACTAGGCCTAGCTAGATATGTTGGGTTTAGCGATCATCTATTATCAATTTTAATAATAAGATATTTCAATACCCATTCAACTATAATCCTAGGGTTACCCTCCCGAGCTTAAGTTGAGCTCAAAGTGTATAAGATAAAACCCACTAGTTTTTAGTAGCTTAAGATTATCAATAATTTTGTTGCTAAACTATTTTATTCACATTGTTGACAACCCTAACCTCATGAGTGAAATCTATTCTAATAAATGCAGTAATCACTTTGATACCTAATAAGGATTACAAATTTTTGGGTCCTTTTTCATTTTTATTTTTTTTGATTGGTAAGGGGCACTTTTTAAGGTGTCGAACACTATAAAAGTTCAAATCCATGAGCACACTAACCTAGCAAAAGTACTAAACCTATGAGCCTAGCAGCCCAACGGGGATTTGAACCTTGGTGGTGATATCACCAAGCAAGTGTTTTGACCATTGTACTACATGGGTCACCCCCATTATTTTTGAAATTTATTTTGGTGGTTTTGTGAAGATTTTCTTATAGCTTTTGAATTCATTGAGTAAAAATAATATTATAGTTTAAATTGACCAAAAATTGGGATTTAGAACTAGCTTGTAGACCATAAAGTTTAGATCTTGTTGCAATTTATAGGTTTTTACACACTATAGTTGGATTCTAATGACCAAATTGTAGTCTAAAAGTTCACATGTCATTATAGTTTATGGTTTTTTTGAAATTAAAAGTAAGTTTTAGAGAACAACATATGATTTTGGAAGTTAAAACGATATTGTTGTTTACAATATTTTTTGTTAAAAAAATAAAATAAGTTTTAAAGAGAATTTCACAATCTAATAAATTTAAATGTCATTGTGGCTTACATTTTCTTATAAACCACAATCAAGTTCTATGCACTAACATGTAATCATGAAGTTGAAACATCATTGTATTTTTGAGTTTGTTACGTACTACATATTAGACCTAAAAATCTATGTTACATCTATAATTTTACTTTTAGAACCTAAAATTTAATATTTTCTTGACAATATTATTTTATTCAAAAAATTTCAATTTTATTCATTTTTGTATACTAGCCTATTAGGATAGATGCTACTAATATAATTTGATGTATATTTAAAATATTAATTGTATCTTTTCATTCATATTATTTTGGATATGAAGGTGCATCTAACTATAGCAATTTTTTTTGGGGGGAAATGTCTTCATCATCTAGAATAGATTATAAATACATAGGCATCCTATCCCCCTGAATTTTTTTAGCTAATTTTGATAATATCTCATATACAAACTTTTAGTGTGTTGGAGTAGAGTATATTTCACATAAGGATAATGAAACATTTAAAAAGACAACTTAGATGATTGAAAACCTCAAGTATAGAAACCTTAAAGAAGGAATATTTTTTCAAATCTCTCTACAATATTAAGATTTTGTTATGGAATTTTTTAGATTATAAAATCAAAACGATATGATAGCTAGAGTATTTGATGGTAAAATATTCATTTAAATACAACCATTGTATATTGTGTAATATCCTAAAATTGGTCATCTAAACCATGGGCCCCTAATCTCGACAAGATCACCAAGGTCCTTACCAAAGACAATTAAATCAATCTTGAGCATATTATTAATTCTTCAATTATCAAAAAACAAATGGCAAATCAACTACTCAATATTAATTAAATATTTATTTTTTTAATCAAATCATTTCCAAGAATATCATTTTGATCAATTATCCCATTTGAATTTATTAAATATCCTTGCATATTTAATTAATTAATAAATTTGCCATTCAATCATGCAAAAAGGATTAATTTATTACAAAAGATGAATTAATTTATTAAAAAGAGTTGAATTGAAAATAAAACATAAAAAAGAATTGAATTAAGAGAGAAATCAAACTTGAGATATTATTTCTTTTTCTAAATTTAGAACTTGAAATCAGAAAAGCAATTTAATTGAATTATTGAATTATTCTCTAAAATTGGAACTCAAAGCTTTTCAGAAAAAGAAGTCCAGTTGCATTGAAAAGCCCCTTTTCTTGAATAAATTAAAGAATTGTCTATTTTTATCCTATATGCATGGAATTAATTTATTATTATTTTCCAATGCAACTTGGACTTCTAATTTGAATGCATTTAAATTAAATTATAATTGGAATCTATCTCAAGGTTAACTGAATCTGATTTCTCAATTATTTTCAATTAATCCTAAATTAAGATTTTTCTCTTGTGATTTTCTATAAATTTAGTCTTCAGCTCTCATTCCAATTCACCCCAGAGATTTTTGAGAGCACGCTTGGAGATTATTATCATGCTAATTTTGCTCTTGAGTCATTGAAGATTATTGTGCTTTTTTAGATTATTTGCATCCATTATTGCTTGAATTGATTATTATTGCTTGAATTATTCATCCACCTTGCATCCATATAGCTTAATATCATATAGATTAAATCCTTCATCTGGGTGTAGTCTAGTCACTAGTATTGCTTATAAAAATATGAGAGAAATCTTATACTCGCATCTTTTGGAAGGCAATTAGTCGCTTTTCTATGGTTTATTTCTTATTGATTATTGATTACTAACCATGCATATAATGACTTAATTGAAGTGTTGTGCTTGCAGCTACATGTTCACTTTTTCACACACACATCTCTGGCACCCACCGTGGAGCCTGAAGACTACATTTTTTTCGATCTCCAAGACTAATTGCTTTATTTTTTGTTATTTTCCAGGTTTCAAATTTTTCGGTTTTTCGTCCGTACATCTCGTTCGACAATTTTTATAGGTTGAAACGACAAACTGTAGGTTTCGCACGAATTGCAAATATTATATCATATGAGTAGATCCTCTATCGTACAAGCGAAAATCCACTATCATATGAGCAGACATCATCAGTAATCTTCTTTTGTACAATACTGCATCCTGTCTGGTACGAGTCAAGTATCTATCATACGATTCTGTATTTTCTGGTAAAAGAGGCAAATTTCATAATTTTCTCATTCCTGATTGATTATTCTGATGATTGACCTTGACTGTTTATTTGTCTATCTCAGAGTTTTTCACAACTTAACTAGTTATTGCAGAATGCTTGTCAAAGAATATGCTTGTCGCATAAAGACAATATGACTATTGATTCGTTGTCTTTGCAGGTTGCCCGAGGAGAATCGACTAAACATCGTGTATTATTTAAATTCATTTTTAGGAACCTAACTTGCTATCTAGTTAAAGAACAAATCTGTCTTTTGTGCGTTTAGAAGATTCTAAGAGGTAGGAGAGTATGCTCTTGTCTTTTTCTAGACAATCAGAAATCCTGACTCTTGAAGCTTTTTCTTTGTTTGAGATTTGTACATCTTTAGTAGGCCTGCCCTCCTAAGGGGTTGAAAAACTCTTAAAGCCATTATAGCCGTTGTGAGGGGAATGACCTAAGTGGGAATGGCTAGATGCCAAGTACTCCAACCCACTATAAAATAAACGTGATTTGATGAAAATAAAGTCAACGGCAGTGCTCGGGAATATCTCTCATCCGTACCTTCAGGTATATTAAACCTTGGTTTTCAAGGCTGGGAGACCTCTTAATTGAGTTTATACCTCGAAACACTAAACAGATCCCTGACTAAATCCAATTTAAAATTAGAAGCTACACGGTTCATCTCCAAAAAATCAGAAAATCTCAAAAATTTCTAGGCTTTGTCCTATGAATAGTCGTACAAGTCTAATAACTCATCATCCTTTATCACATCCTGTGTCATGCGAATCTTCTATTTTGTCATCCTACACTCAATCCTGTGTCGTACGAGTCATTTTATTCTGTCATCTAGCTTTATATCATGTGTCGTATGAAACAGAACTGCTCTAAGTCTTTTGTTGTCCTGCACATACCCATTTGTTGTATGGTACAAGGTAGTAACTAATACAAAACAAAACTATTATCGTCCTGTAGCTGCTAAATTGTCGTTCGGTCCAGAAAATCCTATCGTATGAGTCTCTGGTTTTGTCAGATCAGAATAGTCAAACTTGCCTAAAAATGGCTTACAACAAACATAATACTAGTTATCATTTTCCTGAGCATAGACAGATCAAGACAGTGTACCTCTGCCATTTGCGTTGCACGATTTGGTCGATCACCTTTCAGCTACTTCAATTAACTACCTATCAAATTTTAGTCACTTAGATAATGTCTTATACAGGATAGATCATTCTTGAAACCAGATTGAATCTTACACTACACTGAGAATCAACCTAGATAACGTCTTAGATAGGATAGATCATTCCTGAAATTAGACTAAATCTCAGTTTTCTCCTAAACAATACTTTAAGTAGAACAACTAGCTCTGAAATTTATCTTGACCTCTGCATCACAAACACATTTAGGTCACACAAATCCATAAAGATGCCTATTCAAACTAGGAGTTCTCATAAGAAACAAGCCAAAGGCAAAGAACAAACCTTCACCTATCAAGATAATCCATTCTACGTGAAGGATCCACTCACTGACATGCCATCGTCATCAGGTGAACCAATTTTTGATGAACCAAAATCTCCCACTATACATGAGACATAATACAATGATGGAAACAAAAATGACCGTAATATTCCCGAAAATCATAATGACTCCTCGTCATCAAGTGAGATTGACGAAGACGCTGAACCTCCTGAAAAAGAAATCCTTGACTATCAAAAAGACAAAGACTTTAGAAAAATGATGAAAACTATCATGGCCCAAGAGAAGGAAGACTATTTCTTAGAACTAACAAAACAAGGTGCCAAACTTCCTATTGGATATGATGTTCAGACACTTGTTACTAAAAGGGAAGACTCACCTATACTCATGGTACACAAATAGTTACTAGCTTTGCAGATGGAGGTCATAGAATTGAAGAATAAGGACAAGTCCTCGAAACAATATTCTCTGGAAACAATATGTCCCTTTCCATTTGACAAAAATCTACACATGCCTCCATTTCATTCATGAGTGGAAATCCCAAAATTTAACAAATATGATGGTACCTCAGATCCTCAAGATCATGTTAGGGAATTTAGTGTTGCTTGTATGAAATTCATGCACGATCAAACATACCTCATGCATCTCTTCCCAAGGAGTTTAGGGGGTCAAGCAATGGAATGGTTCTCAAGTCTACCCAAAGGAATAAAAACATTTGAAGAACTAATCCAACTATTTTTACAACAATACTCATACAACATTCGACATCCTGTGACTATGATCGATCTTTGTAATACTCAACAAAAAACAGGGGAACCTCTTCTTACTTTTCTCCAACTCTGGAGAAGCATGTTCTCTAGGTACCCATGACCTATTCCAGACTGAGAAAATGGATATATTTGTCAATAACTTGGTCCCCGAACTGAAATATAGCATACAAATGCAAGTACACCCATCATTTAACAAAATGGTAGATAATTCCATTTAAATGGAAGATGTGCTCATAAAGAAGGGGATATCACACCTTGGAAAGAAACACAAACAGGATCTAGCTCTAAAGAGAAGTACAAGTATTGGAAATTTGCCAAAGACAACAACAAGAATGTTGTTAGTGATGGAGTAGTAGACATTGTCAAAACCAACTCAAAATCTACAATATTCAACTTGGTTAGTGGTACACAGGCACTTAAAGCTTCTGAGATTGCAATAGAGAATTCACCAAAGAAAACAAAGGAATGGTTCAAAGAAAAGCTTTGGCTTTCCAAACCTAAGCATGATTTTACTCCTTTTGAAGAATCATATGAATCTGCTTTCAAAACTCTATTGGCAAACAACTTGATAACACTAACAGATAGCTCCAGACCATATGATCCGAATGTCAAACCAAGATGTTGGAGAGAAAATGAATATTGTGACTTCCATCGGAATAAGGGTCATAACATAAACAATTGCATGAAGCTAAAACATGAGATTCAAGATCTCATAGACACTGGTAAAGTTGTTGTTGGGAATCATCCAAACAATGCTGATCATAAAACATTTAAAGACCCTTTGCCTACTTACGAACAAGGTGATTCCTCAAAGACCAAAGGGGGTGCCAAGGTAAATTATACTCATGCCATCTAGGACAACGTTATCAACATGATTGAGCCTTCACACTTAGAATATTGTAGTGTGATTATAGTTCAAGATAAACCAAATAAATCATGATATGCAAGAGCTCTGACCTGATCTCAAAAGAAAGTTACCCTCCAAGGAACTAGTTCTTCCAACCCGGCTCAAGAAACATCAAATCCAACAGCCTTGCCAAACAAACAAAAGGAATCAACCTTGGACAAATTTAAAAGATTAACCTCATTATCATCCACTGGATATAGTGTGGTTGAACAATTAAAAAGGACAAATGCTCAAATTTCAATTTTTGAATTGCTACAACTCTCATATGCTCACAAGGAAATCTTAGACAAAGCATTGCTCACTACCAACATTCCAAAAGATTTAGACATTGATCAGTTTTAGTCTATGGTGGGTCATCTGACTTCACCTCACTATTTGACCTTCTCTAAAGAGGATGACAATTCGTTAAATCATCCACATAACCAACCATTGCATATTGAAGCCATGATCCACAAACACACAGTCAAACATGTTTTGATAGATGGAGGCACAAAGTTGAATATATGTACTTATCATCTGCTTACACAACTAGGATTATCTAAAAATGTCATTGATCCAGGCAAGAAAATAACAATTAAAGCCTATGATGAAGAAGAGAGGACCTCCAAAGGTCTGGTATCATTACCAATTAGACTAGGACTAGTAGAGAGAGATGTCCTTTTCCAGGTTCTCTATATTCCATTGTCATACAATATTTTATTGGGCAGGCCATGGATTCATGAAATGAAGGCAGTACCGTCAACATATCACCAATGCTTAAAATTTCCTTATAACGGAGCTGAAGTCAGTATTCCTACTAATACAAATGTCATTTGTAATGCATTGACAGAAGGTGCAGATACTTTCATGCCTCATAATAGGGCAGCCTCTCCAAATGAAGATCCAAAAACATTGATGAAAGACTTCGGAAAGAGATAGAAGATTACAGATACTGACATGGATGGCTACAAGATAGAACCCGTACTATCATTAGTTTCTCTCCCTCCATCACCAAAATAGTTGGGCAAGCCATCAAAGGCTATGAGAACACAAACTTCAGCTCTGAATACTATATATGATGGTCTCTTTATACAGTCTTCTACCTCCTTGGCGGATGAAATAGAAGAGGATGATGTGCTTAACTAGCTCTTTAAGGAAGATAGTCCAAATGAGGCGGTATGACATTGCGAGATTTCCTCAAACCAATATGGTCATGGTTACAAAATGATTTAGTGCATGGGGTACTCAGGTAGTGGTCCTTTGGGCAAACAAAAAGGTATTACTGAACCAATTCAACTACAAACCAAATCCACACATGACAAGGTTGGACTGGGATACAATCCTAAAAAGACATCAGACCAAAAACATGTTTCTAAGTCTAAGTGCTCGAAAAAGACATCGCCTTTAACATTACATGAAGCAGACACTAAACAAACAAAAGTAGAGTGTAGACAAGAGAAAGAGGAATCAACGGTCAAGAATGAAGAAATAGTTGTAGACACCTAAAATTGTCATGTCTAATTAAATAAATATTTCATTTATTTAATTATCTAAGCCTAATTCTTCTATTAATTAAATAAATCTTTATTTATTTAATTAATTCATTTATCCTCTTCTGGCCTTATTTCTCATTTAAATAAATACATTTATTTATTTAAATTATCCTTTTCCTAAATCAAATAAATATTTTATTTATTTAATTATCCCATTTCTTCTATTAATTAAATAAATCTTTATTTATTTAATTAATTCATTAGCCTTTTCTTCACATGACACATGTCATTCATCTCTTAATTCCTACACTACCTACCTCTTTCATTATTTTATTATTTCTTCTACCTACCCTCTAATCATAGCCGACCTCCTTTTTACACCTCTCAATCTTATCCCTCCATTTTTTATTATGTCTTCTATTTAAGGAGATGCCTCCTTCATTATCAAACCCTAATGCCCTAATGATCTTTTATGCAATTGACTACATTACGATCCTACTTGCAACCACATTCCATTCTTTGTTGAGCTCTTGTGCACATAAAATTTGAGAGCAAATATATCAAGCAAGATCAATGGAGATAGGAAGAATGGAGATTCAAAACCCTATTGGACATGTGATGGTATAATCTTTGTGATTTTGTTTCATTTACATTGTCTTAGGTAATCTTCATATGTTATGGTGGATCTTTGTTGTTGTAAGGCTAGGGTTTTTATGGTTGGATTCATTTCGCCTTTCAATTTTGTTATTATTGTTATCCATTTTCACCATATACATTTTGGCACGCCTGGTGGGACTCTTGTCCCTTTGCATTTAACCTCCTTGTTGCAGATTTTGCGTTTTTGAAGTTGCAGGTCAGACATTTTTTACAGCATTTTAGGTTTTTCCTCGTCTGCGCACTTTTGAATCGCATTTTTGATTTTCTAGCGCGTCTGTGGAATCTGGAATCGCATCTATGTTTTTGACAAATTTTATTTTGCAGGTTTCAGAAAAGAGCGTCTGTGTTGCAGAAACGCGTCTGTGTCATTTATATCTGTGTCTGTGTCTGGAAACAACGTCTGTGATTTTTAATCACATCTGTGCATCACAGAACCGTGTCTGTGTTATCCAGACGCGTCTATGTTGAAGGTAACAGCGTCGTGTATCTTCTGTTTCAAAATTTTGAAGTTTTCATTGATTCAGTTTTTTCAGATTTTGCACTTAGGGTTTCAGATCTGGTTTATTTTGCACTAACACTCTCAGATCTAGCTAACAAAATGGGTGCAGCTTGTCTTGGAAGCAAAAAGTTTTGTTGAAGGCCCCTATTTCACAAAGTCTTTTGGGTTTTTAAAATTTACCTAACTTGTGTGTTTGCAGGAAGGGGTGATTATGTCAAACAACCCAAACTACTAACAACTTTTGTTGTAGGTCCTTGGCTAGGGTTTTGAATTTTTGTTGTGTGCCTTGTTTTCATAGATTAGCAAACACTTCCATTGGTGCACTAAAATTGAATCATTGTCTTTTGTGTCTTGAGCAATAGGCTCTTTTTGTTTAATTTTTAGAGGGCTTGTCTTCTCGTGTGCTCATTAGGACTACTAGTGAGAAGAGAACGACCCAAGTGGTAGCGAGGAAAACCCACCTCTTCCGAACCACTATAATCAAATGTATTCATGGTGAAAACTATGAATAACATGTGCTGATTAGTTCATACCGACACTATGTCTCCCCATAAACCTGTTTGATCAAATTTATTTGATCATTTGTAGGGCGTAACCCCTACCGGCTGGGAGCCTTCTGTATTTATAGAGCTGAAAGTGCCGCATGTATGGCCACACGAGCGGATGCCCTTACTAGCACCTTTTTGTTTTAGAAGCCCAAATCCTTCTAGTTGTTGGGGCAGGAGGTCGGACATCTAGTAGTGGCCCACACACATACGGTTCTTAGTAGAGATACAAAGTTCGCCATGGGGAGTTTTCATGGGGACTGATGCTTGGCTGACCCGAGAAGTGAGTGCCGAGGGTGGAGCCAGTGAGGTCAAGCATCTAAGTATCCACTCTGAATAGCGTAGCCTCGGGGGTAAAACCCCATGTGGGATCAACAACTATTATCTTGGCCAGCCATAAGAATTGTGCTTGACTTATTTTAAACATTCAAAACATTCAAGACCAAACAACAAAACATTGTGTCTTTTGTGTCTTCAAGTGTATGCAAAACAATTTTTACATCAAACAACACACTTTTCTTGGAGTCATTTTGACTCTAGACACTTGCAAACATTGAGTCCTCATCAACATTGTGTCCTCTTGTCACAAAAAATAGTCAAACAGGCAGATTTGGTCACAACAAAATGACTTCATAGATTGGAAAAATTGCACAAAGTTTACAAAAACGCGTCTGTGTCTGTTTTAACCACGTCTGAGTCATCTAAACGTGTCTGTGAAGGGCATAATCACGTCTATGTGTATGGCAGCATCTATGTCGAACAGAGACACATATGTGTCAGATAACCGCGTCTGTGAAGTATACAGGCGCGTCTGTGTCCAGAATTGAAAAGAAAATTTCATAGTCCAGCAAACAAAAGAAATCAGTTTCGGAATTCTTGAGCTTCCTAGGTTGTTTCTTCAGGTTTCATCTAGCATTCAACCGGTCTTTGGGTCTCACATAGTCCATCATTGCTTCACATCTCATTTTACATTCATACTTGTCTAAACTTGAGTCAAAAGGTCACTTGCTTGTCCTCATCATACTTTGTCAACACACTACATACAACAACACTTTGCTAAGTGGTCCCTCATCAAGGTTTCTTACCTTTGGGTCTCATTTGGTCTTACTTGGAGTCAAGGTCAGCTTACCTCATCAAGAGAAACTATCCTCTCTTTGGAAGTCACACCTACTCTACTACATACATACTTGGTCTTACACTTTGGACATTGCAAGTACACCTCAGATCCGTTTACACTCCATCCAACTCTTGGTCTTCCATACTCTTTTTCCATTTTCATCTAGTCTTACACATCTTGGTCAATACCTAGTTCATGGTTGAAACCCGTCTTCAAAAATCTAGGAGAGAAACTAAAGAGGCTCAAGAGTCTGCAAACATGAGTTCTTATGAGTATGACAACGATTTATTTTTCAATCCTGAGCACACTACATTGCCTGACATGGATGTCTATAGAAACATTCCACATGTGGAAAATGCAAACACTACAAACAACAATGCTACACACAATGACAATGTGGACAACTTTTCAATACATTCAGTAGATGTGGAAGAATCCATTATGAATCCCCATTTCAATAGATTGGTTGAGGAAATAATGAGGAGGGATAGACAATACTTCTTACATATGATGGCACAAAGTGGAGCCAAGATACCTCATGATTTTGACATGTCTCAAATTATGGAAAATCGACCCTTGCAACAAACTCACTCCAACATGGATCAAAGGAGACCTAATAGTGGAGGAAATAGAGGACCACATATGGTACCTGAATCACCATCAGCTTTGCTTCAAAAACCAGAAGTCCCACATACACATGGTCAAACATATGATACTTACCTTTGTAGACCATTATGGAAGTCCTATGCAGATAGATATGCTCAAGCTATGGATCAACCAAAGCAATTGGATATTCAAAGGCATGCTCAAAATTTGGACACAAGGAAACCCCGTGTCAAACTTGGAGGCAACACAATAGAACATGACATTCCCGTAGAATATGGTATACATGCGCAAAATAGATATGGGGTTCCTCAACATGAATCTATACCAAGTGCTCCATATATGCTGCATCAATATAGACCTCCTCCATATGAACATGTGTATGATCAATATCATCCATATATGCAATATGCTCCTCCTCCAATTGGTGCCTCAAACATGGGGTATGCTTCAAGAAGTCGATCTCCACCTAAGAGCAATTTGGAGCAACAAATCAAGGACTTACAAAAGAAAATGGAGGACATAAATACACCGAAGCCAACATACACAATGAGAGACATATGTCCTTATCCATTTGACAAGAGCATTCCAATGCCTCCTTTTCCTACACACTTTGTGACACCTAAATTTGATAAGTACGAAGGAAAAGGGGATCCTAAGGCACACATAAGGTAGTTTTTCACAGCTTGCATTGAAGTAGCTTCAGAAGAGACATATTTGATGAGATTATTCCCACAAAGCTTAGGTGATCAAGCTATGGAATGGTTCTCCCAACTCCCACCTGGTATTAAGTCATGGGGTGACTTAGCAGAGGCATTTATTCAACATTTCTCATACAACATAGAGATAGACATATCAATCACTACTTTATGCAACACCAAGCAAAAAGAGGGAGAGTCCTTTGCATCATTTTTACAAAGATGGAGAAATCTAGCTAGTAGATGCTCTTGTGAAATTCCACAAAAACAAATGGTAGAAATGTTCGCCCAGAATGTTAACAAAGACATTGGCTATGATCTAAGGAAAGCTTGTTTGTCCACCTTCAAGGATGTCATTGAAAAGGGCTTAGCAATAGAGAAGGTCCTAATTGAACAAGGAGTCATTAAGATATTCAAGGAGAACAAAGATGACTTTAAAGGAAAAGACAAGCCGAGATTTTGGAATAAAAACAAGAACACAGTCAATGATGGTGTTGTTGATGCCAATACGGTGCGACCCAAATTCATCTTTTTAGGATCGAGTTCTACAAACAATCAAGTGAATACTCAAACAACTGCTAGATCACGAAGGAAGTACACTCCATTGGGAGAACCACTTGAATCAGTCTTAAAAAAGCTTGTGACAAACAAGGTAATCACAGTTCCAGATTTTCCTCCATATGAACCAAAGGTCAAACCAAATTGGTGGAATGATGAGGAGTATTGTGAATTTCATAAGAGCAAGGGTCATAAGATAGGAAATTGTCATAGACTGAAGAACATCGTACAAGATCTCATTGACAGAGGCGACATTGAGATTGAGGGACATTCATCCAATCAAGAACATGAGATGTTTAAGGAACCATTCCCAAAGCACAACAAGGGAAAAGTGAAAGTCATAGATGATCAAGCCAACTATACTAGAGCACCTTACAACTATGATTCAACTATCAATCATATCTCTACTATTACCATCAAGAACAAAAATCCTAAGAATCCTCCTCAGAGACCCAAGATTGTTCTAAGAGGTGTTGGATCTTCTTCCGAACCTACCTCTGAATGTCATGTTACAACTCGTCGAGGTAAAATTACTTTGCCAGGTGCCTCCACTAAAAATACCTCTTCTTCATCAACCAAACCTGAGTATGACCTTGTAGAACAATTAGGGAAGACACCCGCGTTCATCTCCATACTTGAGCTCTTACGCATATCCCCCGCTCATAAAGCTATTCTTGACAAAATCTTGAGAGACACTACCATTCCTACTGATCTGAACGTGGACCAGTTTCAAGCCATGGTGGGATACCTTTCCATTCCACATTCCCTTACATTCACAAAAGCCGATGACGCCTCCGTTAGTCAGCCACATAATGCACCATTACATATTGAAGCCTTCATACACAAACATAGAATAAAGCGAGTCCTGATAGATGGAGGAGCTGGTCTAAACATTTGTACATTGAGCACCATTAAACAATTGGGATATTCTGATAAAACTGTGAATTCAAAAAATCAAATCACCATCAAGGCATATGATGATGAAGATCGCTCATCCAAGGGCACAGTCACCTTACCTCTAAGAGTTGGGCCAGTCACAAAGGATGTGGTTTGTCAGGTCCTAGATCTGGATCTCACTTATAATATATTGCTAGGATGTCCTTGGATTCATGAAATGAGGGTAGTCCCATCGACATATCACCAATGCATTAAGTTTCCTCACAATGGAGTCGAGGTAACAGTTAACGGTGATCCTAATCCGTTCATATATTGCAATAACTTGAGATCACATACTGAGACCATCATTCCCAGTAATCGTGAAGCTGTTCCTTCCTCGGCATACATTGACCCTGAGTCATTGAAACCTTCGACATCAAAACAAGGTGAACTTAAAGGCAAATTTCAGGACAAAGGCATGGGAGAATACACTTTAAATCAGACCATGTATTTATGACAAGTCATGAGCTCTCCAAAAGAATATGGAAGGCCACATCCTAACAAGCAAATATCCATCATGGTATTCAAATGGGATACTACTACCTTTCAAAGATGGGGCGAACTGGAAGAGGAAGGTTTATACAAAATGCTCTATAAAGACATTGAAGATGACACACAAGATCAGATCAATATACCCTGTGAGAAATATGGCAAAGGCTTCAAGATTCTACAAAAATTCGGGTATGATGGAAAAAGCCCTCTTGGGTTACGAAAAGAAGGCGTTATGGAACCCTTACAACCTGAATTGACTGTAAAAAGGGAATGCTCGAAGGGACTTGGTTTTCTGACTTCCAAGATCCATGCTAAAAGGATAGAAAAGGCATCACAAATCAAAGTTGCCAAATTTCAACAAGAGGATTGCTATTCCATAGATTCCAATGAATGGGAATGGGGTTCAGACAAATCCTCCAGTGACTATGAGCTCACTGAGACATTCAGAGAGCCAGACGAACTCATAGAAGAAGAGGAATTTTATAAAAAGTTCAGAGTTGGTCAAGAAACAACCCATAAGGATTGCACACAGTCTTTGTCTCGCGGTTCTAGGTCAAAATCACATAGGATGAGGACACCTATCCCAGAGTGCGCTACTTGTGACGATAATTTGGATTTGTTCACAATCGAAACTGATGAGGAGAGTGCCATCGATGACCTCAACGATTACCTCGATATACCCGAATATAACCACGTCTTCACTCTTAGCCCTGCAAACTCCGAAAACATTAAAGGCCTTCCCCTTGTTCACCACCAACTCATTGACTGGGATTATGAAGGACCAGCATAGTTTGATGCATTCCAAAATGACGAAGCTATTATTGACTATCTTGGCATACGAGATGATCTTCCCCTTGGGGACCATAAAGTAGGATACACTATAGAACTCAACAACATGGCATATTTTGGTGAGGGTGTCGGACCTTCCAGTCGCAAAAATGTGAAAATAAGAACAAATCAAGGGTCTTATGGAGAAAACCACGCTGTGGTGCTATCTGATCCCAAAAAAGTAAAAAGAAAGGCCATATCTGAGGGCGAAAACCTCTCTGAGGCACCTGAAGATGGAAGGCTCGACATTCTCCTAGCCTCGTATGAGGAAAAGTCATCCATGTTGGTAGAGGAGACTATCAAGACAAACATTGGTACAGAAGAGGTTCCACACAATATATTCCTGGCTCAATCATTGACAGAGTCAGAAAGGTCAAAATTCATAAGCTTCTTCAAAGAATGACAAATCAACTTTGCATGGTCATACGCTGATATGCCTGGACTGGATCCGGATTTGGTAATGCATCATTTGACAATCAAACCAGGGGCAAAGCTAGTGAAACAGAAATTAAGAAAAATGCATCCACAAGTGGCATTACTAGTCAAAGTAGAGCTGGAGAAGTTATTGGATGTCGGATTCATACGCCCAATTGATTATCCTGAATGGATCTCCAATTTAGTACCTGTTAGTAAACTAGATCATAGCATCAGAATATGTACAGATTTCAGAGACATCAACAAAGCTTGTCCAAAAGATGACTTCCCATTACCAAATATTGACTTAATCGTTGATCTCACAGTAGGTCACGAAATGTTATCCTTAATGGATGGATTTTCTGGCTATAATCAAATCAGGATTGGACCTAAGGATCAACACAAAACATCATTCACTTGTCCTTGGGGAACTTTCTATTGGAATGTCATGCCCTTTGGGCTAAAAAATGTAGGTGCTACATATCAAAGAGCAATGACCACTATCTTTCATGATCTCATGCACATAACTGTGGAAGATTATGTTGATGATCTCTTGGGTAAATCAATAGATAGAGATACACATTTGGACATACTTTCAGTCGTCTTTGATCGGTTGGAAAAATACAAAGTAAGATTAAACCCCAAGAAATGTGTCTTTGGAGTAACCTCTGGGAAGCTCAAAGGATTCATTGTGTCAAAAAGAGGAATCAGAGCCGATCCAGCAAAAGTCAAGGCTATCTTGGACATGCCGCCACCCAGAAATATCAGTCAACTTTGATCCTTACAAGGGAGACTCCAGTCTATACGAAGGTTAATAGCACAACTTGTAGATAAGTGTAATCCTTTTCAACACCTGCTACATAAAAACATCAAATTCAAATGGGGTGATAACTGTCAACAAGCTTTTCAGATGCTCAAAGATTATCTTTTGAATCCACCAGTTTTGATGCCACCAGTTCTAGATCAGCCTTTGCTACTATACATATCAGCTACTTCAATAGCACTGGGGGAACTCTTAGCGTAACAAATTGCTGACGGCAAGGAAAAAGCAGTATACTATATCAGTCACACATTGGTGGGATATGAGCTAAACTACACACCAATTGAGCGTGCATGTCTTGCTGTGGTCTTTGCTTCACAGAAATTACGACATTATATGCTCACCCACAAGACTAAGTTGATTGCAAGAATCGATCTGTTGAAATACCTCCTCAATAAAGCAACACTTACTGGGCGACTGGCCAAATGGGTAATGGTCTTTCGTGAATTCGACATCGAATATGTCGATAGGAAAGCAATAAAAGGACAGGCAATCGCGGATCAATTAGCAGATGCCCTCATGATTGATGATGTTCCTCTAAATTCAAAATTTCTAGACGAATCCATTTTAACAATGTCACATGCAAAGCCATGGCAACTATACTTTGACGGTTCATACACACAGCATGGGGCAAGAGCTAGTATTCTCTTTATAACTCCTCAAGGTGATTCTATACCAAAATCATACCACTTATCATTTCCTTGCACTAACAATATAGCAAAATATGAGGCACTAACAACGGGATTATGAATTGCAGTTCAGTGGAAGATCTAGGAACTTCATGTTTTTGGGGATTCCCAACTTGTCATCCGTCAAGCAACTAATGATTACTAAACAAAAGATGAAAAATTAATGCCTTACAAGCAAATGGTGGACGATTTGAAACAACATTTCACAAAGATAGACTTTGAGCAGATACCAAGAGAGCAGAATCGTGCTGCAGATGCCATGGCTACAATTGCTTCATTGATTGATCTACCTCAAAATGAGACCTGCTATGAGTTCTTGGTGGACAACCTATTGGTTCCCTCATATGAGATTACTCCTACTGAAATGATATGCGTTGTTGGTCCCGAATCCCAGTTATATGGTTCCATCTTCACATACTTTCGCGACAATATCCTACCTCCTGATCTATCAAATAATCAACATCGCACTTTCATTTGCCAATCCTCTTGATATGTCATTCTAGCTGATATCCTATACCGGCGAGGTCTTGATGGCACTCTTCTTAGATGTCTAGAAAGCGACGAAGCTCAGATTGCATTACGTGAAGTGCATGAAGGGATATGTGGTCCGCATGCTAGTGGTCCTACCTTGGCCAAGAAACTCATCAAGACTGGATATTACTGGCCCAATATGGAAAAAGACTCATATCAGTTTGTCAAGAAATGTAAGCAATGTCAAATTCATGGAGACCTCATACATGCGCCAGCACAAGAACTACAACCACTTGCGTCTCCTTCACCCTTTTGTCAGTGGGGACTTGATCTCATAGGCAAGATTCACCCTCCTTCCTCTAATGGGCATAAATTCATTATCACAGCCACAGAGTATTTCATAAAGTGGATTGAAGCCATGCCTCTCACACAAGTCACTGGAAAACAGATTGCTACATTCATCCTTAACTATATCATATGCCGATATGGTATTCCTATTTCCATTATTACTGATAACGGGCGTCCCTTCAAAAATCAGGATGTTTGTGAACTCTGTGACCACTTCCATATTTCCCATCGTTTCTCCACACCATATTACCCCCAAGGTAATGGCCAAGCTGAGGCGTCTAATAAAACAATCCTTAAAATATTTAAGAAGACAGTCGACGACGCTGGCCGTAATTGGCATATCCAACTCAATCCTGCACTTTGGGCCTACCGCACAAGTGTCCGTACACCTACAGGAGCTACACCCTACTCACTTGTCTATGGCGCTGAAGCCATCTTGCCTATTGAGCTCGAGTTACCCTCTTTACGGGTCTCTTTGCAAAACATCATCACTGATGAAGATTACAGGGTCTCTCGCTTACAAGAACTAGAACTGCTGGATGAATGAAGACAAACTGCTTTTAATCATCTCAAGGCTTACCAACAACAAATGATTCATAGCTACAATCACAAGGTCAAGCCTCGTACATTTGAGGTAGGTGACTTGGTTCTCAGAGAAAACCCCAAGAATCAGCAAGACAGAGAGAAGAAGGGCAAGTTCGAACCAAATTGGCTTGGTCCTTACATCGTTACAGCAGCATATGGATCTGGGGCATATCAGCTCTCAACTACAGAATGTGAACCTTTGGAGGATCCTATCAACAACATGCACCTTCGCAGGTTCTACACATAGCTCATTGGAATATCCTAATTCAAAAATACAAAAAAAATAAAAAAAATTCAAAAATACAAAAAAAATTATAAAAAACAAAAAAATTGTTACTTGGTGAAAACCTAGCAAACATGCGCCTTGTGACACAAAAACATTAAAAAATCAAAGAAGTAAAGAGAAATAATTTTGTCCAATGGTGAAACAAACTTTGGTGGCACCCTAGGCAAGTACCATGGTGAAAACTGGGTCACTAGCGCCATGTGTAGAGACATTGCTCCTCCCTCCTTCAGGATTCACTTTCATCACTTCACTTTGCACACACTCACAACCTATTCGTTCATAGTAAACTTACCCATTCCCATCATGGCTTGTTATTGATCTACCCAAGATTGGTTAGCCATTCATAATAAACCTCCCTTTTCACCTCCCTTTCCATCCATAATAAATCAGATCCTATCTGTGGCTAAGGCAAATCTTACGTCTAGTGATGGGTGTGGAACTGAGAGCATCATGTGTTTCAAGGAGTACAGTTTCTTCCAGCTTCCTTCAGTCTATCCGCGCACAATCCGCAATAAAGCAACATTTACATCACAGATCTGCAATAAAGTTTCATCTTCTCCACAATAAAGTATTAGTTTCATGGATTCAGTCAATTTCAGATGAGACACAATAGTAACAATGAGCTTCAACAAATCAAATCATTCAACAGACTCAGACAACATATGGTTCAATGCTATCTATCCTTTTTGTGAAAGTAAACATTGTGACCACAATCAGATAAGACTTATACAAGTGACAAGAGACACTAAACTTGAGGACTATAGTGGATGTTGGTGTCGAGTCTTGGTTTTCTTTTGATTTTATCTTTTGGTGACATGTCTTTTAGCTTTTCCAAGATGTCTCTGACTAGAGATTCTATCTCTAGGATGTCTTTGACTAGAAAGGCGAGGATGGGGTATCGTCACCTATTTGCATTTGCTGTCTGTGGATTGTCTTTTAGTAATGCTATGACTTGTCCAAGGATATGAGGACACTGAGAGTCTAGTGTGAACTAGGGCATTCCTTGTTTGTGACTGTCTTATCTCCATTCAAATAGGTACAATGACTTTCTAGGTCAAACATATGCCTCGATTGTCATAACCTACTTGCCATAATAAAGCTCAATGATGATAAAGCACAAGAAGCTCTTTCACGTTCATATCTTCTATCTTTCATCCCCCTTTCTTGATTGACTTCTATCATCCTTCTTGAGTCCGTGTCATCTGCTATCACATGACTGAGTATAATGACACACCAAAAACATTTGCATTTCATGTAGTTTGCACCTACATTACCACACATAAGAATTTCATACATACATATAGATATCACAATTGCACCATATCCTGCACACAACACATGTTAGCACAATTTACATTTTTATATTCATCTGCATTACATACATTTACATTTGCATCATGCATACACATATTAAACATAAAAGAACAAAAATATTGCATTGCATCATATACATATTTGCATCCATATCATAAACATACATCATGAAACATCTCATCACATAGGTACACATGCATATAGCTGCCACAAAAATGAATCATCTCATATATATAATCAAAAGTGTCATGATACAATGATGTCAAAAAAATCATATGGCTACAAAATCACCCGCAGGTGTCTACATCATCATACAAAAATGATACAATACTGATACATGGGGAGCCCTCTAAGGCTATGATGAACTCCCTCCCTCGGAGCCACCTGGCCTTGATGGAATCTAAGCCCCCGAAGGACCTGCCCCAGGATCATCCCTCCTGTCCCCTCTATCTGGTGGTGGTGGAGGACCCATAACCCCACCACTCGATGCCTGTCTCCTCCGGCTCCCTCCCGTAGTTGTCGTTGTCCGTGATGGTCTATGGAAGCTCCTCGCCCGCTGATCTGCTAGCACTACACCATAATAAAGGTCCCACTAGTAGGCAATCTCCTCTCCTGCTTGCAGGACATATGCATAGCCTACCCCTGTGTCCTTCGTTGCCTGCCTCTCTACCGTGAGCGCTGTCTCAGCCTCTGTGTAGCGCTGAATCGCCTGATCTCTCTCCCGCTCACTATCATTAAGCCTCATCCTAAGCCGGTCTCTCTCCCTCTCCAGATCCTGTATCGCATCTGCCTAGCCCTGGCAGATCTCCTTGAGCTCAATCAGCTCATCCTCCTCTGGATCCCCCCCCTCTGCCTCCGCCTGTGGCTCTCCCTCTGCAGGTGCCTGCCCCTGTACCTGTACCTATACTGGTGCCTGTACGGGTACCTGTCTCTGTGCATGCCTCGGTCCCTGTACCTGTCTCCATCCCTGCTCCTGTGCCTGTACTGGCACCTGTCCCTGTACCTGTCCCTATCCCTGTCCCTGTGCTCTCGGACCCTGTGCTGCTGGTACCTATAGGGGCAATCCATCACGACCCCTCACCACCTGAGCCTGTCCTTCCTGTCCACCCTCCCTCTGAGGTGCAACTCTCCTCTCTCCAACTACTCCCATCCGCCTCCGTCGGCCTCTGCCCCCATCACCTCCGCCATCATCATCATCATCCCCACCTCCATCTCCCTCTAGTAGCTCTCCTAGATCTGTCAATTGGGGGAATGGATGCTCTGCACAATATGCTGTATACTCTGCATCCATCCCGGCGTCCTCAATCTCCGGCCACATATCTCAAGGTAGGGGCACCATCTCCGCCAGCTGTGTAAGCGCCTGATCATATGATAGTAGTGGCCCAAATTGCACTTGATCCCTAACTGTGCGGGCATACATGCCCGAGCCTCATGGCATCCTCTGGATCCTGCCATACTGCCTGCACACCTTGTCCACTAGCTGTCTCTCTAAAACATAGGGCATCCGCCCAATCAGGTACCTGCTTCGGAAGGTGTAGGGCAGCTCCACTACATCATCCTCCCACTCCTCGCATCCCGGATATGGTCTCTAGATGACCACATCAATGTCATCTATCACTCGTCGCCAATGCTCTAACCTGCCAATCGGCGGCTGCGATGTGATAATGTCATACAGATGAACGAAGCTACGTCCATGACCTCTACCCCTGAAGTGTATCGGTTGGGTAATCGGTAGATGCTCATAGGCCCAAACCTGCAATAGTGTCACTCCACAGCCCAATCCCACTGACCCGTGATAGACAAACTGGTGAAGCTCGTAATATAAATGGGCCAGCACACATGGTCCCCAAGCATATCTGGTGTGCTGTGTCACCAGTGTCTCTAGTGCTCCTCCCCAGCCCACAGCCAATCTCTGTGTCGCCCTGTTTGGACATAAGAACCCACTGATAGCTCCTCCGACCACGGCTAGCAATGCTAACCCTGTGGCGGTCATGGTGTCCCATGCCACATGTCCTGCCCTCATCTCTAATCCGGGATCCTGGAACACCCGTCTCAATGCCTCCCTGTCTCCATCACGATCATATGGAATCAAATCTCCATCAATCGATATCCGCAATATCCTGTAGGCATCCTGTAGGGTGACTGTCATCTCACCCATCGACAAATGAAAAGTGCAAGTCTCTGAATGCCATCTCTTGGCAAGCGTAGTCAGCAAACCCATGTTTGCCTGAAACTCAAGCACATATAATACATGTCACAAGCCCATCTCCTCGATGGCAGCTCGCTACTCAGCTATCAGCTCAGGTCACAATCTCTAAGTCGACGGGAATCTCTCCCGTGACTCCAACATAGGAAAATACTCCTGCAGTCAGGCAAATCAATCATGTCAGTCATGGTGGCATTCACTGTTTATCACAAAATGCTACTCGCTATTTAAATGCATATGGCTATCTACCCTAGTGACACTCACTGTTCATCACAAAGTACTACGTGTGTGACACTCACTGTTCATCACAAAGTGTTACTCACATTTGCACTCCCTGTTCATCACAAAGTGCTGCTCATACTTTGAGTACTCCCTATTTATCACAAAGTACTCTATTCTGGTACTCACTGTTCATCACAAAGTGCCTTGATCTATTCTAGTCTTCCCTAGAGGACCTGCTTGAGTGTATCCTCTCAGCAGCTTATCCAATCGACAGCATATGTTCATCACAGAACTGCCAATTTGACCTAGAAGACAAAACTTGCATTTTTTGGACATAAACGCGCTTTTAGCTCACAAACGCGCCTACAGACTACACAAGTGCACCTGAACAACACAGACATGCCTGTATGACATAAACGTGCCTATATTATGCATAAACATGCCTATACTATACAAACGCCCCTGCATGACGTAAACGCGCCCGCATTTGACGCAGACGCGGTTAAAAATGTAGATGCGCCTGGCACCTACATAGACGCACCTGGCAGACACAGACGCGCCTGGCACCAACACAGACGTGTTTCAGCGATTTTTGACATTTTTTAGCCCTACTTCTAAGCACATTTATTACTCTAACTAGCATGCATTAATGACAACAATAAATGCATCAAAGTACAATGAGGTTTGGTGGTACTTACCGGCTCTCCTGCCTCTACTGGCCTCTAAAATCGGCGAACACGGTCGAATCTGTGCACGAAGGCCATCACTATTGACTGCTGCTGCTCTTTTCTCACTCTGCACTTTTATCTCGTGAAGGTGTGGATGACAATGAGGATGTTTTTCCCCCATGGTCTATCTTATAGCCTACCCTAACCCTTGCCCTCGTTTCCCAAGTCAGTCTTCTTTATCCCGTGACTTTGTCCCTTTATCCAGTCAGTCCATTCTATCCCATCTTTCTTATCGAGAGATTGTCTACAATCCTTTTAGACATTTTCATCCAATCTCTCGAGGGGGCATATCATTCCCATACTAGGGCAACTTTGTATCAGTTCATATTATCTTCTTTGAAACAACGCGACAAGCCGCATTGTCTCAAAGAGGGGCAAAATGTAGACACCTAAAATTGTCATGTCTAATTAAATAAATATTTCATTTATTTAATTATCTAAGCCTAATTCTTCTATTAATTAAATAAATCTTTATTTATTTAATTCATTCATTTATCCTCTTCTGGCCTTATTTCTCATTTAAATAAATACATTTATTTATTTAAATTATCCTTTTCCTAAATTAAATAAATATTTTATTTATTTAATTATCCCATTTCTTCTATTAATTAAATAAATCTTTATTTATTTAATTAATTCATTAGCCTTTTCTACACATGACACATGTTATTCATCTCTTAATTCCTACACTACCTACCTCTTTCATTATTTTATTATTTCTTCTACCTACCCTCTAATCATAGCCAACCTCCTTTTTACACCTCTCAATCTTATCCCTCCATTTCTTATTGTGTCTTCTATTTAAGGAGATGCCTCCTTCATTATCAAACCCTAATGCCCTAATGATCTTTTATGCAATTGACTACATTACGATCCTACTTGCAACCACATTCCGTTCTTTGTTGAGCTCTTGTGCACATAAAATCTGAGAGCAAATATATCAAGCAAGATCAATGGAGATAGGAAGAATGGAGATTCAAAACCCTATTGGACATGTGATGGTATAATCTTTGTGATTTTGTTTCATTTACATTGTCTTAGGTAATCTTCATATGTTATGGTGGATCTTTGTTGTTGTTAGGCTAGGGTTTTTGTGGTTGGATTCATTTAGCCTTTCAATTTTGTTATTATTGTTATCCATTTTCAGCATATACAATAGTCAGTGCTCAAGCTTTGATGGTATCAACTACAATAATACAAGAAGTTGAGGTTCCTGAGGATATAAGAGATCAAGTCATAAGAATCAGAGAATTGTTTGCACCATTAAAAGTTCTAGTCACATATACTTGCAGCCAACAAGTAGATGATTCAGGGACTGATTCAAATGAGTATGAATGGGGTCCTGACTATCTTTCAGACACATCCACTATAGAAACTCCAGAAGAATCTAGTGGTGTCATAGATGATACTCAAGAACTGATGCACATAAAACTAGAGAAGAAAATACAAGAAATTAGACAAAAGATGCAAGCAAATTATGAAAAAGGATTGAAAGAAGGAACAATACCATAAAGCTTCTCATCTATGTGTCCTTATCCTAAAACAGAACAAATCAGTTATAGCACTACACAGGAAGAGTTAGAAGCTACAGAACAAGAACCAGTCATCAGTCTAGAAGAAGCTAAATGGAGTAGATGGCAAAAACTCACAGAAATAATGAGATCATGTCAACAGGTGTGTAGATACAAATGACAAATGAATCACAACATGAAGGAACTTGTAGCATTAAAGATGTTAGTATTGATACCATACATATGCTTACTAAATCACCTAAAAGAGACTGGGAAACTTCATCCGATGACTCTGATGACTCTGATGACATTCCTGTTCATGATGATATCCACTTAGCCTCAAATTCTGAATCATCTGATACAAACAATGAAAAGTTTCCTACTAGTCTTATTGCTATTAAACCATGATATGACATCTAGTCCGATGTAGTAAATGACGTTACAAGTATGTCTATTGGATTAGATTGATTAAATATTAACGTGAACTTTAATAATCATGATCTAACTCTTCTTGGTCTCGAGACACTTACACGAAGTATCATTCTGGAACTCGACTTTTCGATCCACAGTTGTGATAACAATACTGTGAACGCTCTTGAACCTATCCAAAATTTGTCGTTAGTACATCTCAAATTGATTGACTATACTATACAGAATCAACCCATGGATATACCTACTTTTGCCAATGACTATACATTATCCTATCATCTCAATGCAGTCGAACCTATGAACTCTTCCACTAGTGAACAAAGTGAAAATATGACTGAAGAGGATATCAAGTATCTTAGTCATAAAAACAAGAAAAATAAAAATAAAAGATCTGATGGTGAAAACCACATTGTGGCGGTGTCAGAATGTAAAAATAAAAAATAAAGGACGTACCTAAAGGTGAAAACCTCTTTGAGGTGTCTGAAGGTGAGATACTTGGTATATTGCTCAGTCATTTTTAGGAGCAGTCTTCCATATTGATCGAGCCAACTCAGCTAGTGAATATTGGGAATCAAGAGACACCACAGATTATTCATGTAGCTCAATCAGTATCAACAAAGGAATTGAAGGATTTCACTTATCTATTCTTAGAGAAGAAAATAAACTTTGCATGGACATACTCTGATATGCCTGTCTTGGATCCTAATCTCATTATGCACCATCTCTCAATCACACCAGGAGTAAAACTAGTTAAACAAAAACTTTGTAAGATGCACCCGCATGTAGCACTATTGGTCAAAGCTGAACTAGAGAAACTACTCAAAGATGGATTTATCAGAGCAATAGATTATGTTGAATGGATTTCCAACATAGTGCCTATGTTGAAGGCAGATAAATCTATCAAAGTTTGTATAGATTTTAGAGATCTCAACAAAGCATGTCCAAAAGATGACTTTCCATTGCCAAATATTGATATGATAGCTGACATGATAGCTGGGTATGAGATGTACTCACTAATGGATGGATTTTTTGGCTATAATCAGATTAAAATCGCTCCTGGAGATCAAGAAAAGGCATCTTTCACCTGTTCATGGGGAACCTTTTGCTAGAACGTTATGCCATTTGGGTTAAAGAATGTAGGGGTGACCTATCAAAGAGCGGTTACAACTATCTTTCATGACATGATGCATAAGAATATCGAAGATTATGTTGATGACACCTTAGTGAAGACTATGAAAAGATCAATGCATATTCAAGAGTTAGTTCCTATACTTGACAGAATGGAAAAATTCAAGCTTCAATTAAATCCAAAGAAGTGTGCATTCAGAGTGACATCTGATAAACTACTTGGCTACATTATTTCGAAGAAGGGTATCGAGGTTGATCCTGAGAAGGTCCAAGCTATAATGGAAATGTCGCCTCCAAAGAACATCAGTCAAATGAGAAGTCTACAGGGACGTCTCCAATCCATTAGAAGATTCATTTCTCAACTAGCAGACAAGGCTTAACCTTTTACAAAAGTATTGAGAAAAGGAATAATATACAACTGGGATCAACAGTGTGAACAACATCTTTAGTAGATAAAAGAGTACCTGTCTAATCCATCGATATTGATGCCACCTATTTAGGGTAAGCCACTAATCTTATATATATCAGCAACTGATTCATCACTGGGGGCACTTCTGGCACAACAAGATGACAACAAAAAGGAAAGAGCTATTTATTACATCAGTAGGACATTGGTGTCTTATGAAATGAGCTACAATATAATAGAAAAAAGCATGCTTGGCATTAGTCTTTGCATCACAGAAACTGAGGCACTATATGCTAGCACATTCAGTCAAGTTGGTGGCCAAAATCAATCCACTCAAGTATCTTCTTAATAAAGCAACACTCACCAGAAGATTGGCAAAGTGGGTAATGATCCTTATAGAGTTTGACATTGAATATGTGGACTACAAAGCCATAAAGGATAGGTAATTGCTGATCAACTTGTTGAAGCTCCACTTGAGGATACTCAACCACTACACATCAGGTTCCCAAATGAATCAATAATGCATCTTACTCAACAACCCTGGAAGATGTTCTTCGATGGTTCCTTTACTCAAAATGGTTTAGGTCCTGGCATACTATTCATTACTCCTTAGAAGTATTCAATTCCAAAGTCTTATAAGATTCTATTCCCTTGCACAAACAACATTGCAGAATATGAAGCTTTGGTGAATGGAATAAAACTAGCCATTGAATGGAAGGTTGCTGAATTACATATCTATGGAGATTCTCAGCTGGTTATCAATCAGATCAACGATACATATCAGACTCGAGATAAGAAATTGATGCCTTACAAGAGGATGGTGGATGATTTCAAGAAGTACTTTGCTTTTGTATCATTCCAATAGATTCCTAGATCAGTGAATAGAGCAACAGATGCTATGGCTACCTTGGCATCTATACCTGAGCTACATGAGTCCAATTTTTGCTTTGATTTCTTGGTGGAAGAGTTATATTACCCTGCTTATGATTCTCTTGAGACCCAGATAGTCTGTTCTATTATTGGACATGACTCATCCTGATACATCCACATCTATTCCTATCTACACGATCAAATTATCCCTTAAAACCTTACTCATAACGAGAAAAGAAACCTAACTCGAAATGCTTCGCAATATGTTATCATAGCTAATGATTTATTTAGACAAGGTTTGGATGGTACATTGCTTAGATGTCTAGAAACTGAAGAATCTAAACTTGCATTATTGGAAAGCCATGAAGGTATTTGTGGATTTCATTCGAATGGTTTTAATTTAGCTCGGAAACTATTACAGGCTGGCTACTACTGGCCAAATATGGAAAAAGATGCCATTAAATTTGCTAAGACTTGTGAGAAATGTCAGCTTCATGGAAATCTCATACATGCCCCAGCAAGGGACCTCATACCATTTATAACACACTGGCCTTTTCAGCAATGGGCCTTTGATCTCATTGGTTAGATATATCCGGCTTCATCCAACGGACATAAATTCATTATAACTGCCACTGAGTATTTCACCAAGTGGGTAGAGGCAGTTCCGCTCACCAAAGCAACTGGTAAACAAGTCACCTTATTCATCCTAAACTATATAATTTGCAGGTATGGGATACCTTCGTCCATCGTGACTGATAATGGAGGACAATTCAAGAATAAATATCTAGACGAGCTTTGTGAGAAATTCAAAATAAAGCAATATTGGTCATCAGTGTATTACCCTCAAGTTAATGGACAGGCTAAGGCGTCTAACAAAAACCTACTGATTATCTTGCACATAATAGTGAACAAGTCTAGGAAGGATTGGCATCTGCAGCTCAATCCTGCACTATGGGCTTACAGAACTAGTATCTGAACACCTATTGGGGCTACACCTTTCTCTTTGGTGTATGGGTCCGTAGCAGTATTACCTATTGAAGTAGAAATACCATCTCTAAGAGTTTTTTTGCAAGGTCTTGTTACTGATGAAGATCATAGAATATCTAGATTGCAAGAACTTGAATTGTTGGATGAGCATCAGCAAGTGGCATTTGATCATCGCAGAGTGTATCAGAAGAGAATGTCCAGAGGGTATAACAAGAAGGTTCGAACAAAGAGAATTTCAAGTTGGTGACCTATTTTTGAGAGAAAATCCAAAAAATCAACAGTTTCGCGACAATAAAGGGAAGTTTGAACCCAACTAGCTGGGTCCCTACATTGTTATTGCAGTATACGGCTCTAGTGCTTATCAACTCTCAAAATTGGAAGGAGAATAGCTTCATGAACCGATTAACACCATCCACTTGAAGAAATTCTTCGCTTAGCACTCTTTGCTCCAACAAACATGTATAGTTGAAAAAAGTCCTGAAAAAAATCCTAAAAATCAGAAAAAGTCCTAAAGAAATCCAAAAAAAAAAGGAAAAAAGAGAAAAGAAAAGAAAAAAAAATATAAAAAAAGAGAAATTGCCTTGGTGAAAACCTGGTAAAGAGGCACCTTGGTAAAAAAAAAAAAATCTCTACCAAGTAGGTGAAAACCTGGCAAACAGGTGCCTCTTGTACTGAAGTGCTCCATCTATCAACACAACGTTGTAATTTCCCACTTTCATGCATCTTTTGCTTTCGCTTGTACATATTTTCAGTCACTTTTGTGACTTCCTAGTTCATTGGAACCCTCATGACTTAAAACTGATCAACGTCCTAGTCTTAGGTTACTCGATAGAGCACATTACATATCCTAAGTAGTGTCAACCAAGTCATTATTCCATCAGTGAAACTTGGTCATCCACTCCGAGTCAGTCACCTATCTCCTGACTACTAAAGATTTTTTATCACTAAGTTCACAAGCAAAATAACATAACAGAAAACAATTACTAAACAGTTTGAGCTATGAATGAAAATTTTCTTTGTATATTGTCTTTTAGATTGATTTTCGATTATTGTCCCTCTGAGTAACTCGAGGAAGTCTATTGTGACTAAGAGAAGCAAGGATTGGGGGCATAATATTTTCTTTGTTTTCTTCTTGTAGGAATGATCTCGATGATCTGGAAACATATAAATTAGCTGGGTGTCTATGATAAGAGCCTTCACATTAAGGTGAAATCGCCTCACATACCTCGACTTCGCTTATTTGTATGCTACAGGGAGGTCCATATCATTTCTTTGTTTGTTTTGAGGGAATTTCTTTATGATGCAATTTAGGTCCCTACGAAATCTGTCCAAGGATATGAATGAAAAAAGGGTCATTGTGAACAAGATAATTAAAATTGCACATTGAAAAAGAAAGGAACTCTAACCTACCTATTGCATTCATTATTCTTAGTGATGAATCTTAAGTATTTTAAATCCAGTTACTAGGTTTAGGTTGCATTTCGCATATCATTTTGCATTTCATTCTGCATTTTTGTGAATCTAGAGTGATTTCGGTATAGTAATAATCTCTTTATCTTCTGAATGAGAGCTAAAAGCATCATCATTTCTTATGCTAAGTGGTTTATTTATCATTATTTCTCCGATCGAGTACTTATGTTTTGAGATATTTAGCTACATACATAACATTTCATATAGATTCATTCATTTCATTATTATTCATTTACATTGATCTTATTGCATAGAAAAATGAAAAAATTGCATTACTCATTACTCATTACTCATTTTCATTCATTTATTTGCATATAAAAAGAAACCAAAAAAAAAACATCCATATTCATTTGCATTACATACATTCATGCTAAAATAAATGTATACATATAGAATAAAGCATATAGAAACATCTCATAGTCGATTGACACAAGTACAATGACGTCAAAATGGATCTCATATATATAATGTCAAGTATAAGGGTACAAAATGATGTCCAATGACATATACAAGCTCCCATCAGAGAAAGAATCGTATCAGCTACAAAAAAATGGGTGTGTCTACAAAAAATATCCTAGCTACAAAAAGAATCATCTAGCTGGTGCCCTCTCCCTCATCGCCTGGTGGACGAGGAGGAGCCTGATGCCCGGGATCCTGGCACGGTGCTCGTGCTCCCTCTAATCTAGCCATATACTGTGAATAGGGTTGCACCTGCTGTGCAATAGGAATGGTGACACTATATGCCGCCACATAATATGCAGCCCTACTGTTCTAGAGAAGCACCTCCTGTCAAAGAGACTCTATCTTTTCTCTCGACTCAGCTCTCAATGCTGTGATCTGGCAATCACGCTCGACCCTAACCTCGTCCAGTTGTCGGTCTCTCTCCGCCAACTGAGTCTGAGCCACTGTCAATTGTAATTGTAGCTTTGCAAGACGTGCTCTCATCGACCATCCGGTGTCAGCCCCCTATTCTCTCGCGGGCTCCCCGCCACCATCTCCACCGCCATTTCCACCTGTGGCTCCATCCTGCTCATCCCGTCGTTGCTGGACCTACCTCAAAGCTACTTGCTCCTCCTCTTTGCCACCCAACCTCACGCCTACTCTCCCAAGGGATCCACTCTCACCCCTTTGCTGTCCAACATCAACTCACACCCCATTGCTGCTAGCACCGGGATCACCACCAGTCTGTCATGGAGCATCTGCTCTCTGGCCCTGTCCCTGCCTATGGCCCTGTCTCTATGCCTATCCCTATGCTAGTGCAGGGGCATCATCCTCCACATCCTCAATATGAGGAGCATGCTCTCTTGGATCTGTAAACCAAGGGAATGGATGCTGCTAAAAGTAATCCATGTACTAGGGCAATACCCCCGCATCTATTATATCATCTAGGTAATCCCACCTCAGGCAGTGTAAACCTGTCAGCTCCTACATCGCTAAAGCATAGGATAGCCTAAGTGACCATCCCTGTCTCTCCTCATCGACATATCAAGCATACGCTATATACTCCTGAGAGATCCCTTGAGACCGACCATACTGCCTCATCACTCATGAAATAATGAATCGCTCCATAATAGTTTGTGACCTCCCAATCAATGGGCATGTAACAAAAAGGTCTCTCCAAACCGCCCACCACTCATCCCATGACTCCAACCCTCTGTATGGTCTCCATATGATAGCTATCAGATCATCGAGCTGTCATTGCCAAAAGTCTGTCTTGCCCAGATGGGGCTGCGTAATATATCTAGCATCCCTGTAAATAATCGGCTGCCCTAGATCTCTGCTATCATCAACAATCAGTCGACAAATGGGGAGGTGCTCCTAAGCCCGCACCTATAAAATGTACACCCCTACAGCCATGCTCCGCCCATCTATGTAAACAATCTCATGCATCTCTTGATACATGTGGGCCAACAAACAAGAGTCCCAATCAAGTCTCTGAGGAGTCTCTATCAACCTCTCCAGCATACGGCCCCATCCACTTTGGAAACCCTATTGCCCTCTGTCTGGCATCAAGAAGCAACCAATGAAACCTGCTAGGACACATGCCAGTGGATACTCCTCACTGTACCTGCTCATCAATATATCCCAACTCATGGAATGAGTCAAGATATTGGGATCCCTGAATACGTTCCTAAGAGCCTGTAGTCCAGGTAATAATGTAGTATCATAATCCACCTTATCCCCAGCAAAAGGGATATGAAGGATCCTGTACACATCCTCGGGAGTGATAGTCAACTCCCCAACTGGCAAATGAAAGGTATTATGCTCCAAATGAAACCACTCTACCAATGCTATGAGCATCTTGTGGTTCACACGGACATCAGGTAACCTCATCAGGTGAGTCAAGCCACACATATCAACATGAGCCTGCTCAACCTCAGATAAATCACGAACTAAAGCCATAGTGGGAGGATATACACATCTAAAGAGCATAGGAGGTAAGCACACTTGCAAAAAAAAAAACCCAACAATGATCATCTAGAAAATATTCCACATGAGTCTACAACAGAAGTTAAACATCACGCAAATCTAAATAAGTCAAATGCAAAAGAAAAATTTCATGTTTACACTTTAAAAAATGATCACTATTTTTTGAATGACAAAACACAGTCAAACAGCATCTCATACGAGTCAGGAATGGCTCTCGTACGAGAAAACAGCCTCAAACAACAATTTTTTACACATCATATGACAAAATGGTCTTCTAACCAACCTATCGTACGACACAAGGGTGAATCTTGTACGCCAAATCTAATGACTTCAAATGACAAAAGAAAATTTGTTAGTTTCTCGTACAAGACAGGATCCTGTCTCGCATGATAAACCGCAACACACGACCCAAAACCCATCGAAAACATGAAAAATGAACAAAAAAATCCAAAATTGGAAACATAAAGAGGCTAAAGATCGATCACTTACCGTCGGCTCGTAGTTTTGGGGTCGATTGTGACATCTCTGGTGCTCAAATTGATGCTAAGAAGTAGGGACCAGCATTTTTCTTTGCAGAAGGCTTTTTGAATTTTCAAACTTGTAGGGTTAAAATGATTTGAAAATGACACTTTCGTCCTATATATAGCCTAAAACCTAAATTTTTAACTTGCTCCGATGGTTATGAAAATTGTACCCCTAGCTAATTTCCCTGCTCTGATTCCATTTTTGGGATCGAAATCAAAATTCAAGATCATTTTGCTAGTCAATTTCACAATTTTGACCACTTAGTGCTTTTTTCATCAAATGCTCATTCTTTCTTCAAATTGTCCTCAAATTTCAATGTTGAATCTTAATTCAATTTCATTCTACACATCAACAGTTCAATCAACTCTACGCTCAATTTCTCATCAATCAACGTTGAAATTTTCAAAAAAATCCTTAGAATCAATTTGTGCTCAAATAAATTATTTTTGCCAAACAATTGCCTATAATCAAGTACCCTCGCTATCTTTCAATTTTTCTCCCGAGGGGGCATACTCACGACCTTATGACTTCACATCTCACAAGTCGAGAAAACTTTTCAAATCTTCATCAAAAGTCGAGCAAAATCTTTTCAATTAAAGAAAAAAATCCTTATTGCTAAGGGGCATCTCAGCTTCATCGCTTCACATCAAGTTGAGATCTCTCGATCATCTAAATCAAATCAATCACTAGGGGCATATCAGTTTCATCACTTCAAATCAAGCTGATATTTGTCTTTCATCTAAATTAATCTTTTAACATTAATCAGTTTCATCGCTTCAAATCAAACTAATTATTCTTTTAAACTCAATCAAAAGTTTAAAGAGTTTCTTTGATCACACTTAATCTAAGCAGGTGTTCAGTATTTGTTTCTTGATCAAGCGGAATGGTCCATTCTTTTCTCATTATGTCTTGATCAATCAGGTTCAAGATTGATTTTTATCATCACTCACTGCATCTAACATCAATCAAGTTCTAGATCAGTAAGATCCTCTTCTTGATCAATCAAGTTCAAGTTCGGTATCTTTGTTTTCTATCATTCCTTAGTTCAATCAAGTTTGGGATCGGTACCACTTTAATCAGACTTCATTAAGCTTTGTCGCTTTGAATCAAGTTAAACACCTTGCTTTTTATCTAGTTCATGATCAATCAAGTTCAGAACTGGCATCTCCTAGACATCACATGTTCTTTGAACCAACGCACTACTCGCACATTAATTCAAAGAGGGGCAAATGTAATACCCTAAAATTGGTCATCTAAACCATGGGCCCCTAATCTCAACAACATCACCAAGGTCCTAACCAAAGGCAATTAAATCAATCTTGAGCACATTATTAATTCTTTAATTATCAAAAATCACATGGAAAATCAACTACTCAATATTAATTAAATATTTATTTAATTAATCAAATCATTTCCAAGAATATCATTTTGATCAATTATCCCATTTGAATTTATTAAATATCCTTGCATATTTAATTAATTAATAAATTTGCCATTCAATCATGCAAAAAGGATTAATTTATTACAAAAGATGAATTAATTTATTACAAAGAGTTGAATTGAAAATAAAACAAAAAAAAGAATTGAATTGAGAGAGAAATCAAACTTGAGATATTATTTCTTTTTCTAAATTTAGAACTTGAAATCAGAAAAGCAATTTAATTGAATTATTGAATTATTCTCTAAAATTGGAACTCAAAGCTTTTCAGAAAAAGAAGTTCAGCTACATTGAAAAGCCCCTTTTCTTGAATAAATTAAAGAATTATCTATTTTTATACTATATGCATGGAATTAATTTATTATTATTTTCCAATGCAACTTGGACTTCTAATTTGAATGCATTTCAATTAAACTATAATTGGAATCTATCTCAAGGTTAACTGAATCTGATTTCTCAATTATTTTCAATTAATCCTAAATTAAGCTTTTTCTCTTGTGATTCTCTATAAATTCAGTCTTCAGCTCTCATTCCAATTCACCCCAGAGATTTTTGAGAACACGCTTGGAGATTATTATCACGCTAATTTCACTCTAGAGTCATTGAAGATTATTTTACTTTTTTAGATTATTTGCATCCATTATTGCTTGCATCCATTGTTTCTTGAATTGATTATTATTGCTTGAATTATTCATCCATCTTGCATCCATATAGCTTAATATCATATAGATTAAATCCTCTGTCTTGGTGTACTCTAGTCACTGGTATTGCTTATAAAAGCTGAGAGCAATCTTATACTCGCATCTTTTAGAAGGCAATTAGTCACTTTGCTATGGTTTATTTCTTATTGATTACTAACCATGCATATAATGACTTAATTGAAGTGTTGTGCTTGCAGCTATAGGTTCACTTTTTCACACAAACATATTGTATATATTCTAAATCTCCCTCCAAGGGATTATTTTGTAAAAGTACCCATGTAGTAATAATAACAATAAACTTATTTCTAAAATAACTAATTATTCTTCTCTTGGTTGAATAGACAACTCATAAATAATTAAACCAATCTACAATAATTTCATCAATTTATTTTTAACCTTAAAAAGGAAATGTTTAACTACACTATACTTCATTGAATAAGTAGAAAATAAGGGTACATTAAGACAAATAGTAAAAACTATTGGAATTCTAAGAGCTACATAAATCTAATTCATAATAAATAAGAACTAAATAATGAAATTTACATGGTACTCTTTTTATCCATGTATATCGTAAATTCTTGAAATATTTTCCCAAAAAACAATAGCATGCATGATTCTAAAAAATTCTAATTAAAACTAAAAGAAGTGGAGTTTGTAACTAAAATGAAATACATAAAGTTAGTCATGAATACTTTTAATCATAAAAATAGATTTAATGTTCTAGAAAAGTTCGATTTGGGAGCATCACATCTAGATGTTATGGCTAGTAATAGATTTCAGGATGGGTGGTTTCTCCACTATAGAATAGAATGGGTAACAAGATGTAAGCTTCTTTGTTGAGGGGGTTAAGATCATCATCTCCAAACTTGCTGGACTTTGATGTTCCAATACCATGTCTCTATTTTCTTTTAAAATTCTTTATTTCTACCATATAACCAAAGCCATAATAGTTTTGATTTCCATACAACAACAATAATAAGAAATAAATAAAAATTCTATTTTACTTTAAAATAGATAAGTAACTTCTAACAAGTGATATTTTTTTTCATGAAGGCGAACTTTAATATCAAAAAAATGTTTTTCACTTAAACATTTTATGAGGTGACAAGAAATCTCATCATTCTTTCCTTTGATTTATGGACTTTCTTGATTCTATTGGCATTTGAAATATGTTATTCTTACTACTCATAATAATAAGGACCTCCCATTTTGGGGACTATGACTACTTGATGGGCTTTCTAGGTTTATGCTGGATATGAGATGGTGGAAAACCCATCTGGTTTTTCTTCCTCCTTATTTTATTTTCATTTTTTTCCATTTGCAAATCACAATATTATAACATATTTTAGGGATATTTTAATATAATTTTATTTTATTTTTCCAAAATGATTGGTAATAAAATGTCTCAAATATAAAAAGACAAAATTTATACCATAAGTAACAATAGAATCTTCTGAATGTCCAGGGAAATCTTGTTTGGCTTGACAATAATATGATGTTTGTAAGATTTCGTCAAATTAAAGATGGGACTACTTGTCTTTTATCTAACATCTATGCCCCAAATTCTAAACTTGGTAGATGTAGATTCTAGAAAAAGTTAGAATCTATTAGATCTCAGTTTAACTGCGAAGGTTGGCTGGTGATGGGAGACTTTAACACTCCACTCAAGGAGAAGGTTAAATTTGGGGGAATTCCTTCTCAGCTTGATAGGAGGATGGACTTGATGAACTTCATTGATAACTAGGCACTTTATGATGTGGATCTATAGGGTGCTAATTTTACCAGGACTAATAGAAGAATTGACTCTGATCTGATCCAAGTGAGACTTGATAGGGCCCTTTACTCTAACGATTGGTTCAATCATTACACTTGCACCTTAAATGTGCTTCCTCGCATTGGCTTGGACCACTATCCAATTTCTTTTGTTACAGACCTCACCTCTAGGAGGAGAAATTTCCCCTTCATATTTGAAAAAATATGGATGATCCACCCCAAGCTTGAGGAAGCTATCAAAGATTGGTGAAGCATTTTGATAGAGGGATGTGCCATGTTTTGGGTGGCCAAAAAGTTAAGGAATGTTAAGGAAAAGGTTAAGAGATGGAATAAGGAAGTTTTTGGTGACATTTTTGCCTCTAAATCTGCGATGCAGCTTGATCTTAAGGATATTTAGGCTAAAATCCAAGATAATGGGTATATTGAGGTCTCCATCAATTTTGAGAACAAGATATTATCTAAATATCATGATATCATAAAACAAGAAGAGATATTTTGGAAACAATGTTCATGTTCTCTGTGGTTCAAGGAGGTGATAAGAACACAAGATTCTTTCATAGGCGACCAACATAATATCTAAAATGTCCATAGAGGGGACTCTGTCCTTTGAGGAAGATGAAATGAAAAAGGAAGATAGTTCCTACTTCTCTTCTCTATTGATGGCGGATCGCAATATGGACATAAGTGCCCAAGATTTATTCTTTGGTGCTATTATGAAGATGATCGAGAGAGACAAGAACATTTTTCTCTATGCCATCCCTTCTGAGGCTGAGATCAAGCATGTTGTCTTTTCCTATGAAGGTAATAAAGCTCCTGACCTGGATGGATTTCCAATGTTATTCTTTTAGTCATTTTGGCACATCATTAGTTAGGACATTGTTAAGGGTGTTATAGAATTCTTTGGTGCTAAGATGCTTTTGAAAGAAATTAATGCAATTTTTGGTCCTTATCCCTAAGACCCCAGGAGATGACTCTATGGATCTTTTCAAACCAATTAGTCTGTGCAATTAATTTTACAAGATCATATCTAAGGTTCTCACCCTTAGATTTATCTCCATTCTTCCAGATATTATTTCTCATCAACGGACCAGATTCATTCCCGATAGGAAGATTCTAGATTCCATCATATCACTCCATGAGGTTATTCACTTCCTGTAAGAATCCAAAAACCAAGGCTTCCTGATGAAACTTGACATGTCAAAGGCTTATGATTGGGTGGATTGGTGTTTTCTTCTCAATATCCTCAAAGATTTCAGATTTGGTGAGAAAGTGATTCAAATAATCTCCCAGTTGATCTGTACTCCCTCATTGTCGGTTATTGTTAATGGTTCTCCTACCCACTTCTTCAAGTCTCCCATGGGTCTCAAACAAGGGGATTCTATATCTCCTATTTTGTTTGTTATCTTGGCTGAAAGCCTGGGCAAATATACCAGTAAACTTGTTTCTGAAGGTCAACTGAAAGGTGCTAGAGCATCGTTGGCTGACAAGATCTGTTCCCATCAACAATTTTTTGATGGCATGATGTTGATGGGTGCATCTACTATCAAGGAAGACAGAACCCTAAAATTGGCCCTGGTTAACTATTGCAAAGCCACGGGTCAGCTCATTAAATGGATCAAAATCTCCCTCTGTTTACTCAACACTCTTGAAGATAGACAAAGAATAATTGCTAGAATTTTGGATTGTCAGACCAGCTTGCTCCCCTCTACCTATTTGGGTCTCCTTTTGTGCATAAAGCCCCCTTAGATGTTTTGGATTAGTTTGGTGGATAGATTCCACAAAAAATTAGCCGGCTAGAAAGGGGCCCTTCCGAGCCAAGCTGGGAAAAGCCAATTACTAAAATATTCCCTCTAGAGTCTTCCTGTGTACACTTTAAGTCTGTTTAGAATTCCAACCAGATTCGCTGATGCTATTGAAAAAATTCAAAATTTCTTCCTATGGTTAGGGGTTGAGGAGATGAAAAGGATATTTTGATAGCTTGAGAAAAGGTCGATAGACCTTAAAAGTAGGGTGGTCTTGGTCTAAGAAACATTAAAACCATCAATAAACCCCTTCTCACCAAACAAATCTAGAGATTATTTGGAAAAAATAGTGAATGGAACTCAATCTGACTAGCCAAATATATACAACCCTAGATATCTCTTTCACATTTCTTAAACTCCTATGATGCCCCTACTGGTTCTACTATTTGGAACAATGTTGTCCAAATGAAAATTGTCGCTAGATTAGGTAAACGATTGACTATTGGTAATAGCAAAAAAGTTAATTTTTGGGAGGACTCTTGGTTGTTGGAACCCCCGTCTCCAATAAGGTTTGTTTCTCTCCTTTTATCTCTAAATGTAAGGCCATATTTGGTATCAAGGTGGTAGATTACTAGAGGGACAACCACTGGGTGAACTTGAGTTCCATAGACCTAGCCCTCAACCCTGTTATGGCTCTACTTAATTCTTTCTTGATTGACCCTCTACTTGAAGATAAAATCATTTGGCCGGGAACCTCCTTTGGTAGTTATTTGGTGGCCTCTACTATTTTATTGATGTCCCAATCACTTGATTGTTCCCCTAGCTAGTCTAAAGCCTGGATTAGTGGTCTCACCCCCGAGATCAATATATTTTTTTGGATCCTTCTGCAAGATAAAATCCTCACCACTAATAATCTTTGCAAAAGAGGCTTCCATTTGCCTAATAGGTGCTACCTCTACCAAAATGAGGAAGAGAATATTAACCATTTAGCTATTCATTGTCCCTTCTTCTCTGCTATTTGGTCATAGATTTTGTAGTTTTGGAACCTAAATTGGGTCTTTCTTGCCTCTATTCAAGAGTGTTTCACTACCTGGAGGTTTCATTCCTTGAGCAAATCTATCAAATTTCTATGGGACCTCACTCTGGCTCATGGGGTTTGGGGAATCTGGAAAGAGGAATAATAGGATTTCTAGAGACTCCTACTACTCTCCTGAAGTTGTGTCTGCCAAAATCAAGTGCGCCATTGTGGAAAATTTAAAAGTTGATTGTAAGCCTCTTCTTTTTAGAAGCAAGGATGATTCTGATCTCTTCAAAAACTGGAATGTTTTTGCTTCCAAAGACATAGATGACAACAAAAACAAGATAGAAATTAGTAAGTAGTCCTTTCCACCTACTAGTTGGATCAAAGATAATTTTGATGGGGTGACCAAGGGAAACCCGGGGCTAGCTGGGTATGGGGGAGTGATAAGAAATGAGGCTAGCTATTGTATTGTAGTAGTGGCACTCCCCATTGGAACACATACTAACCACTTAGCCGAAGCCATGGCTCCTTACCAAAATCTTGCCCTAGTTAAATTGATGAGATTTACTAAAGTCTGGCTTCATGAAGATTCTAATAATATAGTTCAATGCCTAAAGGGCCTATCCTCCCCTTTATGGACCATAAAGAATATCATATCTCTAGCTAAGGAGATAATGAACTCTTTCTAGCTATGTGTTGCACGTCTCATAATTATAGAGAGACCAACACTATTGTTGAATGGTTCACCAACATGGCCGTCCATGCTAATCACACTATGAGCTAGAGAGGTGAGCTAGATCTTCCTCATGAGGCGTGTGCACTCTTCATTTATAATAGAGTGCATGGCTATGAGGGAGTGATAAGTAATTATGGCAATGTGCTTATCAATGAACAAGGCCATAATGAGTCGAAAAGAGCGGCGCTCAAAGATTGAGCTAGCATTTTATATGGACAAGAATTTGCACGATTTGTGGGTGCCCATTTCTATCTTGAAGACCTTCCTACTCTACATTTTGATCTCTATTTTTGCCATGTTTTGTAGTGTGAAGGATAAGTATTATCTATTTGTGGACACAATGGGAGGTAATAGGAAAAGAATTGAGTTTCTCTCGTGTGATGAATGGAAAGACAAGATGAAGGCCTGGGCTATTCTAGAAACGACTAAGATGATAGGATATATGGAGATAATTATAGGGAAAAGCCCTACCATGACCAGAATTTTCAAAAAGAATTGGAAAGATGGATAAATTACCATAGGAAGAAGAAAGATTGAAATTGATGAAGGGATGACCGTGGAAGTTATTGGTATTCCCATGGAAGGCAGAAAGTTTTATAGAGACAGGAAGCTCACTTAAGCTACTATCAAGCGATTCCTAAAGGAAGAGTCTGAGAAAACCAAGTTGGTGAAATCTGGCAAAACCTAATACTCACCGAAAGTGATAAAGAAGGTATGGAGATGGATTCTATTTGTTTTCATGCAATATGTTACTCTTGATGGTAGATACTCTCATGTCTACAGTTATCAATTTGTGCTTCTGAATCATTTTTTCCATAAAGATCTAGTGTCTATTCCCTTCTATTTGTTTAGCTCCCTTAACACTAGCATTAAGGATTTTAGGGCTAACCTAGATAGTAACCCTCCCATGTATGAAGGGTTAATGTTGCTTTTATACAACCATGTCAAGGCTTCCTCTATGCAACATTCTATCACCGATCTTTCAGATTCAGATGATGAGTCTGAGAACTTCGATGACAGTGAAGACGACGGGTCTGATACTAAGTGGGAAGATGATGTTGATAGGATTACCCCTACTAAGGCTTCTAGCAAGGAGAAGGACAAAGATTTGGCTTCTAGATCTGAAAATAAGAAAGCTAGAAAAGGGGTTAAAGGAAAAAGAAATAAGATAGAGGAGGAGGATAGTTGGCTTGAATATGATGAAGAGGATGATGAGGAGATGGAGACTAATAGTGATTATGTTATCCCTCCGCCAAAGAAGAAAAACAAGCAGAGCCCTATCATTATCGAAATTAGCCTAGATAAAGGGAATGATTCTCTTAATGTTCAACCCAATCCTCAGGACCCAAATAAATCAACAGATGATGTGGAAGAAGATGGGAAGATGGTGAAGGAAGGTGATACTCTGCCTCCAAATACTACAAATTTTAATGTGGAGACCCTAGATAATTATGCCCTTGACATCAACATTGATTGCAAAAAATCCCCTTTAACCATTTTGAATACCGTGAAGAGTGGGATTGTGGAGTTCTGCAAGCTTATTGATTGGATCTATTTGGAGATCAATAGTTTGAAGAATAAGTTGGAGATTTCATCCAGGAAAGTGACTACACTAGAAGATGTTGGCACTGGTAAGCTCAACACCCTTCCTAACTACCTGAATGAATTGACTAAAGCCATCAGTGATGAAGAGGATATCATTGGAGCGTATGGCTCTCAATTTAAGATGTGGAAGATAGGTTCAAATATCTAGAGAAGCGGGTTCTCATTCATGAGAATGCCCTAAAGAAAATTGGAGAACAAAGAAAAAAATCTAAAAGCCTCTATTAATAGGTTTAGTATAATGACCAACAAACTGGAACAGGTCCAATAGGAAAAGAACACTATTCATACTACCAAGGATAGGTGCTAAGTCTTGAAGGGGGGAGTATTGATCATGGCAAAATAACTCATGCTAGTACTAGGAAGATGACCTAGCAAGCCAAGGAGCTGGAGGATTTGAAGAGTGTTGCTGCCTCTATAGTCATGTTGGAGCAAGAAGCGGTGGAGCTTATCATAAACCTTTCTTAGGGTTTGTTGCTCGTGGTTTTCCATTAGTTTTCTTTGTGTTGTCCCTCTACCTCTTTTGGCTTCTTGCTAGCTTTTTTGTCTTTGCCATTTGTTTCTTTCTTGTGTTTTAATCTTTCTAGCTGGTCTTTAATGCCTATCTTCTGATATCTTTTTGTTAAAGGGTTTCAGGGCCCCTTCAAAACCTACTTTTCAATTAATCGAAAACAATAGGATCTTTTGATGATTATCAAGAGGCATTATACGAGTTCATAAAACAACTTTATATAGTTAAGTAGTCACAAATTATTGAAGCCCAATTAATGTCATAATAGTGTAAAATATTTACTATTAAAATATGATTTGTTTCATTAATTCTTAATATTTTCACATGGTTCATTAACACGGGCTCAATATGAAGAAATGCTTATAAACATAATCATATAAAACTATATTATTTGTTTCTCCTTACTAAATAGAAATTCAACTATAAATCTTTATACATTTCAATTAATTAACACTTATGATCAAATTTGCATTTAATCTATGAGAGTAAAACAATTGCTACAGTGCATAGTACTAATTTATTATTACGTATAATATTATTCAACCAATTTAAAAAATCTTTAGTAATAATAGTAGAGACCTTTGATTATATTAATAATAATATAGTTGAATTTCAATTAATAAATATTTGTTATCAAATTTGCATTTAATCCACCTTAGCAAAATAATTGTTATGAAGCATAGTACTAATTTATTACTACTTATAATATTATTCAACCAATAAACTTTATTAACACTAATAAACACCTTTGATTATAAATATTTAAATTTTTAGATTAATTGATATTCACGACTAAATATATATTCAACCCACCTTAGTAAAACAATTCGTGATGAATAATATTAAGTGATTAATAATAATAATAATATTTAACCAATATTTTTCTTTTCTTAATATTAATAAAAATTTCTCATTATAAATATTTTTAAATTTCAATTAAATTAATAATTTTATTAAATGTGCATTCAATCAATTAATTATTATATTAGTGGCGTAAGAAATTGGAATTGTCAATATTGCCATTCTTGGATTAGTAATACTATTTTATTAGTATATGATATGTTTACTAGTGTACATTTATAATTGGATTGAGTAGCATTTATATTCTCAATTAAATATAATTTATTCTTATGAAGTTTTCTAGATTCGATTGTGTGTATTTTTTTTCCATCAACGTTTCGAATCGCAAACACATATATTATAATTTATTGTAATATAGGCTAGTTAGCATACAAACACTTGTATTCTTGTAAGCATGGATGGTATAACATTGCTATCTCTACTCTTAAAAAATGTCTTATAGTGCAAAAAATGGTATCTCAAATAAATATGGGACAATCTATTTCAAACTATGCACTCCTATAAATATTCTCTCACAATGATAATCAAGTTTTGAATTTGAGACCTTTAAGGAAAATGGATCACAAATTAAAGGTAATGTGGCATGTTTCCTTGTATAATTCAAGCCAATATTGTAAACCCAAACATTATCCAATGCACCATCTCCCTAAATTCCAAAGTTAAATTGATAAAAATTTAGCTATCATGTGGAAATCACCAATATTAAGGACCTACACAAACATCCAAAGAACAATGTGAGAAATTATATATCCAAATATTGACATAAAGTTATGTTTCTCTATCCACATTACAACAAAAGTCATTTTGCCTTTAATTTTTGTATAACTACAATTTTTTTTATGAATAGGCATTCTCTATTAATTAAAAATATTAAAGTACATATTCACAAAAAAAGGCCGGCAGATACAAGATACCTCACTAGAATTACACGGATAGAAGTCAGAGCCAAAAAACAAAGCTATTCATCAAAAAAATTCCTCAAGTAGACAAAGAAGAGGTTGTCAAGGGAGGAGGATCTGGATCATCTTTCTTTCCCCATACATCACTGGGGTCAGGAGTCGGGTCCATCATGGACCACCCATCTTTAGGATCTTTGTCAACTTCTCCTTCCTCTCGCTTGGGAGGCGAAATCCCCATAGCCAAGCAGGGAAACTTAGAGGTGGTGGCAGAAGGCCACCTAGAGCCATCATCACTAGGAAGAGCCAAAGGCACATGAGTAGAAAAAGGCCACCCTGAGGCAGAGCCATGACGTGGAGGAGAAGTTGAGCGGTGCCTCCATGCATTGTCTCTCCTGTCAGAGGAGCAGAGAGCAGCCTGGCAGAGTGTGGTTGGCATAGACAGAATCCGATGACACTCTAGCAGCCGCACAAGGGGTGTTGCCCCAGTGCTGGAGGTGCTCCTATAAGTGGCCCACCTCCAGAGCCACTTTTTTAGCTTGTACCTAAATCTGCATTAAGAAATTATTACAAATACAAGCTTTAGCATAAAGCAAGACATTAATATCCAAAAAGTTGTGAGTAAAAAGAACTGCATTTCTATCCTTCCAAAGAGTGAATAGGATCTCCATTCTAAAAGCATGTCATATCTAGGAAAATTTGAAGGGGATTTTGGGCGAATCGCCCAGAAGAGCCATATGCCAAGAAAAGGGCACAAGCTGAATAGGCCAAAAGAAATCATGAATCCAGCTGCAGTACTGATGAGCTCTTCTACAGAACAAAAAAATGTGCATAAAAGTTTTTGGGTGACCACAAAAAGGGCACCAGGGATCAAGAACCCCCAAATGCTTAAGTCTGGAACCCAAAGGCTATCCTTCAAAAAGCACACACCAAGCAAAGTGTGCAATCTTGGGTTCAGTGGTGGTAGACCTGAAAGTAAGAAACTTGAATCGCCAGGAAGTCTGAGAAGACTACAAGTGCCACCGTTGGTTGAGAATATGGACCATAGACAAATGGGGAACCAACCAGAGATAAGCCATTTTGGGTTTGTAGCTAGTGAAATGAGTCCAAGGATACCACTTCCATTCTTTACACCAAGATCTGATAGACCGACTGCCAAGATTATGTAACAAATATGAGGGTAAGGCCGAGACTAGAAGGTCATAAGTCTGTTTTCTAATGCCACATTTGTGAAAATATAGCACTTACACCCTAGATTTTGGCCGGTGGTAACCCTTGCACCTGAAAAAGAGCTGACCATCAAAGGTTCTATTGATTTGTGGAGATCCTATCACGAAAGCCATCACCCACCCTTCGAAGCTAGGGTTTGATAGATTCCCAAGCATGCCAGATGCTTTTAACAGCAAAAGTACCCTAGATATGAACAGGGTCTTTCATAATGAGCAAGGTTTGAAAACCAATCCCCTTCCAAGCCGGCCTATTGGTAGGAAATCCTGAAGAAATGCAATACTGAAGAAGGATTTTTCAGGCCTCATCGCGAGATAAGGCTCTGATTATCCATTTAGCACATAAGGCAAGCCCTTGTTTCTAGGAATAAATAAGGTTGAGCCCTCTAGGCTCCTTTGGAAGACAACAGTATTCCCAAGCGACCCTATGGAAACCTTGATGGTCAGACCTAGAGGCCCAAAGAAAAGCTCACATAAGTCTTTCCAACTTTATGTAAGAGGCCTTAGAAGGAGTTTAACATGAGGAGTAATAGACATGGATGGCAACCAAAACGTTAGAACAAATTTGGAATTTACCAGCCAGAGAGAGAGGCTTGGTAATCCAATAGGCCGCTTTTCTCTCAGTCCTGGCTAAAACAAAATTCTAAAGATCCAGAAGCGAAGCTTGAAAGGCAAAGTGAATGCCCAAAAAGTGAAAAATTTAACCATGATGAAGCCATTTCCAGTCATATTGAAGGATCCAAGGTGGGGTGAGTAGAAAAGACTACCTATAACATTTCATCTTGTGCCATTGAATGGCCGAACTTGAAGCCAACAAAAAGGTGTCCAGACATTGAAGAGAGGCTTGTAAATTGTCTTCTTCCTCAATGAGAGTGAGAATGGAATCAACAAATCATCCGCAAAATGACCATTGACAAGTTGAGAAGGTGACTTAGGTAGGGAGATACCACAGACACGCCCAACAGAGATAACATTAGCAAGTAAGCAACCAAACCCTTCCGTCGCAAGAACATATAAAGTAGGAGCCATAGGACATCCCTGGCGAATGGATCTGAAAAGGCCAAAAGCCTCAGACTGTCGGCCATTAATGGTGATACAGGCCGAGGCATCTTTGAACAACATTTGGACAGGCTAAATGAATCTAGGACCGAAGCTAAGGGTTTTGAGGATAGCCAAGATAAATGACCACTCAATGCGATCATATGCCTTAGCGAAGTCAATCTTAAGAAAGATTGCCCACTGTTTAGAGAATCTGGCCCAGTCCATCCCTTCCCAAACAACAAAAATATTATCTAGAATAAACCTGGACTTGATAAATCCAGTCTGCTCCGGACGAACAATAAGAGTCAGGAGATGATGAATCTTGAGAGCCAAGGCTTTGGCAATGATCTTGTCTGAGACATTGAGCAAGGTAATAGGCCTCCAATTCCAAATGTCCTCTGGGTCCCCAACCTTAGGGATAAATTTGATATTACCCCGGTTAAGTATCTCTCCCAGGGATTGGGAATGAAATGCTTCAAGGTAGACCTTATGGAGGTCAAGACCAGCACAAGACCAAAGGGCTTTGTAGAATTCGCAGGGTAAGCCATCACACCCAAGGACTTTATCATCTACCATAGAAAAAATGGTTTCCTTGAGAACATCAATAGTCAGTAAGAGATCATAGAAGGTCTGTTGAGACTCGGAAAGCCATTTGGGAACAACAGCTAAGCAATCTTGCAAATCTTGCGCTCTGATTGAAGAGTATCCAAAATACTTTTTCTAAAAAATAATTTTATATTTATATGAAAAACTAATCCAATATTAAATTGAATATATGTGGTTTCTTATTTCAGATAAATATAATGAAAAAATGAATATTAAGAATATAATTTAAAAAACCAAATAAATCATATAATTTAAAAAACCAAAACAATCATAAAATATAACCATCTTTTTTATGTTAAGATCTATCTTAAATCTCCATATATATGAATCTTCCCAAAATTTCCCCTTTCATGTGATAGAATCTTCCCAAAAGTTAAAACATATTGAGGAACAAAATATCTAAGTAGGGCCATGATGAATTAAATATAACTATTCAAAATAACCTTCGACAAAAAATTTAGACGAGAGTTGATGTGCACAGACCATCTTTAGCGAATGCACACAAAATGCAGAGTTTTCAGACCTATAAATACCACACATGCTGCGCATAATTCGCAAATCAAACCAAAAAGATTTCAGCCATGGCGACATATTCAAAGATTTTAATGTTAATGATAATCCTTGGAGAGATGCAATTTAGCTCAGCACAAAATTGTGGGTGCCCCAAAGAAATATGCTGCAGCAGATATGGCTACTGTGGAACCACTGATGATTATTGTGGAGACGGTTGTCAGGAGGGCCCATGTAATGCTAAGTCTACCCCTACTCCCTGTGGATCCTTTCAATCAATTGAAACAATTATCACCCAGGACTTCTTTAACCAGATTATGTCTGGAAATCCTTCTTCATGTGAGGGAAACAACTTCTACACATATGATGGCTTTATTAGCGCAACCAAAGCTAGCGATTTCGCCGGTTTTGGCACCACCGGAAATCTTCATGTTGTCAAGACAGAGCTCGCTGCTTTTTTCGCTAACGTCGCCCATGAGACTGGACGTACGATAAAATATTTCCCCCTTTACTAGATTAATTGAATTGACTGTATGATATTTTGGAAATTATGAGATTATTATGTTCTATTTGCAGATCCGTGCTATGTGGAACAAATTGAAAAAGAAACCTATTGTGAGCCTTCCGAACAATATCCTTGTCCGAGTGGAAATCAGTACTACGGACGAGGGCCTCTTCAGCTGAGCTGGTAATTTTATTTCTAATCTAGAAAATTTATCATTAGTTTTTTCTCACAAATACTTAACGTACCTCAATCTTCTTGCAGGAACTACAACTACGGAGCTTCTGGATGCTGAGTAATCCAGATTTGGTTGCCCAAAAGACAGACGTTGCGTTCAAGACTTCACTCTGGTTTTGGATGATAAACAGCAAATGTCACAACGCCATGACTTCCAGCGACGGAAAAGGATTTGGCGGCACGATCAGAGCTATCAATGGAGGAGAATGCGATGGAGGACGACCATCTGCGGTGCAGATACGGGTTAGTCTGTACAAGGACTTCTGTAAACGATTGCGTGTCGCCCCCGGTCCCAACCTCGCTCGTTAGAATTTAGACATTTTTGCATAAATAGACAATGAAATGCTGTGACCATAACTAAGGGCATCAAGAAACCCATTCATATGTATACACAACATTCCTGGGTTGACAGTTAGTATTACAAAAGTTAACAAGCCAATGACAATGGAGAATGGAAAATTAGAACTAACTTTTGGAATTATATTGTTTTTTAATTTTCCTTTCTTCATTTAATGTAAAAAGTCAAGGTTTGAAGACTATTTAAAGTTTGATGTAGTTAGAAAAATGGAAAGGTATTCTAGGATTGTATTAGTTGAATTTGCATATCTATGTCAATTTTAATTTACATATATACTAGAATGTGTATTCAAAGGAGGTGTAATGGTCATGACAATTCTAATTTATGTAGAATGTTAAGAAAGCACACGAACATGAGCTCCATTCTTATGTTGAAAATAACTTCTTTGAACATAATGAATTGTACTACTCACAAAAGAAAAATCATCTACCTTCTCATTCATTCCTCGTAGTATATAAAGTCTTAATGTTTCTCCTCACAGTCCCACGACACCTAACATGGTTTAGATGATTTCACAAACACTTGCAATGGGTCCTCTAAACTCCCACATTTGGTATAAAAATGGAAAGCCTTGTGTACATGTAAATGAACCGACAATATTCATATTAGTGACAAGGTTTTTTGTGGGGTGTGAAACAATTCTTTTTTATCCATGGGCTCACCTTCTACAACCACATGGTTTCCCAATTTGTAGATATGATGTTGAAACAATATTTTAACACCTACAAGGATCACATGAGGTATGATCTTGACCACTTCATTGATCAAAGGAAGAGTTGCACATAAATCATAAGAGATTTACAAGCATGTCTTGTTTGAATTGGAAGAAATCACAAAGAAGGTCATTTGGAATACATGGAATTTGTTGAGTAAGGTCTATATGGTTTAGGATCCAAAGTTGTAGGGGAAAGAAAATGTGGCAACCACAACCATCTAGGATACCTTGAAGACATTCAAGATCCTCTTGCTAGGATTGATAACATATATGAAAGTTCCTACCACTTCATGGAGCTTAAAAATGAGGAATAGTAAAAGCTCATGGGGACCTAAAAGGGTGAGATAAATCCAACCACAATTGAAATTTGATAGTTGTATTGTTGTATTCATGCACAATTACTCTATATATAGAACAATTGTATGACATGAAAGTAGATATTTTGGGAAGGCTAGGAAAATATTTAATGAGTTAAAGTTGTATATATGTTTTTGATCAGGGGAAAACAAGTTTTGAAGGGCCTTTGAAAGCCTTTACATCATTAGATCAAAAGATAGCCATTAGAGAACATCGAAAAAGCAAGAGACAATAGACATATAAAAGACAGTTGACCAGAAAACAAAAAGCCAACAACAGAAAGACACAACACACAGGACCTAAAGACAAAACATCAGATCAAGTAGAAAAAAACCAAGACTAGGTAAAGTTCTTTAGCAACTTGGCAACTTCAAGCTCCAGTTGTTCCACGTTCTTAGCAGTTTGCTTGATTTCCTCAATCTCTCTACTTTGTTTTTGTTTCTTTTTGGTGCTTGCGTGAGTTCTTCTTCCATGACCCGTCTCCTTATCTTCAGAGGTATCTTCATTCACCTCAGTGGTGTCCCCGAAGGCCTTTTCCCCTTGGTCACTTTCAAGCTTGTTGGTAAGATCCTTAATGTTGTCAGAGGTGGCCTTTAAAATCTTATGACTCTACTCCCCAATCTTTTTGAGAGTCTTCTCAACCCCTTCTAGCCTCTTTTCAGTAGCCCCAGCTATGTTTTCCAAGATTTGGAAGCTATTGCATTGGGCATTTATGATTTCCTCTACATTGCAGATAGCCTTGGTAAGCTAACTTAAACAATCAGGGAGGGAACTCAATTTACCAGTACCAATAGCTTCTAAAGTCTCAATTTTTCTGGCCTCCTAGATCTATTTTTCTTTTATGCTTGTTATTTCCTTCTAAACCCAAAGGAAAACCTTGTTGAAGCATCCATGTCATTTTTGAAACAAAGGTCAATATCTAGATGGGAGCCATCATCGGCCTTGTCTCACACATGATCCAACTTCACCTTCAGACCCACCTCCTTTGACTTTGCATTCTTAGCTTCCTTCATGGAGGTGTCCTCCCCAGCCAAGCCCTTATTGTGGTCCTATAGTGTCGTTAATTGTACAACCTTGTTAGAGTGGTACAATTTCACACTTAGGTTAGCACTCGCCTTAGTGTGTCTTGCATCTTGCATTTCTAATTCCCCTTTAAGTATTTAATTATTTAATTTAATTAAATCTAATGTCATGTTTCATCACTTTACATGTTATAAAGTTGGGCCCTTTACCCTAAGTGTGCCCCTTTTCATCTTATTCCTCGAATGAATCATTTATTCGTAAACCCTAATTATGTCTTTTTTCAATCGTTTAGACTCGATTTTGCATACCAAAACATCTCGAAATCAGTTGTAACTTTGGCATGCACTCTAATATCATCATATCTATTGGCCTTGAAAATTTGGTGAAAATTTGGTTGGACCACGGTGTGAATGCACATGCTTCTTAGATTTTTCCCCAAAATTTTGGGAGCATAATCTTATGATATAATAATTCTTAACCTCAAAATATCAGTGGGAAATTAAAATCCTAGGTCAACCTAAACATGAAATTAAGATCTAGGGTTTCACACTTAAGAGCTCTCTTTCTTCATTTGAAGGGGTCTTCTTCTAAGGATCTAAGAGCTAGTTTTTGGAGCATAAGGGCCTTCTTTGCAATGAAAGAGTGGATATTGGAATTCTTCAACAGCATTAAAAATTCATCCATCAAAAACTCATCAAGCATCATTTTATCAATTGGGGTTTTTTGAAGATGTAGAGGAACAATAGGAGATCATCGATTGATGATTGACTTGTACCTCTCCCTTGGGTTTGGGTATGGTTTCATGTTGTTTTCATGTCTTTGCATAAGCTTCATGTTTATTAATATTCATGCTTTAGATCAATTTCTATTATTGATTTAAATCATTTACTTTGTCAATTATATGCAATTAGGGTTTACTCTTTAGGGTTGCTCTAGATTGTTTGCTTTCATTTTAGGATTTTGCATGTACACATGGTTCTGGCACACACGTTTTCAGTACTTTATTGGCTATTTATGGAGATGAAAATAACCAACACAAGGGTTTGACTAAGGCAAAACCCTACATAGCCACCCCAAACTCTATTTTTCAGCTTCAGGTACAAGTTCGGATACAAGTGTCACTTGAAGTTTCAGGTCTAGAAGAGCACACAGGGACAGTTCTTGGTTGCAGATCTTAGCAAAAACCCTAAGGATAGGGGCGTAGTGCCTTGGTCCTACTCAAGATAGTGGCGTGGTGCCATGGTCCTGCCCTTTGTTAGCAAGATTTGGTAGAACAATGTCTTGCAGGCTCTAGAATCTATCTTGTCAGTTGCAACTCCAGAATTGCAGAATCATGACAGTGGCATGGCACCCTAGTTGCAAACATTTCTGCTTAGATTTCAAACACAAGTGCATCTCTGATTTGTCATTTTACTCTATACTTTTTAGCAGTATATCAATTATCCTTTGATCTGCATTCTTAGATTAGGGTTTGCTTGCTTACTTGCATTCTAGGTTAGATTGCATTTTTGCATCATTCCTCTCTCTCATTTATAGAAAAGGAATAGAAAACCTATTAGGTAATCCATGAATCTCTTTTTCTCATAAGAAGTATCTGAAGTGTGTTACCTCCCTAGGCTCTTTCGTATTCCATGAGTGTATATGAAAGTGGGATTAGGGTTTCCATACTTAGTCTCACTTTTTCCCCTATAGATATTTGGTGAACCCAATGTGAATCCAATTTCATTTTCATTTAATTGCATTGTTAGATATAGATATAGCTTATTTTATTTCCTTTCAAAACATAGAAAAAAAGAAGAAGATAGATTTCTTTCATTTTCCTTGCATTGTGTGTTTAAGTTTCATGCAATTTTTATTTCAAAATGTTAGATTTCTATTTGCAAGATGTTCATTCTTTTAATGATGTATGCAATTTTGTTGATTATGAGTTTAGTAGGGATGAATTATATGAAGCTATAGATGATGTTTTGAACCCTAAGCCTTCTAAACCCTCATTTTGCCAAAAAATAATCAACCTTGTTACTGTGCCATTTCGTGGTGATGAGAAAGATAAGTTGAATGATTCCTTTCATGAGTACATTCCTATCATCGCCTCCACTAGATCTAGCAACATGGTTGACTCCCGTGATTACCTCTATGATGTTATGTGTCCTTTTGAGTCCAAAGATAATCCTTTCAATCATTACGATCATGCTTTATTGGATGATGCCCTTGATGACTTTATGTCTTTACCTAAACTTTCAAACAAGAATAATGCATCTAAAAGGTTAATCAATATGATCAATGTGAATGAACATAGAAAACCTTTTTTTATCATCCAAGGTTCTTGTCCTTATCCAACTTCACCTCTTCCTAAACAACCTCTTTTCATGGTTCAAGGTGGATATAGTCATGATTTCTTTAGAACTCCAAACAAACCTATCATTACGGTTCAAGGAAGGAATCCCACTAAGAGTCCTTATAGCTATGCTAGACAACTAACTAAGGAGAGTTATAGTGTAGTTGCCCATACCTATAACACGAGAAACAATAGGCAACCTAATCCTCCACCGATTGTTCCAACTTCTCTACCTGATCCTCAACCCATTCTTCCTCAAGAACCTCATATTTCACAAACCCTTGGTAAGGAATATGATCTTGTTGAAAAACTTAAAGCTACTCTTGCCAAGTTATCCCTTTGGTATTTGATTCAAACTTCCTTGACTCATCGTGAAATGCTAGAAGATGCCTTGAAAACATTGAATGTCCCATCCACAAGGACATCCAATAATATGGCTTCCTTGATTAGCTTTATTACAACGCCTAAGGCTTAGATTGTGTTTACACAAGATGAGATGCCCTTTAGTGAAATTGAACAACAATATGATCCCTTAATGATTGTGGTTATTATAATTGATAGTGCGATAATATGAACACTAGTGGATAATGTTTTTGGCTTTAATGTCTGTAGCATTAACTTGTTACATAGGATTAATGTTGATACATCTCTTACTAAGCTTGATTCTCTCACCATCCATGGCTTTGATAATGTTGCTAAATCTTCATTAGGTATCATCACCTTGCCTGTTAAGGCAGGTCTTACTTTACCCACACCTATCCATGTCATGTATGTAGAATTGACATACAACTTGTTGTTAGGGAGACCTTGGATTCATAACATGCAAGATTTTCCTTCTACATTGCATAGGCTAATTAAATTTATTTACAAAAATACAACATATACCTTTCTAGGTGACACAAGATTCCAGGCTTGTTTAGAAACATCAAGTTCTAAATCCTCTTCAATCAATTCTTCCCCAACTATCTTAGATAATTCCTCTAAAGCATCTACTCCAATTAGTGTGACCACTTCATCAAACCTATCTCCTATATCTGAATCGATTCCCAATACTTCCTCAAGTGGACCCAAGGTTCTTGAAGAAGAGTATTCTCAGCCTAACTCTATGATTGAGAACACTGTCTCTCCTAAAAAGGTTCTTGTAGAAGATGATTGGGGATCCCTTGATTTCAATCCTAATTTTGTAGGGAAATACAAAATTCCCCCTAGAGAACCTAAGGTCAAAAAGAAGAAATAAGAAGAAAAACCTAAAAAGTAATCTACTTTGTCTGGGCCATTGAGTAATAACTTTGTGGAAGCTTCTCAGACTTCATCTCCCTTAGTTTCTAGTCTAGAGGATTTTGATTCTTCACTTTTTGAAAATCCTTCTTCTTCTTTGGAAATGACTAACCTTTATGGTCTTGGTTTTCACATCCAAGCTAGGTGTCGATATAATGAAAATGGATGTGGTGCTCAAGAACAAGGGATTAAGGTTCCCTTGGAAAACAACATTCGTGATATGACATTTGGGCTTGGTTATGATCCTTTCAAGTGTACAAAAGCCTCTAAGAGATCATCTATTAGTGTTAATGTCATTTCTTCTTCTCTCTCGCTGAAATATCAAGAATATATTGACAATGACCCTTCTTATGTCTTTTCTTTGGATGTTTTTTCTACTGATGATTCCTTAGCTGAATTCTTGGGAGCCTATGACAACCTTCCTTGTTATCACCATAATCGCTTCACATCTCTATATTTATGGAGATTCTCAACTAAACATAAGACAAGTGATAGGATTTTATCAAGCTAAGCAAGACAAATTATCACAATATAGAGATCTAGCTATATCATTGTTGCAAAAATTTGATTCTTATACCATGGAGCTCGTTCCTCAAAAAGATAGTCGACATGCTGATGCCATGGCATGTGTTGGCTCTCTTGTGTCTCTATATAATGCCTTGGTAGATCTAAAATTCACTATTCACAACCTCACTACCCTGGCTATTTCTGATAATCCTAGTGATCTGGCATATTGTTGCATTATAGATTCAGATGAATGGTACTCGCATATCATGAGATATTTGAGTGATGGTACCTTTTTTGACTCTACAAATAAGAATACTAGGATTCACAAATTGGTTGGTAGATACATTATCCTCTCTAATGTTATTTATAGGAGGATTTATAATGGTCTTCTCCTTCAATGCCTAAACAAGGTTGAAATCCCTATTGCTCTTGAGGAAGCATATTCAGGTGCTTGTAGGGGGGCATTTTGGGGGTAGATCTTTAGTTCAGAGATTTCTCCAAATGGGATATTATTAGCAAACCATGGAAAAGGATTCCTTTGCATTTTTTAAAAAGTGTCATTAGTGTCAGCAACATAGTAATTTGATCCATGCCCCTGCCCAAGAACTTTGATATCAAGTGGTGTCTTGGCCCTTTTCTACATGGGATTTGGATCTTATTGGTAAAATATCTCCTCCTTCATCTCAAGGACATGTATTCATCATAACTACCACTGATTATCTTACGAAGTGGGTGGAAGCCTTTTCTCTTTGATCTACTACTGTTGAATTAATTTGTAAATTCATTTTGGAAAAATATTATTTCCTGATTCACGATACCTTCTGCCTTAGTTTTGGATAATGGAATGTCATTCAAAAATAAGGATGTGAAGAAGATTCTTGAGAAATATCATATTCAACGTAAATTTTCTACACTATATTATCCTCAATCAAATGGTCAAGCTGAGTCTTCTAATAGGATAATTGAACAAATTCTTCAAAGGATTGTAAACAAGCATGGTAAGTATTGGCATACTCAATTAACCTATACTCTCTGGGCCTATCGCATGAGTGTACATGTTGCTATAGGTTGTACTCCTTATAATTTTGTTTATGGTGCTGATGCCATTAGGCCTTTGGAGTTAGAAATTCCTTCTTTGAGAGTTTCTCTTAGGGGTATAGTGGATGATGATTCCTATAGAGAGAAAAAAATTCAACAACTTGAGATGCTCGATGAACGGTGTGTAAATTCCCTTGAGCATATTCAAGCATATCATAAAACTTTGCAATGAAGCTACAATGATAAAGTTATTCAACGTTCCTTATCAGTAGGTGATTTAGTCCTTTACGAGAATCCGTGCAACATGAATGCCATACATTGTTGTCAGAAAAATTCAACCCTAATTGGCTTGGACCATACATTGTTGTCAAGGTCTATGGATCATGTTCTTACAAGATAGCAGATGTGGAAGGTACGCCCCTCAAAGAACCCTTAAATGCTATGTACCTTTGTAGATACTTGTAGCGTCCTAAAATTGCGACACTTGCAATTTTGACTGCATTTCGGTCTTCACGATGGTGACGCAACACGTAACCTGAATGGAGACCCCGAAACCTGATTACGACACTGAAAACTGCATTTTCTTGCACCCTGGCCTGAACCTCCTCTGCACCCTACTGTCCCGGGAGGTGGGACCAGAGCGCCCAGCACCCTGGTCCCCCAGGACCATGGCGCCCAGCGCCCTGGTCCCTGGGCCTATTTTGGGCCCGGTCTCTTTTGGACTTCGGGTATTTTTGTTTGCAAATTGGAAATTATTGTTTCCTGGTCGGCCTAAGGTCGGGAAAATCAGTCTTTTAACCCTAATTGACAAGTATATAAACTACATTTTCTCTCTCATTTTGGGGAGAAGATGAAAAAAGAAGAGGGACATATGTGTACAAGCGTGGAAACTATACTCAAGCATTCAAGCATTCAAGCATTCAAGCATTCAAGCATTCATTCCAAGTCTCCATTCAAGGCTAAGTGTTGCATTCAAGACAAGGATTCAACCATTGAAGAGGAGATCACTTACAACATACAACATACAACAAACAACAACATCTATACCTTCGCACATAAGGATACAAACATCCTTACAACAAGGTATTAGTACTTGTTTTACATTACAGACATTTACATTTTACAGCATTTCTCATTTCTTGGCTAATTCCAAAACCGGGGTCTGACCTAATGGCAAACCCCTAATCCCTAACCCCCCAATCATCTTCGCTTTTTTGTGTGTAGGTTGCAGGTACGCGGCTGAAATTGAAGATCTGGAATCCTTGTGCAAAGACGAACAGATCCCCCTTCGTTTCGCAGATTTTTCGGAGGACCGTGGCGTCGGGCGCCATCGTCCTGACAACTTTTGCTCAAATTTGCAGGATAGCGCCGTATCGACATTTTACTGCTAATTCCAGGTCCGCAGCTTCATCCTATATCCCTATCTCAGTTTATAAGCGAATCTTTGTCACTTTCTATGCATTCCTAGCTTAATTCTTCTATCAACATTCTTTACAAAAGAGGGTAGCCTTGCTTTCTTAACCCTTGAAACTCATTTAGCATCCAATCTTGCATTGTGTGGGATTGGATCTTGTGGGTTTCAACCCCTCTTTTGAATGTAAAGTATCTCCCTTAAGTGAAAACCGTCAACCCTAGCAACCTCCCTTCTCTCTCCTTGGAGTTGGAAGAGGGGAGAGCAACTAGGGTTCAATCGCGATTTTCCGCTTTACATTTTGGTGAACCCGACGTGAACATCCTTTCTAATTATTCATGGCTAGATCTAAAAATTTGATTCCTTGATTGCATTTCCATGTTTGATCTTTTACAAATTTTAGAGGTTAATTGCATAAAAACCCTAAATTTTCTTTTTGAAAATTGAACTTGTGAAATGTTTAATTATTAATGCTTGTTTCAGATCTGCCCTTCTATTACAAATTATCAATTCATATTTGTGCTTTAATTTTGAAAATTAAGTGGTTAAGTGTCAAAACCCTAATTTTTGAAACCCTCTTGATTCAACCTTTGTCCGACAATTTCACTGATCAAAACATCTCCAAATCGGCTGTAACTTTGGATTCCGGCATAAAATCACAATATCTTTCATCCCTGAAAATTTGGAAAAAAGTTGCGAGGACCGTGTGCACTCCGAGCGCCATCGTCCCCGACATTTTTTCCGAAATTTCAGGAGCTAGATCTTACTGTATTTTTCTGCTAAAATCTAGAATTTTGGCTGATTTTATCAATTATAACACTTTCAAAATTACAGTCAAAGTTGGTCTTGTGATTGCTTGGTTTAGGGCTTCTAATCATTCAAAAATCATCGAAATTGAAATTTTGTGTCAAAATTGTGTTCTTACTGTCCTAAATCTGAAAAGTGTGTTTGCATTCATTCGAAATTCTAATGTTTTATTCAAATTCTTGCAATTTGTGACTTTTGAAATTAAGTGCTTAATTACAACAACTTTAATTTCCGCTTTCAAAATTGAATTTTGCGTGAAATTGAGTCAACTTTTAAAATTCAAAACTTGCATTGCTTTTGGTATTCCCTCTAAAATCATAAAATTCAAAATTTCAGTTTCCCTCTCTCTTTTAAAAATTCCAATTTTTGCATTTTTCGACAATCTTGGTAGGGTTCAATTTTGAAATTGCAACTTTAATTTGGCCTATCTATAGATTGTAAAATCACTCAATTTTTTCAGATTAGCTTTAAAATCATCATAACTTTCATCCCTGCAAATTTCAAAAAAAGTTGCAAGGACCGTGTGCACTTCGAGCGCCACGGTCCCGGACATTTTTTCTGGAATTTCGAGAGATTGTCGTGATTGCATTTTACAGCTTAAATCTAGAATATTGGCTGATTTTACTTAAAATTGCTACCTCTAAATTCAAAATCTTCTCTCCCTCTCTAGTGCATGAGTTTTACAACAATAAGCCCTACTTCCACTATTCCTGCTAGACGAAGCTATAGAATTAAGTCTTTCCAAGGTTTGATTACCGAGGAGATGGAACCTAATTTGAATAGCCTTTTTAACGAGGACATGGGTAATTCCTCTAATCCTCCTAATGATGAAGAAGCTCTCCATGAGGTTTCTGTAGAACAACTTTCGAAATTGGATAATCAATTTGATGATTTTCACCGATGGATGTCTCATGAGTATCCCGATAGTCAAGCTCTTCCTTTAATTGAGGGTCTAAAACATATGCTTCAAAGTGATAAGAATGGAATTGATATTTTGCGTGGTATTGCACACATTGTGGATTCAAATGTGATGCCTATGAAGAGTTGTGCTGAAACTTTAGGTTATACACAACCTCCTACACAAGTTAATCACTCTATTCCTTTGACCACTTCTATTGCTAGCATACCTACTTTTACATCAAACATAATGGCTACTTCTATACAAGACATTCCTCCTATGATCACCAGTCATGGGGGCAATCCTTCTTCTTCAATTAACCCTCTTCCTTCATTCAATCCAACTTCTTCATTCATTCCTTCAATGAGTGTCCCTATTACATCTCCACAAATGAACATGATGCAAGGGGGCAATTCATTTAACCATTCCATTCCTCCTTGTAGTGTTCCTCCTGTCCAATCATCTCCTTTGATTAACTATCATAGAGTCCCACCACCTTACTCTTTACCTTCTTTCAATAACATAACACCTCTATCTCAATCTAACACATCTAATATGAATTCTTTGACTGAAGTGATCATTAACAATCTTGCACAAACTGTCTCTTCTTTACAGCAACAAGTTGCCTCTATGAATCAATCTAAATTTAGTGTGCCCACATTTGATGTTGTGAGCCCACTTTCTCTTGACATTGTTCGAGCTATCCCTCCTAAACATGTTGAAATCCCGCATTTGGAGCTTTATAATGGTAAAGGTGATCCTCTAACACATGTTAAGACTTTTCAAACAATATGTACTGATTTTGCTTATGACCAAAGGTTGCTTGCAAAACTGTTTACTAGAACATTAAGAGACAAAGCCCTACAATGGTATTGCTCATTGCCTTCTTATTCTATTACTTCTTTCGAACAACTTGCAAATACTTTCATTCAACAATTTCAAAACAATATAAGTCCTAAAGTCACTTTGATTGATTTAATGCATTGTAAACAAGGTGTTAAAGAAAAAGTGACTGATTTCATTGGTAGATATAAGCATTTGTATGCTCAAATTTCTTTTCCAGTGCCTGACAATGATATTCAAGGAATCTTTATTTCTAATTTACAAAAAGATATTCGAGACAAACTTCTATTTTCTGAGTTTACTTCTTTCCAACAGTTGTGTGCAACTCTTCACAATTATCAACTGACTGTGAGTCAAATGGAACAATCACATCCTATGGCTCCGAGTGATAAGGGTGATAGCAGTCAACAACCATTTGGGAAGTTTAAACCAAACATAGATTCCATCAAATTCAATGAAAACATCATCAACAACAATGTGAATGCAGCATCAGGTGTGCCTCCTATTTCTAAGTTTTTCAAGAAAGAAAGAAAGTATACTCCTTTGAATGAGTCATTGCATAGTATTATGAATAAGTTATTGGAACAAAATGTGCTTACTCTTCCTCCTATAAGGAAAATTGATCCTGCAAAGATTACTTCACCTTATTTTGATAACAAAGCTTTTTGTCACTTTCATCGTCAGCCTGGGCATGATACTGAAAAATGTTTTTCTTTAAAGGGTAAAATTCAAGATTTGATTGATAATAATACTATTTCTGTTTCTGGAGTGAATGATAAAGGCAATACATCTGTAGCTCCTCCTAACCAAAATCTTCAGATTTTTACTGATCCATTACCTTCTCATACCTCTAATGCGATTGAGACTAATGATTCCTCTCTCTCATCTGATGGTCTTGTGTCTATGACTCCGAATGTGATTAACTTTGTAGAGCAGCAAGAAAACCCTAAAGAACCTTCCATCACATTTGATTCCAGTGAAACCATTAGAGCACCTGATGGTCCTTTATACATAGTTGCAAAAGTCAAAAATACACCTTGCCGTGGAGTGCTTATTGATCCTTCGTGCGTGGTTAATGTTATTACTGAAGAATTTCTTTTTACTTTGCAATTGAATCAAGTGATCTATGACAAAACAGATGTGATTGTGAAATTATTTGATGCATTTTCTTCTCCTGCAATTGGTTCTATTACATTGCCTATTGAGGTCCATAACAAATCCCTTGATGTGAACTTTGCTATTATTCCATCGTCTGAACAATTTCGTGTGAAGCTTGGCTATCCTTGGCTATCTTCCATGAAAGCTATTGCTTCTCCTATTCATAAATGTTTGAAATTTCCCCATAATGGTGAATTTGTTACTGTCAATCATAGTCTCTTTAAACCAGCTGAAAGAACCTCTAGTGTTCCTATAGATTACTTTTGGCCTAAACAATTCCAATCCCTTCCTCCGCGAAGTGATCATCTTTTCAAATCTTATCAAAAATGGAAAACAGATATGATCCTATCTCTAAGTGAACCTAGAACACCCAAACTTGATATTCCGATCGTTCTTGAGAAGGAAGTTCTTCCTTTGAAAGATAAAACTAATGTCTTTCCTCAAGAAGATTTTCAACCCATCCCTATGGATGTGACTATGTCTATGCCTAATAAACCTTCTAAAAGTAGACCTATACCTCCTCGTCATGATGGACTTGGTCTCCTTCCTAAACCAAATATTCCTCCTTTATATGGAGCAGTTCCTCCTCCTGCCTTTTATAGAGAGAAGAGACCTTCTTCTTCTCCTATTTTCCAGCCTAAGAGATCACAACCTAAACACCCAGGTGATAAGGATGAGAACATTCCTCCTCCTCAATCTTCTCCACTTCCTACTAAGACTAGACGAAATCGTTCTGCACGTGAACGCCGACGAAAGTGTCGTCTTAGAGCTCAAGCAGTTGCTTCTCAAACTTTGCAATCTCCAAAAACATCTTCAACAAGCATTATTCCATTTTCTCCTCAGCCAGAAATTAAGCCTAAATCTCCTAAATATAAGATGCATGATGGTCTTGATCCTGTGTGAGTTAAAGATCCTATTTTTATAAATCTTGATGATGCTATAGATGAAAATGTTATTCATGATGAAAATGCTACTCCTCTTGCTTCTGATAGTGAATATGAACTTGTTGATGTTGATAACCATTTATCTAATGAATTTTCTAAAACACTTATCCTAGCTCCTAGACAAGAACAACGTGGCTCGGAACATGAACATAGCCCTTGTTTGGATCTTGTGATAGCTCCATCTGCTGTGTTGGATGTTCTTCCTCTAGCGTGTTCCCTGCCTTCCCGAAACATTGATCAGCAAGATCGGGGGGTAGATGACATGCTAGACTAGTTACATTAGCATAGCAGATTCTCTCCTCCTCTCTTTTGTTACTTCTCCTATATGTTATTCTCATTCTTCTATTTGTTGTCCTTAGTGTTGTCTACTTGAGGACGATGCAAAACATTGAGATCTCTTTTGGTCTCTCTCATGTTGACTCAAAAGACACGTGTTCCCTTCTTCTAGGTGACCTTCCTTGATTGGGGAATGAAGAACAATTATACATACATACATATGATATATATACATGAATTATCATACAGCATTCTAACCCCGAGGAAAGCGAAGTCACCTCGTGCTTTGTGTTTTGTGTCTATTATCCTTGGCTTTATCTCACACTTGGGGGCTAAATCTTTGTGATAACGTGCTCCTTTCCCTTCTCATTTCTTATGTGTATCACTACGTTAAAACAATCACCCCCGTTGAGGCGTGTGCAATCGCTTTAACGTAGGGGGGCATACACCCTGTCTATCCTTTCAAGATACTTGAAAATTTCTTGGTGAACTTAGCTTTGCCTTGAAAATTTTTGGTATTTCTTTTGCATGACTCATAGTGAGGGAACCTTACTACTGACAGTCATGGTTCTCCCTCATGATCTTCCCTTTTACTTTGTCAATCGAAGTCGTAAGATCCTTAGTCCACTGGGGGCTTGGTATGTCTTGCCTCCTTGATGTGGTGAAAGTCTTTCAAAGTTGTTTCCTTGTACTTTACCGGAAGTATGAGCATACATACTCCCGCTAAAGTGGGGGCTAAATGTAGCGTCCTAAAATTGTGACACTTGCAATTTCGACTGCATTTCGGTCTTCACGATGGTGACGCTACACGTAACCTGAATGGAGACCCTGAAACCTGATTACAACACTGAAAACTGCATTTTCTTGCACCCTGGCCTGAACCTCCTTTGCACCCTACTGTCCTGGGAGGTGGGACCAGAGCACCCAGCGCCCTGGTCCCTGGGCCTATTTTGGGCCCGGTCTCTTTTGGACTTCGGGTCTTTTTGTTTGCAAATTGGAAATTATTATTTCCTGATCGGCCTAAGGTCGGGAAAATCAGTCTTTTAACCCTAATTGACAAGTATATAAACTACATTTTCTCTCTCATTTTGGGGAGAAGATGAAAAAAGAAGAGGGACATATGTGTACAAGCGTGGAAACTATACTCAAGCATTCAAGCATTCAAGCATTCATTCCAAGTCTCCATTCAAGGCTAAGTGTTGCATTCAAGACAAGGATTCAACCATTGAAGAGGAGATCACTTACAACATACAACATACAACAAACAACAACATCTATACCTTCGCACATAAGGATACAAACATCCCTACAACAAGGTATTAGTACTTGTTTTACATTACAGACATTTACATTTTACAGCATTTCTCATTTCTTGGTTAATTCCAAAACCGGGGTTTGACCTAAAGGCAAACCCCTAATCCCTAACCCCCCAATCGTCTTCGCTTTTCTGTGTGTAGGTTGCAGGTACGCGGCTGAAATTGAAGATCTGGAATCCTTGTGCAAAGAAGAACAGATCCCCCTTCGTTTCGCGGATTTTTCAGAGGACCGTGGCGCCGCACGCCATCATCCTGACAACTTTTGCTCAAATTGGCAGGATAGCGCCGTATCGACATTTTACTGCTAATTCCAGGTCCGCAGCTTCATCCTATATCCCTATCTCAGTTTATAAGCGAATCTTTGTCACTTTCTATGCATTCCTAGCTTAATTCTTCTATCAACATTCTTTACAAAAGAGGGTAGCCTTGCTTTCTTAACCCTTGAAACTCATTTAGCATCCAATCTTGCATTGTGTGGGATTGGATCTTGTGGGTTTCAACCCCTCTTTTGAATGTAAAGTATCTCCCTTAAGTGAAAACCGTCAACCCTAGCAATCTCCTTGGAGTTGGAAGAGGGGAGAGCAACTAGGGTTTGATCACGATTTTCCGCTTTACAATACTATTCCTTGTTCTCTCTCTCTCTCTCTCTCTCTCTCTCTCTCTCTCTCTCTCTCTCTCTCTCTCTAGTCTACTTTCTATTCTCTCTATATCTTTTCTTTCTTCAAAATTGGGTAATATGTTAGAATGTCTTTATTAAAGTATGTAGGATTAAATGACGTTATATTGTTTGGTCTACATTACATAGTTCTTGAATAGCATGCTTCTTTACTTAATTGTTTGTCTTGGATTATTTTATGTAAATTGTAATAGATTTACATTTCATATGTGCTAGCATATTATACAATTTCTCACATCTTAAGTATAATTATATAATATTGTGTTTAATTAGATTTAATTAAATCACATTTGTCATATAGTTCTTAGGCTTAATACATTCTTCTTTTACATCATCAAAGTAGCATTTAATTAAATACTTAGTAATTTAATTAAATCACACATGTATCAATTTAATCATGAAGCATTGAGAAATAAATCACATGGAAATTAAAGTAGACATACATGTTCATCACTAAGTATGTTACTTCTAATCTAAGCAATGCATATATTGTTTCACCATTAAAATGGCATATCCATGAGTATCATAATATATACATCAATACATCAAGATCATCTCCTATCCCTAGGAATAGTAACTGGAGGATGGTGGCTAGATGCCCCCTCCTGAATTGGCCATGGGGATGGTCTCATGGGGGTGTATTGCTATATGGACCGCAAGTGACTTTGCGAGGAGCTCTTGTGATCCCTCTCCATCATAATCCCATGGTATGTGGCTGCCTCTATCTGTGACGCTGCTAGGTCACACTCTATCCGTCTAAATCTCTCTCATAGGACCTCCATCTCTTTCTGAATAGGGGAGAAAAGGTTGTTGTGTCATCCTGCATTCCTCTAGGATCTATGTGATATCTATGAGGAACTAGGAATGTGTGCAATCACGATGAGGTTTATTATTGCATTCTCAATAAGAGAACGCCACTCCTGGATAGTAGCTGCAAGAAAGAGAAATTTCTATCAATAACATTTTATATCATCAAATATAAACAAGTAAGACACATAGGTTAATCAATAATTGGACACCTTACCTGGATCTTCCTCTCGCCAATAGGGATCATGGAAAGAGACCGCCTGAGACTGGGACCCGCTAGGCTCTTCATGCTCACACTGTCTCTATACAGTGGGTATGGGACGATGGGGATTAGGATCAAGACTCCTTATAGGGTCCTTCTCCGCTTGTAATGGGAAGATCGGTGGATCTAGGACTATGGTATCTGCTGGCCATTCAGTGGAATTGATTATGTGTTGCATTGATGTTTTATCATTGATCCCAACACTAGTTTGGATGCATTACTGACAACCTTCTGGTCTCGGTAAGTTGAATGATTTCTGATTAACTTGGATCTGGCATGATTCGATATAGTCTGATGATGGAATCAACTTGTTCATGATACTTATACTCATATTTCGTCAGTTGGTTTTTGGTCTGGAGATCAGATGCTATCTTGCTTGCTTAGAAGATTGGTTTCTAGTTCCGGCGAGGGTTTCATCGGCAAAGCTTCTAATAGAGATCTTTGATAAATTACATAAGTGATGTTGGTGGAGCTTCTCATGGAGTTTTAGTATGTTGTTGGTGATCATGTTCGAGAATTGGTGATTGGAGATCATTACTGTAGCGTATGGACCTATATTTGGTCCCGGTTGATCTAGGTTATGGATCGACTTTAATGTAACATGTGGAAAGGACCTATGGATTTATTTTCAAGATGTCTTATGTGTTGATATTATTTGTTTGGTCTTAGGCCGACATGGTTTGTAATTATGTAATCAGCTTATTATTAGTGGCCAACCTGATTGTTTATGGTCTATGGTTTTGTATAAATAGATGTAAGATCTCATTGTAGATCATCATGGTTATGTGAGAGGTCATGGTCTAGGAATGTAATATGTGAATAATGTAATGTCATTTAGCCAGAGGATTTGGTTGATCATTGGAGATTGAATTGGGTTTATGTAAGAGGATTTAGTCTTCCAGTATTGAGCTTAACAAGAACTGTACTCAGACATAGGAGATGCTATCTTTTGTACTTCAATACTTCTCTAGATTGTAGTCTAGATTTATATGTATTCAGTCAAGCCTCTTTTGTGATGAGAAGTGCACTCTAACTTGTTGGCCTTCCTACAAGTACAAGACCCTTCATTGTAATTCACATACTTACTATAGAAGTATTATCTAGTTGTGGGTAGCCTTCCTACCATGATTTTTTCCTTTATCAGGTTTTCCACGTACAAATCTTGGTGTTGTGTGGATGGATTTTTATTCTATGATTATTGTTTATGCTTAATTGAATTAACTACTATTCTGGTATTAGTGTTTTGGGTTCTAGTATTAAAGTTTAAATTGATAATGGTTCTTGTAATTTATGACAACTGATTCACCCCTTCTCTCAGTTATCTTCCGATTATTTGAATTGTCTAACAGTATCCTCCCCGTAGTGATGAGGAACTGCATTTGACTCATCCTCCTCAAACTTGTCCTCATCCTCATCCTCATCCTCATCCTCATCCTTGTCCTCATCCTCCTCCTCCTCTTCTCTGTCTTCCTCATCATCTCCATCTTGATCTCCCTCTCTAGTGTCAGGATCATCTCCATCTCCGTCTGCCTCCTACTATCATGTGTTGTTAGCCTGATCATCTGAACCCTCCTCAGATGTATCAAATCCCTCTCTGTCACCTATCTGTCTCCATGGTCTAGGGTTCCTCCAAGAAAGTCTGTTGTGAAGATGGCTCCAGGGTATGTGCTACCCACCATGCAATGTACCATCAATGCGCACTCGAATAATCTCTATAGTTTGTGGTAATGTCCTTATCCGACCCATCCAAATTTGTGATGTCAATCTTATCACTTGTAGGCCTAGGAATGTCTCCTAGCCTTAGTATCACGCGTGAGTGTCAAATGTACACAGGCACATCAGTATGAATGCACTGCTCGAACCTAAACTATCGCTGGAATTGATCAAAGTAGAAGGTAATGACTATGTGGCCATACCGCCCCTCTAGTAGATAGTTCCTCTGCATGCTGAACAACTACCTGTGTATCCCCACCCATATGTACACCCTGAAGTAGGGTCTCCATATGACTCCACCTATTGTCAATCTATTCAAGTTAGACCTCCAACGGAGGAGATTGTCGAATCGCCACTTGCGGGTAAGTGGATAAGAAAATACCATAGGATACTCTAGGACTAAGTCTATAGGGGCTCCAATAGGCCTAGTGTAGGTAATACGCTCGAACATCCACACCTATAGTAGGGTGCACATGATTAGGCTGCATCCCTACCCAAATACATACTCCCCAAGGTCGTGATAGAGAGGAACAAGCATGCTCCGACCCCAAGAGTATACCCTCCTATGTCTCTCCATTGCTCAGATAGTGTAGATGAGTCCTCCATGCATGTGTATGTCACACCCATTAGGGCACATGGCTAATTCAAGGGTCGCAATCATGAGTCGCCTCACTAATGGAATCTTGCCGGTAGGGTGTAGGAGCCATTCGATCATGATACAACCCCTTGTCTCACCGAGTATCACTCTCCCCACAATATACACCTTCTCTATCCTCTAATCCTCCTCGGCATGATGGGATCAACATCTCATGGTATCCCCTCTGATGGGAAGATGCAGGATGTGGTATACATCCTCGAGGGTGACCGTCATCTCCCCCATAGGTCACAAGAACATCGAGGTGTCTGCATCCCATTTCTCCATCAATGCCATCAGCATCACATAATAGAATCTGATGGCTGACATGGTCATCGCATACCACAAGCCTAGTGTATGTAGCAACTCCCTCTCTCCTGCTGTTAGCATTGGGATTTGCTACTGAAGGCTCCATAAGGTGAGCCTGAGAGTATGCTCACGGATGTATTGAAGTCTTTGCAAAAATCAAAACATCCTATCATCAGTAATCGATCATCATCATTATCATCTAATCAATGCAATAATTTTATCTATTCTAACATTCAATCGCTTGATCCCGTGTCGCCACTGGTTGCCTCGAACAGGGACCATGATGCCCTGAGTGGACCAGGGCACTCTACTAAGACCAGGGCACCCAGATGGGACTAGGGTGCCCCCTTGAAACCAAAGTGCCCTAGGGAAACTAAGGTGCCCTAGGACCCCAAGGTGCCCAAAGAGGGGGCCTGGACCCAGTCTTGGTGATGACATCACCATCCCAACATCAGTGAAAGCACAAAAAAGTCAAAAGAGAGTCAATAGAAGGTCAACTCACCTCATAGAGTAGTTGACCAGTGAGTACAGACTAGCGCAGGATCTCCATGCTCGTAGGTCACTCAGGTCGATGTCGAGGTGTAATGGATAATATGTGGGCTCCTCTATAGTGAATAGTGCCAAAAATTTAAAAAGTGACAAATGAAGGTGTCACTTTCATACTTATGTGTTATGAACTTTGTCACTTTATGTTTTTAAGTTAAAACCCTAATTTTTGCACTTTTTTTTCAATCTATCATAACTTGAGCTAGGAAGCTCTGATTCTCGCACCATCAGTGGCGTTGGAATCATGAGTTCTCCCTCTCACTCCGTATTAGTTCCACAACATGCTTAGATGAGTAATCAAGCCTTTTTGCAAACTTTCTTTATCAAAATCTTTATCACAATTTGTTGTGGTAAACATGATACCCTGTTTCACCTCATTAATAAGAAAGCCAAAATAGTGGGGCCATATAGCCACCCATGAATTTTATCACCTTCCTTAGTAAGAATTAGGTGATTTTGTGATCTAACATGTGGTTTTGTAGGGTGTGGTTCCTAATTGTGTACTGTAGATACCATTGGGGGCTTTGTCCAACAACTTATGGCTATATCCTTTTTCAAAAGATGTTTACTTTTATGTACTTTATCTTACATATGCATGTAGTTTCATATGACTGCTAAAGTGGGAGCTAAATGTAGTGTCGTAAATTGTACACCCTTGCTAGGGTGGTACGATTTCACACTTAGGTTATCACCTGCCTTAGTGTGTCTTCCATCTTGTATTTCTAATTCCCCTTTGAGTATTTAATTAATTAATTTAATTAAATCTAAAGTCATGTTTAATCACTTTACATGTTATTAAGTTGTGCCCTTTACCCTAAGTGTGCCCCTTTTCATCTTATTCCTCCAATGAATCATTTAATCGTAAACCCTAATTATGTCTTATTTCGACTATTTAGGCCCGATTTCGCATATCAATACATCTTGAAATTAGTTGTAACTTTTTCATGCGCTCTAATATCATCATATCTATAGGCCCCAAAAATTTGGTGAAAATTTGGCTAGACCGTGGTGGGAATGAACATGGTCCTTGGATTTTTCCCCAAATTTTTGGGAGAATAATCCTATGATACAATAATACTTAACCCCAAAATATCAGCAGGAAATTAAAATCCTAGGTCGGCCTAAACATTAAATTAAGATCTAGTGTTTCACACTTAAGAGCTCTCTTTCTTCATTTGAAGGGGTCTTCTTCTAAGGATCTAAGAGAGGGTTTTTGGAGCATAAGGGCCTTCTATGAAGTGAACGAGAGGATATTTAAAGTCCTCAAAAACATTCAACATCCATCCATAAAACACTCATCATGCATCATTTTATCAATTGGGGGCTTTTTGAAGATGTAGAGGAACAATAGGAGATCACCGACTGATGATTCGCTTGTGCCACTCCCTTGGGCTTAGGTATGGTTTCATGTTGTCTTCAGGTCTTTGCATAAGCTTCATTTTATTCAGATTCATGCTTTAGATCACTTTACATTATTGATTTAGATCATTTACTTTGTCAATTATATGCAATTAGGGTTTACTCTTTAGGGTTGCTCTAGATTGTTTGCTTTCATTTTAGGATCTTGCATGTACACAAGGTTGTGGCACACACATTTTGAGTACTTTATCAGCTATTTTTGGAGGTGGCAATCACCAATACGGGGGTTTGACTAAGGAAAAATTCTACATAGCCACCCCAAACCCTATTTTTTAGCTTCAGGTACAGGCTCAGATCCGAGCGTCGCTGGAAGTTTCGAAACCAGAAGAGCACACAGGGACAATTATAGGTTGAAGATCTTAATAGAAATTCTAAGGATGGGGGCGTGGTGCCCTGTTCCTACCTAGTATAGTGGTTTGGTGCCATGGTCCTACCCATTGTTAGTAGGATTTGGCAGAACAATGTCTTGCAGTCTCCAGAATCCATGTTATCAGTTGCAGCTCCAAAATTGCAAAATCAGGACAATGGCATGGCATCCTAGTCCCAGAAATTTCTACTTAGATTTTAGACACAGGTGCACCTCTGAATTTGCCTTTTAATCTATACTTTTCAGCAATATATCAGTTATCTTTTAATCTATATTCTCAGATTAGGGTTTGCTTGCTTACTTGCATTCTATGTTAGATTGCATATTTGCATCATTCCTCTCTCTCATTTACAACAAAGGAATAGAAAACCTAAGAGGTAATCCATGACTCTCTCTTTCTCATAATAAGTCACCAAAGTGTGTTACTTCACTAGGCTCTTTTGTATTCAATGAGTGTGTATGAGAGTGGGATTACGATTTCTATACTTAGTCTCACTTTTTCCCCTACACAGGTCCTTGGAACCAGTAGGGTAGGGCGAATGGTTCTTAGCTCCCAAATCCTCACTTCTCAAAATCTTCCCTTTTTCTTCTAGCTAGAGATGATTTGAACCTCCTCACTGTCTGTATTGATATCATCTTTAGTCTCATCTTCATTCTCATACCAAATGTCATCATCATCCCCCTTCTTCTTCCTTTTGGCCGACCCTTTACCCTAATCCTCTTGCCTTGTTTTCCTTTACTGCTTTCTCGACCCAGTGATATGGGGTCCATCCTCAACATCCACCTTTGTGTCGTAACCTTCACCATTATCATCATCTGAATCATCCAATTCCTTGTCTAACTCTCAAACTTCAGCAATATTTAGTGAAACCATGGTATTCTTGATGTGGTTATACAGAACCACCATAAGACCCTCATGCATAGCAGGATTGGTTTTGGGATTAGAGATAGCATCCATAATCCTAGTATTTAGGGCACAAAACAAGTAGTAAGGGATGGAAATTTTCTCCTTGTACCGGAAATGGTTGAGAATAACAAAATGGTAGCTGTAAGCCCTGGTATAGCTACCATCTAAAGTAATAAATTCCATAATAGCAAACAAAACCTATAACCAGATCATCTTAATTACCTTAGGGGACTAGTAAGTGTGACTTCCCTTCAACAGCCTCGCTTTCTCCTCCTCATCCTTAGGGAATTTCTTCACAATAGCATCTAACAACTTATTATCCCTCTAGAATTTGACACCATCCATCGGAAGACTCGTAGCCTCAGTGATCATGGTCTCATTCACCTTAACCTTCCTACTACTGATGGTCAAGGTACCCTTATTCCACCCCTTTTTAAAAATCCTAGTGATTTTTGGTTATCTTTCTTACATTCTCTCCATGTAATCCATCATTTTTGCTACTTGGAGCATAGCCCGAACCTTGGGATGGTCCCACCATTCATCAATTTTAGTTCCCTCCATGTGATTGCAATTTCCCCCCATATTCTTATTTATTTTAGTCGACTATAATTTCCTACAAATAACACTCTTTGTTGTAGACTTTCTTTTTAGAAGGGAAGAAGCCTCTAGAAGCCAATGGATATTTCTTAAGATTCCGCTCCAAAAGGGAAAAAGCACCCACAAACCATGTGAGATGATATGGAAATTACTAATGTACCTCCCTCTCGGTTGCTTACAATACTATTTCCTGATCCCACGACCACCCCTACCATCTTGGGAAATGATATCAAATCCTTCCTTGTTTACTATGATATCTTTCATAATTTGAAATATCATGTGCCACTCAAGGGAGCTCCCCCTCACCATTCCAAATATTGATTTGCCTGCTCCGTGCTGCCTCATTGGCAGCTCAATGAACGTTCTTGTTGGTCTCTCCATAATCATGAGAAATGTAACACTGGTCGAATCCCTCAAGCATCTCCCTAGTCATGTCAATGATAATTTTAATTGTCTACAAGGGTTGATGCTTACCAAAGAGGAAATTGATAATATTTTTAGAATCCCCCTCCAGCGATAAAAAATTGACTCCCAAATTGTGTGCTAATTTGATAGCTTGGAGGGTGCCCATAGCTTCGGCCAGATGAAAGTTGTATATATGTTTAGCACAAGATAATTTTTAGAAATGACAATTTTAAATGGTTAGTGAGACTCTAGGAAGATCAAATTTGTTTCTAATAAGTCCTCAACATGATCCTAACCTCATCTCTTATATCGTATTTCTAAAAATTAGATATTGGTGGATGGTGTAGTGAAGAAGCATACCTTCATGCTTATAATTAATTTCCATCATTAGTTGTGTCAATTAAATGTATCTGCCAAGCATGCAAAATAGTTTATGAGTCAGATATTCTGCCTTAAATTTCAATCCATGTTGAAACCTATAGATCACAACTTTACCTTCTAAGGCAAAAAGAGTTATGTTTCTTTGTGTTAAAACCTTTTTTTGTCATGGTAAAGTTAAATAGGCATCAATGAATAGTATTTTATTAAAATGAGGAATAGATTTAAAGGCAACAACATTTTCCAGACTTACAAAAGAAAAGATTAGAAGGATTATGAATAAACAATTATTCATGGAACTCATTAGTATCTAAACATTTATCATTCAAGAAATTACATATGTATCCCTGTATTTTCTTATTTGTCATAAAGATCAGTGATAATCACACTCCTATAATGATCCCTTACATAGACAAAAATAATTCTCACATATCCTTATTTAACATTAAATTTATGGTTTCCTTAGAGCAATCTGATTTTGTAAACCCAAATATTTTAATGAACTTATTACACAATTTATTAGTTCCTTCTAGGGAACTATAGGATAGCCAATAACATTTAAACTATGATTAATCTATTTTCACTTAGCCAATGAAACTATTGAAACTATTTGCATAAATTTATTTTTAAAGATAGCTTATATACAAGGTACACATTTTTTACTCGACATTGTGTTACAAATTATTTTGGCAGCTAGAGATAGGTGTTGCAGATTGCTGGCAAATGCATTCGCTCTTACCAATGCGAGAGAATGCACGACTTTCAAAATGAGGGCTGACAAAATAGTGGTCTAAGGTACTCTTTTTTGGTATTGGCTATCTCAAGGATAATTTGCACGGCTGCATGCCCATGCTCATGCCCACGGCCATCGCATAACATTCATTTGTGCATATTGTCCATGCAACACTGTAGTAAAGTAAAATATTTTTATCCTACAAACATCCCTCTGCCTTAAAAAATATTCATGAGAATATATTTGTTTTTTGGTTTAAAAGATGTAACTAATAAAAGAAGGTAAAATAATTATAAAAATTATAAAGCATTTAATTTTATTAATATAAAGAAAAAATTTACAGATAACAAAATAGAAAATTTAGATATAATATTAAATTTGTTTTAATTATTAATTTAAAGTTTTTTATTAACAGAAAACAGGTTTTGAGAGGACCCAAAACCCCATACAACAAGTTTTGAAGGGACCTAAAACCCAATAGATTTTACTAGGATCTAGATCCCAACAAAGTAGGTTGCTCAAAGATATTAACAAAGAAATTCATAGCCAAACAACATCCAATGGAAGAAAAACAATGATCCTCGAAGGAATAAACTTCAGAAAACTAGCAGACACACTAAAACCAAGACTAAAAAGATCAGCCCGAAGAAAGAGCACAAGGGTAAAAAACAGGCACCCTTAGCCTATATCTGCAACCATGGGTGGATTCGGACACCCATAACCCCAAACATAAAATCTAGGTAGCAATATTTGACCATACATACCCAATCTAGAAGCTAAGGGTTTTGACAGGTTCCCCAAACCTAGAATTTGGGTTCTGAATTGGCACCCAAAACCAACAAAGGGTTTTCCAGGATCCCCAAACCTTCAACAAATAAACTAGGTCGCTAGCAAGATAACCTTCCCTTAACCAAAAATAAGAACAAAAGGTGGTAGGACAGGGCCCTCGAAAACTGCTAGCATCCAGCATGTCACTAGGTTTTGCATGGCTCCAAAAACTAGAAAAAGGGTACCCAAGGTACCAAAACCCAGGAAAAAATAAGCCTTCTGAAGAGACAACAATAAGATGATAGGCCACAAAAACAGCTGGGGATCTGGGAAGAGCAAAACCTAGACACTTTCAAGAAGACTAGTTTGAGAGAGAGAAACACAAATCTCAGCCAACGACATGGGTAGCATCAGAAGTTGAAAAGCCCAAACACACCATCTCTCCACCTCAATAGGAGAGATGTCCACCTCAATAGGATGATGAGATAGGAAAATAGATGTCCCAAAAAGAACCATGACAACAAGCTAAAGATAGTCTTTACCCCTCCACCACATCTCCACCTTCATAGGAAACTAGGTCACCTCTATCAAACAAGGAAGGGTGAAAACTAGATGCCTAGTAAACCCTCTCAAAAGGCTCCTCAAAACTAGGTCCGCCACCTTAATAGGAGGAAAGGCTGGCAACAAAAGAATAAAAAGAGAAGCACCTTCCAAACATCTAGAAAGGACCTTCCAGAGCTTCGAAGGAGCCTTAGAAAAAATAGCATCACCGAAAATGAAAGCCCCATGAGAAAACAAACCAGAGGTCACAAAGACCAAAACTAAAAACCTTCCATGTCCCCTATCATCCAAAGTGCAGAACAAACAGGGAGCCCCAAAGGGTGAAGAAAAACTGAAGGGATGAGAGCCTGCACTCCAAAGCCAAAGCAGAGGAGCCATTCCTCCCTGCGCTAAAGCATCTTCTCCATCAACACCCTCTGCAACCGTAGAAGGAAGGAACAAAGAGAAAGGGATGGCCAACCAAACCGCCTCCCCAACATGGGTGCTAACCCCCCACCTCTATCAAAATAGTGATAGGATGATCAACACATCCTCATCCAACTTCAAAGCCCACCACCCTTGGCCCCAGAGAAGCTAGAAGGCACACACCCCACAAGCGCAGCAAAGAATGCAACCCATCTCACAATGGTGCAACAAAGAATGGTCGCCATAGTCATCTTCATCATCTGAATCAACTTCTTCATCGCCTACGTTCCCGCCTCTCCCACTCAAATGCATCCCATTATTTTTTTCTTGACTCTATTATTTGCTACCGGTGCTTCGAATTTTTAATATCAATTATTGGGTAAAAAAAAAAGAATAATTATTAATTTAATGTTGACTTTAAATTTTTTAATATTAATTAAATTAAGTGTTTATGAACTTTTAGAATTTCTTTTGATAGTATTAATCTATAAATGCTTTGTGCATTATATTTGTAATCAAGATAATAATTTAATAATAAATACATTGATTTTCAAAAAAGTACACGGTTCAAAAAAGTTTATTAACTAAAACAAAGTTAAATTACTAATTTAACTTCTTGTGTTAAAAGTAAACCTAGAGTAAATTGAAACGCAAGTGTAAACCATACCAAGTCTTACTCCTAAAAAACTAACCCAAATTGAAACTTACCCTTTAATCTAATTTAACATTAAAAAAATTAATCACTAATCCTATCACTAAAACAAAAATCCAACTTTAAGACACTACTAAACTGTAAGAAAAAATTAAGCCTAAACCATATTAAACCCTATAGACACATAAAATTAATTAAATTAATATTTAATTAATTATCCCTTTATCACATGATTAATTTAATTAATCATATTATTATGTTATTATCCCTAAATTAATTATCATATTTAATTAACTACCTCCTTCTCATTTCTCCAAAAGTTTGATTTATTTCAAACTCAACCTAAGGGAATATTCCAATGCTATTATTTATCTCAATTAGTAAAATTAATTCATAATTAATTAAACTGATTTTGTGATTCTTACAAACCCACCTTTTAATCCCCTCATTAAGCTAATTAACCCAAAGCCTATTCCCTATTAGTATTATTTAATTTTTAAATACTACACACCTACCTGAGTCCACATGTGACACCCCTTATAAATGACTTGCATGCACAAGTCATTTTCACCTCTCCACCTCACCTTTGACCCAAGGTGTTCTCACACATGTATGAAAATTATCTTCCCCATGGAGACACCCTACACCTTCCCCTTTTAGCTTGTATGTCATAACACCCCTTCCAATAGCCCTTACACCTTTCCACTAGTATTTCCACTTGTTAGCCTCGTGGGATTCCCAAAATTTTCTCACACATGTGTGAGAAAATCTTCCCCTTTTCCCTATGAAATTTGTGACAAATCCACTTTTCATTGCTCTCTTATAATTCCCTTTTGATTCCAAATCCACTCTATTAGAAACCTTATGCTTTTAGTTTGCATGCAAATCCATATCTACATCCACTCATCCTTAGTTTGTTATGGAAATGTGAGCAATCCACATTTAACTCCATCTATCTCTCCCACTCTTCATTCATCAACCTTCGAGCAATGAGGTTTGTGAAGAGAAGGAGGTGAAGGCAGAGTCACGATATTGGGAGCATCACGAGGGAAGTTACATTTATTTAATCATATTTCTCATTCATCTTTTTTGTATGCCTAACCTTTCTTTATGCGTTATTAAATGGAATGAATGCATTTGTGATTTATATTTATCACAAACATCTTTCATCCATTTTAATGATGAAAAACCTTATCTATAAACTATAACAAAAATTTAACCCTATACCAAAGACTAATTAAGTTGAACCATTATCCTAAGCCATATTAAACTTTACCCCTAAACCTAACTAAATATTAATCCCAATGGAAACTTAATCCTAACCCTTAACCAAATTTAACCCTAATGCTAAACCAAATTGAATTGTAAAATAATACTATACATAATTGAATGCTCACTTTTAATATAAATGAATATTAAATTAAACGGAATCCTAAAATTCAACCTAATTTAAGACTACACCAAACTAAAAACTAGCACAAAACCAAATTGAACTCTTAACCTAACACTATATCAAAATCAACCATAATGCTAAAGCATGTTAAACCCTATCCCTAAACCTACCTAAACATTAAACCAATTTGAATCTAAATCTTCAACCTTAACAAAATTTTACCCTCATACTAAGAGAAATTCAACTCTAAACCTAACACTACACATAATTGAATGCTAACTTTTAACATAACTGAACTTTAAATCAAGTTGAGCATTAACCTTTAACCTAATTTAATACTAAACAAAACAAAATATTAACACAAAACCAAATTGTAACGTACATAAAATCATAAACCTAATCCTAACCTTAAACAAAATTGAATTCTAAAATAATCCTAAACAACAGTATTAAACCCAACTGAATGATAACTATTACAAAATTACATTTAGTATTTTCAATTATAAACTTAATATAAATTAAACCCTAACCCTGACACTAAAACAAATTGTATAATATACAATTAAAAATTAAATCAAATGGAGCCCTAACTCTAAACCAAATCTGATTAAAAATTAAACCAAAATAAACCCTATTTTTAACCCTAAACTAAACAATATATTTTAATAATATACTTGTATAATATACTTAAATAATTTAATAATATACTTTAATAATATCATCTTTGAAAAGTTAAAACTTATTAGATAACATTACTTTACTTAAACTGTCTTTTTACATTATTATTTTTTTTTAATAAAAGTGGATGTCATAACCCTCTTTCTCCATTTTTGATAACAACTTGCTACTACTATTGTTGTTATTATTATTATTATCATTTTGTGGTTTTGTTAGAAATGATTTATTGAATAAGGTTGAAAAAGCTATTATAATAAACGAGGATTAAATAGTGGGCACACACATACACACTTGAAAATATCATTTAAATGGAAAATTATTTAATTGCTCAAATTCAATTGAGCACATGTCGTAGGAGGAATTGGAAGCTTCTAGAGGGAATCTTCAATTTCCATTTTCTTGCATGTAACTCCTCCATTAAGTGATCATTAAATTTTGCATGAGGATAATTTAGGAAAAAGAATCTTATTTTCAATTAACTCTCTTGATAGTGGAATTGAAGACTCTTTTATATATAATGTATGCAAGCTTTCGAAGAGGGGAGGTTGATTATTTTTTGATGGGAAGAAAAATTTTCCAAGTTTCTTGCTAATAGTAATAGGATCTTTCTAGTAGTCACATTTATTTTGTAGATTTGTTAAGTTACCCTTGAAGGATTCTCACCAAGTTGCAAGGTAGGGTATAACAAGGATAGCTAGAAAATTTGGAGAGAATTCTACATCAAGCTTCGATAATCCAGGTTCTCCTCTCTTTGCATTCTTTTCTTTACATATGTAAAACTTTGTATTTTGCAAAAGGAAATAGTTTTATTCCTCTCTCAGATTTTATTTCATATAAAAGATCTATGCTTTAGAAACCATCATCTTAATTTTTTTTTAAAATGGTTAATCAAAAGAAATTCTATTGTTTATATATATATATATATATATATATATATATATATATATATATATATATATAATTCATTCAAATATGAATATGCAGATTTCCCTTTTAATTACTAAATCTGTTTAGAAGGAGGATTTTAATCTTAAATAAACTGTGAATAAAAAAAATTTCTTTCCATTAAAATTTCTCCCTTTGATGCTCCTGCAAAAAGATTGTAATGTTTATTTGGGCATAAATATTTTATGCTTATTTATCATTTCTTTGTGAATGAATCCTCTTGTACTTTTTATAATAATCTCCTCAGAAATTTAATTCTTTTGTATACTTATTTCTCTGTGAATGAATATTTTATACTTATTTATTATTCCTTTGTGAATAAAATTATCTCTATGTGAGCACTTTATTATTTCTCTGTGAATAAATTTATCTCTCTGTGAATATATATTTGTTCATCTATGTATATATTTTTCTTTCCCTACAAATAAATTTTAATTTCCCTGTGGATAAAATTTTATTATTTCTCTGTAAATGAATCTTATTTATTGTTTCTCTATGAAATAAATTCATCTCTCTGCAAACATATATTTGTTCATATGTAATTTTACTTTCCCCGTGGATAAAATTTCATTATTTCTCTGTAAATGAATCTTTTATACTTATTTATTTTTCTCTATGAATAAATTTATCTCCCCGTGAACATAAATTTGTTCCTCTTTGTTTAAATCATTTCAGACTTATTTATTTTCTCTGTGAATAAATGTATCTCTCTCCGAACATATATTTGTTCATCTGTGTATAAATCTTTTCAGACTTATTTATTTTTCTCTATGAATAAATTTATCTCTCTCTAAACATATATTTGTTCATCTGTGTATAAATCTTTTCAGACTTATTTATTTTTCTCTGTGAATAAATTTATCTCTCTTCGAACATATATTTGTTCATCTATGTATAAATCTTATTTTACTTATTTATAATTTCTTTGAATATTATATCTCCCTATGAGCATAAACCTATTCATCTGTGTATGCATCTATGATAAATTTTATTCTCTATTAATCTATTTTTATTTATTTTTCTCTATGAATGCACCTACAACAATTTTTTTACTCTTATCATCTACATTGCACCTGTTAGTAAAATTCTATCTCTGTGAAAATTTACAATTAACTTTTCAGATTTATTAAACCCCTCTCTGAAGTTTTACTAAAAATTATATATCTGTGTGTGTGTGTGTGAATATATGAATATGTACATATAAAAATAAATATATTAATATCATTCAACTTTATTCAAAAAGGGAATAAATCTTTTTTTGGCATCTAACTCCTTGCATGTAAGTAGTCGAGAGGGGCCCGTGGGATGCCACTCCCCACCTCCCTTAATACTTATGAAGAAAGAATTAATAAATATGTTTTAGTTTATTTCTTTTATTTATTTATTATTTGTTGTTTTGTTTTTTTTAAAGAAAAAATTCTTTAATGTAAATTTTTCTTTTTATTTATAAGTGGAATGATAGATTTATTAAGATGAAATCTTTTTTTTTTACTAATATGAAATTTTTTATTTGTATTAATTTAAAACAATTTATTGGTATGGGGTGGCTTATAATTAAAGCCTATTTTACAAATGGAGTTGATTAGTTTATGAATTAAATTTTTAAAATTTTAATTAAAGGGAACATAATTGGGAATTTACTTTGCCATGTGATTGGGGCAAACTTTAAATGAAATAATTAATTGTGCTTAGGATATTGCAACCTTGCCAAAACAAATCGAGAGGATCTAAGTTGTAGAATGGACTTGCAAATAAACTCATGGTTTAGATTCACCTAAATAGTTCCCTTTAGTTAATTAGTTGGTTCATTTTATTTCAATTATTAATTTAAATGGATATAATCAACAAATTAAGTTAATTAATTGTTCAAGTTGTCCAAGGAACTTTTCTCTTCCAAATAATCATGTTTAGAAAATGAACTTTAATTTTCTATTCTTTATTTTTCATGCAAGTTATATTTAATATTACCACGCAAGTTACTTTATTATTATTATTCAAGTTACTCATTACTATTATCATGCAAGTTACACCTTTTACATATTTATTATCTCACTAGTTGCTTAAATGATGTTGCATGTCAAAAAACTAGATGATAGTTCTCTCCTTTGAACTTTGATCACTTAGCAGTAGTAGGTTGATACTTTCAAGTGATTCTCTTTCTTGATTTATAGAATTAATTTCATGGGTTAATTTTAAATTATTTAATTCTTGCAATAATGGTCTCGACTTCAACTACATTAAAGTAATGTTATTTTAATCTTTTCAAGAGTATAATAGTTGAATTCCTTGACAGAAAACTAAACAAGAGGAGCTAGAAACAAAAACCTTAGTAACGTTCGGTATCTCTGGTGCCTCTGGGTCACACTTACGGGTAATGTCATCATTTTGAACTACTGCACTTAACACCTAAGAAAGCTACAACAACAACATCTATGGCATCGTCCCTATAAATCGTCAGAGAGTAATAAGGGTCATATGGAAGTTAAAGTCCAAGGAGCCGGTAATTCCCCTTGGATCGATAACCTAAAAAGATAATTTTTAAATGAATTTGAAATCCACTTAGTTTAACCTTAGGAAATCCCATTAGGGATTGGTTGCGTATGATTCGGATTTTATTTATCGTAATTTTTTTCAACAAATGATAAATGGGTCAAGGGTGATGGTTATGATAGGAAATAAGATCTAGTTGTTTTAGGCCATAAGCAATAGGCCACCTTGAGCCTTTGCTTAGAGCTACCATTGTGGGTAGCAACCGTAGAGAAACTGTCTAGGACATTGACCCTAGAAAGGGTTGTGTATCCACCAAAATAGTTTACAATAAACCATAGATTAGAAAATAGAACTACATACTTTATGCCTTGATCTCATGCCGAAATGGGTATGTAGGCAGTCTAGGGACGAAGCTGTCCCTAGTACTCAGGCATTCAAGGATGGGGTCTAGGATTTGGTTAAGGCAAGTAGATGGATTTCAAAGTCTCATAATTAAAGGATAAGGGGAAATAAAGGAAATAGTAATTCAACGCATACTCAGAAGTAATCCCATATGGATTTGCTTGACTTCCCAAGGCTGTAGGCCAAATTCTAAGGTGGAATTCAAGCTTGTATTATGCTATTTTATTTTCTCCTAAGGACAGCGACCTCGATGCACTCCTATTAGAAGAGTGTAGTACTTAGTGAGTGACTTAGGACCTGAATGGTCCCGATGACTCTAAGTCTTTGGCCAAAGCACCTCCTATCCCAAGTTGGATAGATTCCTACCTCGTTTGGGTAGATGCCTATCTCATATTGGATAGATGAAACCTCCTGTCTCGTATGGACAGATGCCTAACCCGTATGGTTAGATGCTCATCCCAAATGGATGAATGCCTAATCCAATTAGATAGATACCTAGAGTATGTGATTGAATCAAACACAAATCATTAATTAAATAAATAAAAAATGGTCAAGATTTCTTAGGTTAAGTTTAGTGGGTTATTATAGTGGAGAACCACTAATTTTATTAATTATAATTTTTTACAAACCTAGTTCAAAGAGCACCGGTAGGATAGAACCAGGCAAAGAAAACCTTTGGTCTTGCTCATAAAAAAACCACATTGGGAAGATAGCATGAACAATTACATCAAAAAGGAGAAACGACATCTCCAAACCAGCCCAACCCATCCCAAAAAAGGCATATAATCCAACATCGATACCAAAATGATAACCCAACCCATCCAAAATTTGTGTGCTAATTACAAAATCGCCTGCCAAAGAGCTGAAGAGAAGGCAAAGCAAGCACACATCAAGAATGAAGAAACCAATTGCTTGGACCCTCATCTAGAGGAGGCGAAATCACCTCAAACTAAGAAGCAATCAAAACCTGATCATCTGGAGCAACAACCTACAGAGGTTCAACCATGCTCTAGAGAGACATAACTACATTCATAGAGTCAAGAAGAAAATGTAAACTTGAAAAAACATTCAGAGTCACAGCCAACGTAACTGGTGAAATATGTTAAAAGAAGGCTACAAGAGGAAACATCATGTCATAGATATTAGAAACCAAACAATCTCTCAATAGTGAAAGTAATACACAATGCCAACCATTAGATAATAGTTGATGCATTATCCAAATCAAAAGCAAAATAAAAAGAGGGATGTAAGTATACATCTAATAATGCCTAAACCAAAGAAGCATCCATGAGCATATCCATACAAATAGTAACAAAATGAGAAGCCACTTCAGCAAGAAAAACATTAGCATTTTCCACCAACCACCTCCTACCCACCACCTTACGAATAGCAATAGAAAACTCGGAAGAATGAAATTTAAACAACATACCAAGCTTCTCATCATAAAAGGCATGAGTATCTTGAAAGTCACAATTCTTAATAGGCAACAAAATTTTGTAACCAGCAGCATAAACATCCATCAAGAAAACCCAGAAAATATCGTAAGGGACAAACAATACACAATGCATAGGGCTAGTGAGCATATATAAAGAAAAAAGAAGCATCATTAATTGATAATCTTATCGCACAAGAAGCCATAATATCACACAAGCCTAACAGATACTGGTGCGAAATCATAAAGCCACACGAGCCGTATTATAATCCCCATACCAACAAATGCACACAAGCCGACACACCTCAAAGAAGAAATCATTAACAATGCCTTAAAGTTGAAAACTCATCTGAGGTATAGCATTACATGAGTTATCATAAAATAGAAAGAGAATATCACCTCAAGCAAGACATCACCAATCAAGACATCAAATCAAAAGCTAAGAACCGGCTAGCACATTCCTTGCAATTATGAACAAGGATGCAATCTAATGTCATCAAGTAGAGAGCCAAAACAAGCCCCGTACTCCATCCCACCAAAAATGCATGCATATTAATAATTCTAAGCAAAGTGTGAGGTTGAGGCAAAGCTAAAGAAGATGACCCAAAAAAATTCAGAAAAAATCTCCAAGAAAGTGCTAAGATTTCACAAGCAAAGGAGGCAGGCACCACACATCTATATCCTACAACATTTGAATACTCTCATCTAAAGCCTTATTAGCAAAAAAATATGCAATGAAATTTACTTCCCTATAACAATGAGAAATATAATATGAATTAAGGAACTTAAGTTGTAACAAAATTTTATCCAACCAATATTGTGAATGCCAGGAATTAAAAACGTGATTAGAAACAACATAAAAGACCACCATAGAATCTCCTTCAATCATAACATCTTTAAAATTCAATAAAATTAGCACATCTAGACCAACAAAGTGTGTTTGAAATTTTGCAACATTATTAGTCCCATTCAAGATACACTAATAGCTTGCTCTAATATTTTTTAACCATCATTAGTAATCACCACCCCAATGGCAGACTTACCCAGGTTGCCACATGAAGCACCGTCAAAATTTAGCTTATACTTGGACCTAAGAGGTGGCAACCAAGTCACCTTCTTTCTGTTGATTTTAGAAGCCATATTCCTAGAAATAGCACCCTGAGAAGGGAGTAAATGCAAGGCCAACCAATGCCTCATAATCCATCTATCCCAAGAGGTAAAAGAACATCGAGAACCCAGACCCTTATAAATAAAGTCCAAAGTAGATTCAGAAATGGATTTCTCAATGCAGAAAAGCACATCTGATAGGGAGGAAACCTTCTTACTAAAAATTCTATTGTTCCTCTCCAGCCAAATATTTCAAATTAGAATATAATAGGCAATATTCAATAGAAAAGCATAAAAAGAATATAAGCACAAAGATGGAAAATTCCTAAGCTAAGACTGTAAATTCCCACATAATGTTGTAGACCAATTCAATTTACCAAAAAGCCAGTACCAACACTATGAAGAAAAAGGACAATGTAAAAAAAGTTGATCAACCAATTCCAAGGAACAATCACACAATACACAAGGAAACACAATAGTTATCCCAAGTCTATCTAATCCCATACCAGTGAGGACTCTATCCTGAATAGCCAGCCATGGAAAAGCACCTACCTTTGTAAGACAGGTAATATTCCAAAAAAGTATCGAGGGCCACACTTCCCCCATATAGTTAGCAGATAAAAATTTATACCCATCTTTAATCAAATACTCCCCAGACTTAGTATAGACCCAAATTAACTCATCATCACATTCTGAAAAAATAATTTGGTGCTTATTTAACTCCTTAACATAAGAGGACTTAATCTCTTGCCCAACAGAGAAATAATCTATCGATTTCCATCTAGCAACCAACACAAGACCAAACAAATCCAAACAAAAGTAATCTGCCAAAAAAATTCCCCAAGAAGACTTTAACTAAGACATTAGGGTCAACCAAACTCTAATACTAGTTAGAGTAGAAAAACTATTCCATATTTCCTCCCAAAATTTGGCTTTCCTACCATTATGCACAAGCCAAGATAAACTAGGTAGGCTAACAGACCTGCATTTAGACATAAAATTCCAAATTGCAGAACCTTTGGGAAGTGAGGAAGCTATGAAAATAGTCTCCTTGGGGCTATTCCCTAAATAGTTTGCAAACAAAATTGAAGCCCACTTGAACGAAGGTTCTTTATATAACTTCCACAATAACTTAGCCCCTAAAGCCAAATTTTGCCTACCTAAATCTCTAATACAAGAACCACCCCAATCCTTTAGAGAATAAACCTTATCCTAAGCCAACAAAGGTATTCTAGCCTTACCACTCAAATTATCATTCCAAAAGAATGAGCTCAAAACTGACTACAAATTAACTTCTTTTTTAGGAGCCTTTAAGACTAACATCAAATAAATAGGAACCACATTCAAGACAACCTTGATAAGCACTATCTTACTAGGGAAAGTAAACCACTTGTGGCTCCAAGAAATAATCCTTGATGATATGGAAGATGAGATTCTCTCCCAAAAGTTATGCTTCTCAAAACTAGTATAAAAAGGAATCCCTAAGTACTTGCAAGGGAAGCGACCAACATTAAACCCCCAAAATTTAACCAAACTCGATTGTACCAAGGGAGAAACATTAAGAATACAAATCTTAGATTTAGTACTATTTACCGTTTAGCCAGAAAAAGATGAATAATCTATTATAACTTTACTAATAACTATTGCCTCAACCATAGTAGCATGAGCAAACAATAAAGTATCATCAATAAAAAGACAATGTGAGTGCCTATCTGCCATATTTGGAATACTAATACCATTCCAATGACCAGCCTCCTTAGCAGCCAAGATAGATTTGTTTAAGGCTTCAGCTAAAATGATAAACAAGAAAGGAGATAAAGGATCTCCTTGCCTAAGGCCTCTTGATGAGGAAAAAAAACCATAAGGGGAACCATTCAAAATCATAGAAAATCTAGCAATAGAAATACATTCATTAATTCACCTCACCCACTTAACCTCGAAACCAAATTTTCTAAGAGCAAAAGATAGATCCTGCCAACTAACCCTATCATAAGCTTTCATAATATCTAATTTAAGAATCATTGTAGGAATAGAAAGGTTGGAGATATAATGCAGAACCTCATATGCCACAATGACCCCTTCTATAGTTTCCCTACCAAGAACGAATTCACCCTATTATTTGAAATAATCTTAGGGATGAGCCTAGCAAGCCTCACAAAGATTGCTTTAGTAATTATTTTATACATTATGTTACATAAAGCAACTGGGCAAAAATCAACAAAAGACTTAGGATTATCTATCTTAGGGATGACAGCAATAAGAGTAGTATTCATCTCTTTCAAAATAGACCTATTACACCTAGCTTCCTCCAAGACAAGAAGAATCTCATCCCTAAGAAAAGACCAACACTTTTGGAAGAAAAAAGTAGTAAAACCATTAGGACCCGAACCCTTCTCAGGTGCCATAGAAAAAACAACCTATTTCACCTCTTGGCTAGAAAAAGGGGCCATAAGCATTTTATTATCCTCCTCAAAAATAAGTTGTGGGATGGTCGTATCAAAACTATCATCAAAAGAAGAAGATTCTACAGTCAACAAGGATTTAAAGAACTTGGCGGCTTCAATGGCAATATCCTTTTCCTCAGTTAAAAAGATCCCAAAAGAGTCCTGAATATAAGAGATCCTACTCCTCTGTCTCTTCATTTTGGTGGAGAAATGAAAAAATTTAGTGTTCTTATCCCCCTCCACAAGACACAAGTCCCTAGACTTCTGCCGCCAATAGATTTCTTCTTGGGAAAGGACTTCCTCAAGTTGGGAATTCAAAATTTTATGTTTAGCAAAGGTAGCAGAATCCATACCAATAATCATAACCACACTGTTTAAGGCTTCAAGCTCATTTTGGATTCTAGATTTCTCAAATAAAATAATTTTGAAATGTAAGACATTCCAAGACTTGATCTTTTCCTTAATAAAAGAGATTTTTTTGACAAACCAAAACAATCTAGTTCCAGAAACAAAAGGAGCCAAAACCCACCAAGATTTCAAAAGCATCAAAAAAGAGGGATCCCTAAACCACATAGGTTCAAACTTTAACGAGGCTTTCCCAAGAGCTCTATCATCTAAAATAGATAACATAATTGGGAAAGGATCAGAGCCTGAATGACGTAAAACCACAACAATAACATCCACATCCGAAGATATCCAATTTTCAGAAATCAAGAAAATGGTCAAGTCTTTCTGCAATCTGCGAAAAATCCTTCCTCATATTCATCCAAGTAAAAGGACCATTTAAAGTTTTACAATCCAATAAACAATTTTTCTGAACAAAAGAATTAAAATCAACCACAATACGTTTATTAGGTAAAATACCCCCAATTTTATCATCCTCATAAGCAATTGCATTAAAATCCCCTCCGAAGACCATAACCTATCCCCGAAGAGGGGAGGAGATTAACATTAAATAATCCCAAAGATCTCTTTTCCCCAAATAGTCATTGGACCATAAATATTGAACAGACAAAATTTAACCTTAGAAACCCTTCTTTTCACCAAAGCCAACATCCAGTAAGGAGCAGAAACAACTAGAGATAATTTAGTAGTAACATCATTCTAGAGGAAAGATAAACCCCTTGAAGCCGCCGCAGAGGGGGAAACACAAAATTTCGAATAATTCCATTTAGAAAAAAAAAAAGTCAACACCTTGCACACTCAATCTAGTTTCTTGCATCATAAAAACATCACACTTCATTAAGTCCAATTAGAAATTAATCAAGCATCTCTTGTTAGGGGCATTTAATCCCCTAACATTCCAAGAAATGACCTTCATTATCCTCAAGGTTAGGCATTAGCTCCCCTCTTCTTAAGACCACTATCCTGACCATCCTTACCCACCACAAAGGTTTCCTAAAGACATCATTTGGTAGCAAAAAACCTATTAAAAGGAGGACTAAACTTCTTTTTCCTCTTCCCAGAACCAAAACCCAAACTCAACAAAGTGGACTGATCAAATCCCAGCATCTACTTCCAACTGAGTGTAAAACACCTTTGGCTTCCTACACCACTTGATAGTATCGGTGAAGAAGGAGATAAACGAGTTTGTACTAAAGTCTTATTAATTATAGGATCAAAAGCTACCTTATTATCCTCACACAAAACATCCTCAGAACCCAGAACTTTATCCGGAGAGAGAATTTCAAAAGGATTGTGGGTCAAAGAGATAAACAAGGAAGTATTTAAATTAACAAGATCTTGATCAATCACATTAAACACCTTCTTAGTAAAATCTTCATTCAGAGTGATATTATTTTCAAATACAAGCTTCTAGACTTGAGAAATTAAGCTCTCATCCGGAACAACAAAAGCCGATTCAATCCCTTGAGCCAAATGTCAGACTCCCCCCAAGGAAATCCATCCCCAAGCTCTTGATTAGGCATAGAAGCACTCATAATAGGTACCCCCTCATTAGGAATCCCTAATTAAGAACCCAAACCAACCAGATATTTGGTTTTTCACAAAACATCCCAATCAGGGACAAATTTCTCCTTAACAGAAACCGCTTCAGTACCTTTCAACATAGTAGGGAAAATAAGATGGGAATAAAGATGCAACTAATTTTCATGGCAGACAAAAGATTCAAGATTTATCGCACCTTTGTTAGCAGGTTTTGAAGGCTAAACCTCATTATTACCAAATGATAAACATTTTAGGGTAACAAATAAAGGAGAATCCATAACCACAGAAGATTTTTAAAACCAATCAGAATCACAAACAATACTTTTGGTTCCAAATCCCATCAATAGACTTCAAATTACAATTACAAGGAACCATAGAAGATGAATTGAGTAACACACGGATCTTAACCCTAAAAAACCCATCCTCAAGTAAAGAATGTGAATGCATAAACTTCCCAAGAGAATCCCATATTTTTTACAAAATATCAGGATCAAAAAATTCATATGGGAGATCAGGAAGCAAAAACCAAGTAGGAATAGTTTTAACAATATCCTGAGAAGTCAAGAAAAGAAGTTTCCTACATTCCACAAAAACCAAATTAAGACCAAACCAAATAAAGAGCTTTTCTAGGGCCTTCATTTTAGCATCCTCATAATCAAAGATAACAATGAAAGCACTCAAAGAGAGAACCCAAAATAAAATATACCATACCATAATTCATGAATCTTATGATGTAGCTTTGAAAGCAAAATATTATCTCCCCAAACATGAATGAAAACAGCCAAAGAGTGTGAATCGCTAGCCTTATTGTCCAATGGAGTTTCAACCCCAGAGATATAAGGAATAGGCAACCATTATCCACTGATTTATCCTTACCCAATGACTTTCCCTTATTGAGATTCACATTATCTGTCATTGATGGCCACAGATTCCGCAAGGATTTTCCAACCGTCATCTTGCATGAACCCTCATTCTTTTTAGGGTTATTTCCAGACCACCCATTCCCTAACCCAACCCTTTTCCTTCTGTTTCACGAAGATAAATCCTGAAAACCTCTTGGTTTATGCATACCATCCCTCTTATTCTGTGAACGAAAAAAGCCCTTGAAATAATTCAATTTCGGCCAGCCATTATCTTTGCGATGCCATTCCTACTGCTCCAGAGCTAGCACATCTACTAAGTACTCACTTCCCATTCCGAAAAACCCATTGAGTAACATGATCACCCTGTAAACCATAGGGATCCAAAGAAAGAAGGGGATCATCAAGGGCATCCTCTCACAAAGAATAACTTCGCAGGCGAACCCTACTCTGTGAAATCTCCCCCATTTTTTATTTTATTTTATTTTTTGATTGGTTCCATTAATTTTCATCTTTTCCACATTATTTGAAATAGTGATTTTTCTTAATTTAATAATTATATTGATTTGTGAATATACTTTTAAATTAAAGTATCTTAATAAATTTATATTAGGAATAATATATAATTAACTTACAATTAGTAATTATAATACTATAAGTTGTATAGGTTACATAATGATTATAATATTATTTTTGTTTTATAATTTTAATATTTTGGTAATCAAAATTTTCATTACTTTTTATATTGCATTTTTTATATCTTCTAATATTAAATTAGAAAATAGTTTCATTATATTTTATTTTTCTTTCCTTATAATATGATTATGAGTTTTTTTTTCTTTGCATTTCTATTTGTTACACATATGTATCTTGTTAATATAATTTATGTTAAAAAAAATATATTTTCATATTTTTATAATTAGTAAGATTTTATTTTAAATTATATGATTTTTATTTAATTAATTAATAATTTAATATTATCTCTTAATTTTCTCTTTATATTCATAGAATTAAGTGCTTTATGAATTTTACAATTTGTTTTATAGATATTATAAATTATAAACATATCGTAATTATTTTACTTTGATTTATTAATTACATCTTTTAAACCAAAAAAACAGACATGCCCATGAATATTTTTAAAGGCAGAGAGATGTTTGGAGGATAAATTCATTTTATTTTACTAGCTCTGGCAGACTGCTTGCTACGTGGAGGGTATGCAGAATGGACGTTATGTGATGGCTAAGGGAATGGACGTGACTATTTTGGGTGCAAAATGACATTGTCGTACCAACGACATGCATCAACATACATACGAATAGGATGTGGATGCATACTTGTCAATGCCAATTTTGTGCCAACTTGCGATGAGGTCTGGACCCACAGGAATTGACGTGGAGTTGCCAAATTCACGCGTAGGGGCCCACACCAACTCATGCACATGCCGAAGGATGGGTGCTGACGGCATGGTAACCGGTGTGGTTAAGTGTTGTGTGTAAATACAACACAACCCATATATGCTACAAAATGGGGACCCACCCAGATTTCTGCTAAGCAGGTTTTGTAATTTGAGAGAGAAAGAGAATGTTTGTGCAAGGAAGATAATTGTGGAACAAAAGACAACTCTGGAAAAGAACTCAATAAATTAATAAAAAAGTTACTCAAGTTCTCCGACAACAATTTCAACTGGAAGAAAATCAAGACCCATAAGCAAGACTCCTAGGAGAGCACAGAAGGAAGAGAAGTTAAAATAGAATGAGAATGGAAAAAAGTTGAAGTCTCCCTGCTGCCCGATGCTCCCCTTGATTAAAAATTAAATAGCCTAGCAAGAAGGCGAGAGTGTGGGAGCACGAGCTGTTTGTGGAAAGTTGGTTTTCAGAAAGCTTGGATAACAAAGTTAGATCTAACCCAAACTCTGACACAGTTAAATAAGCAGAGTTTCCCCATGGAGATAAATTGAGCTATGAGTAGAAAATGCGAGAAGCGGACAAAATATGGCATCGGAGAAGTGATAGAACGATCCTTAAGTCGCAAAGGAGTGTTGTGGAGAGTGTTGTGCTTTGCGATTAGGCTTTGATAAGGGTCCCGCTCATATGATTAAGTAAGGAACACGTGTCGAAAAACCCTAGTAAGCTACACTGACCAAAAAGTATGAAAAGTGCTATGGTAGCCATTAGATGTAGGTTTTTTTTGAAATTCCCCTAAGCTTTCAAGGTCATTAAGTTACTTCTTCCCTGAATTAAGTGCAAGTGGTGTCAGATCATAAATAGCAAGTGAAAGTAATTGGTTAAATTGTGAAACGGTATGATTTAGAATGTTATAAGCTACAAGAAAAATAGGAGTGAATACATGAGAGAGTGCAAGATATCTCAATAGGTAGTGTATTCAGACTCTTCGATTGATTCTCACAGTGAAATAGGTAGGTACCCTAACTCAACCCAGTTAATTTACATGAATAATCAATAAATGAGGTTGAGTAAGTTAAAAACAAAATCGAATAAAGATTAAGTAGCTTGAGTATTTATAACATAGCATGCATATCAGTGACTTAGGAAATATGTACATGATTAATAAAAATGGAAGTAATGGAAACTAGAACAGTAGAGTTGAAGAAGGAATTAGAATGGAAGTTTCCCCAAATAATACCCAATACAAGGCTCTATTTTGATACTCAGCGGGGTGACTACAATCTTACAAACATCATCGATGGGATGAGGGAACCAATCACCATAGATGAAATGAAGAACATGTAGCAGAGTGGTTTAATACAGGCCACGGGGTTTCTAGTTGCTACCAACATCGATGATTTAGTTAAACAATGTATTCAATATTAGGATGCAAGTAAAAGGCAGGTCATCTACAATCACAGGGTGTATATAGATTTAACACCCAGAGGTTTGAAAGGACTTCTCAGAATTCCCACCTCCACAGCTTGGATAAGTAGAAGCAGAGCTCGAGCAAAAAATAAATTCCAGGAAGTAAGGCAAGCATGTGAAAAGACCATGCGAGAAGAATGGTATACTAGGAAGAAAGGAAAAGTACTGGCTAAATTGCCCACCCTTGTATTAAGAAAAGAAATGCACCCACAACTATATATCGCTATTACATCTCAGTAGAATAGCGGGGTTGGAGACCAATGACTTATCTCAGGAATGGATGTTAACTTGTACATATAGAGTCCAAGGCAAAATCGAGGAACCTATGATTGGGATAAATTTATTAGTGACTCAATAGACCATTATATAGTATAAGCCTCAGGGAATTTTTACATGTCTTCTTACATAGTATATGCATGTGCAGTAAAGGAAAATATTCAGGGTTTGAATACTATAGGCTGTCTAGGAACTGAAGCGGGTAAGAGCCCAGTACATGTATGTTATCCTCAACTGTATGTTATCCTCAACTAGAAAAAAGGGAATCCATGTTGCACTATAAAAAATTCAATGATTATTTTTTCATGAAGATCACCCGCGAATTAGAGGGAAGACTTGGAGAAAGAGTACCTGAAGAAGTGAGAATGGTAATCCAGTATTACAGAGGATGGTAACATTCAGTTCCCCACCTGGTCATATTTAAGGGCACAAGGATTTTTCAGGAAAACCCTTTAAATTATTGAGGTTCCCATCAATTTGGGCCTCGTTAACCAAGTTTTGCAGGCAAATGGTAGAGTTTGATAATAATTATCTGAGCTCTCACGAAAAGCTAGGGTTCAATTTTCCAGTAAAGATGGGAGACTTTGGGTGTGAATCACTACAAAATGATAAGAAAAAAGAAGAAAATGTGTTAGCCAGACATCTACAGTATTTTCAATACACAAGGATTATGACCCTTTGAACAAAATAGAGAGTTACATTTTCCAGAAGAGTCAAACACATCCCTGACATAGAAGACTATTGGGTCAATTGTGAACATGAAAAGGAAGTGAAGAAAAATAAATATTACCAGAGATTGACGCTAGCTCAAATAAGGAAATTAGGACCAGCCAAAATAGGGCTTCAAATACCAGCTACAGTAAGTGAGGATGATGAAGAAATCCTAAGGCAAGATTACATAATAGATAACGTGGAGTAGAAGCCCATAGTAGAACCCGCACCTCACAAACCTGAGATGGTATCAATGGATCAAGTGAACCAACCCATCCTAGAAGAAAGTAAAAGATGGTTGGAAGAAAATAAGTCAGAAATGGTTCAGTCAAGAATTAAACTTACCATAAAGAGAAATAGGAAAAGAAAAGTTGAAGAAGAAAATCTAGATTTCCTAGTTCACAAGCGGAGTATAGATATGACTAAAATAATAGAACTTGGTACCCTGGAGGTAGAAGAAATAGATCAAGAAGGGGTTGAAGTGGTCACTATTGATGTAAATCTCAATATATTAGTCAATAGTAAAAGAAGAGAGCCCTAGGATAAGGGTAACAAAACTGTACAAGCATTCACGCGTAAAGAAAGGACAAAAACATAGAAAGGGGCACCCCAAGAATAGAATTGCGGGCTATTCCCATAAGTTCGTGTCTCAATCCGCTACATAATTATTTACATCTCCTCCATCAGTCAATAACACTTTAGGTGATATAGTTAAACTGGTTGGAGCCGACCTAGAAGAGGAGCTATGATTTTACAATAATTTGAATTGGTTGTTTGAAAAGCACCGTAAAGGTACTATAGAAGAATGGCGAACGAAATTGGAATAAGGAAAATCATTGCAGAAGCCATCATCTGACAGGCCTACTGAAACTGAAGTAACTACAAGTAAGAGTATGATGGACCAAGTGATAAACTTGGAGGGGTCGAGAGAATTAGAAAATGAAAAGCCTAAAGAGAAAAATACACAATCCATAAGTGACAAGACCTGCAATAGAATAGGAGGGAATGAAAGAAAGTTAGACACATTGAAAGTTGTAAAAAGGAACAAGTTGGTGAGAATGTGGAAATGCGGGCTGCAAAGGAAAAAGAAGAACAAATAAAAGAAGGAAATAAAACAAACGAGGAGATCCTGCACCAAGAAAGGCGAGAAGTCCCACACCAAGAACTATTAGAAGGCTCACATCAAGAAGTAATTGAGGTCTCACACCAAGAAACCCAACAATCACCGCAATGGGAGAATCCCACAAAAGAATGTGAAGATAAAGTATTAAACCTAAAGAAGTCACCAAATTTAGTAGATAACGAAGCAAGATAGGGAAATAGAAAAGAGCAAGAATCTGAGATAAGCCAGTAGAAAGGAGAAAAGGGAAAAATATTAGAAAAAGGGAAATGCAGAAAGTGGGAATATGCCCCAATGGTTGAAACAGGAGAATAAGCCTAGAAAATCAATGGAATTAATCCTGTTAGATTTTAATGGCTTGTTAACTAGTGCACCCCTCACCAAGAAAAGGAAAGTTGCAAAAGAAAAATACACTACACAAGTAAACCCAGAAGGAGAATTGGAATTGTGTATTGTTGAACTCGTAACCACAAAGAGCAAGGAAGAACCAACTAATCAAGAGTATTAGATAACCATGGTGCAATTAGGAAAACCCTCTAGAGTCAAACCAGCAAGGATTACCAAAGAAGGTGTCACAATTATGGAGGACAAAAATGCAAATAGACCAACTAATACAATTTATAAAAGGAATTACTAAAAGGGGAGACACTACACAAAAAATCCTAGGTAATCTGGTATTGGTTCCTGAGGAAGAAGCAGAAGCAATATACCTTCTAAGGTGCAAGGCATAGTTGGTGGATGAGTGGATTGGAGAGGTTCTAGCTCATGCTAAATCCTCATTGAAATTAGCATTAACTAGATACAATGCTTGGGATAAGTTAATCAAAAGGATCGATAGAATTTGAAGAAAGCACGAAGAATTGTTGGAGCATGTTGAAGTGGAAAAGACTTACTTCCAAGCTGCGGAAGGAATGACTATGGAAGAGATAGTGGATTAGAAGATATTGACCATGGAACAATTGCCAAAAATAAAGACTGGGATGACCATCAACACTTGGCAAATAAACATATTGCAGTAACGAATAGACTAATTACAAAATACAGAAAGGGAAGCAACAAACACCCAATACCAAAATGCAAAGCTTATTGAACTGTTGATGGAAGGATTAGTGGAAAAGGTGATCAAGACGGGAAAAGACAGGGCATTGGAGAAATTTGAAGATGTATGCAATAAGAGAATATTGATTTGAGCAAGGCCATGCATATGCAATTCTTGGGAGATATTAGACAAGTCCAAAGTTAGGCAAGGCAATATGGTGACAATGTCACTGAAGAAGAGCAAAATACCGAATCTTTGTGGATGGAATACCGACTGCAAGAACACAATTTGTCTATAGTGAAACAGTCTAAAAGAAAGGAAGTGGCTCAAATTATAGTGAATCTTTAGCAGCATTCAACACAATTGCAAGAGACTTCAAAGATAAAGGTTGAGAAGTCAAACGCTAACCAAGAACATAATTGAGGCTCAGTTGGCAATATTTTATCTTTTTTACTATAATTATGCTATGAATGCGAAAAATATATGTCATTTGAATAGTTTGAGATTTGTAGACTTATGAGAGATCTAATGTTTTTGAGCTTTTCTTTTGGATTCTCTTACAAGGTAGTTGTCCCAATAGTGTCTTTTCGTTGTAAATAATGGTTGTGATAAAGTTATGAGGATCGATAAACAATGGAATTGGGTTGTAACTCATTGTTTGGATAAAGGGATATATAACTTTGTGTGGATTTCCAGTTTGTTATATTACTTTCTTTGTTTAATCTAGTGTTTCATCTGTAGATCACATACTTTTATGAATAATTGAGAAAATATTTATTGTTACTTATTAAATTATTCTTTATCATTCCTGATTATTTCAGAAGGGTATTTACAGAACATGAAAATTCATTTTCATTTACAGTTTGTTTGTTAGTCTTTCGTTTTGATTATCAGGAGAAGTGTGAACTATAATAGATAAATACTCCAAAATTATTCAAAGTTATATTAAAACTAGAGGAATTAAATGGAATCCCCTCATAAAAACAGTTGGTGTATGCTACTAAGCGAGACCACATGATTTAAAAAGACATCTCTAGCTTTGAGGTTTAGGTTTCATATACCTTTCAAGAAAATAAACTTATGGTTGAAAGCCACAGTTTATGAATGTTGAACGAACTCAAAACTCACATCAACAAGTATGTATAACATGCATGTTAAAAGGGTAAATCACATATGGGGTAGTCTATAGAGGTAGTTAGAAAGGCAAGAAAGACCTTTGTAGTCAGCACATACATCACAAAGTTCAATAACATTAATGGTGAGGATGGGAAAGTAAATAAAGTTAGTCAAACTCGTGCTACAGCGATACAACAGTTCATATTTTTGGGTCTTAATTTTTTAGGGAGTTCTTTCGACCTACACTTCTATGTGTTAATAG